>NC_052054.1:24979943-25308871 GCF_903992535.2 Arvicola amphibius
CATTTGTTATGTGAAGTTTACTATGTTAAAGTTAAAACCTTTCTTTTTATTTAAACGGAAAAGAAGAGGTGATGTAGCATTCCCCCTCTGTATGCTGTGAATATCATTGGTTAATAAAGGAACTGATTTGGGCCTGTTGCAGAGCTATATGGGAACAGAGCTAGGTGGGGAAAACTAAACTGACTGCTGGGAGAATGAAGGGGAAATGAACTGAGAGCGATGCCATGTAGTCCTGCCCAAGATGGATGCCAAAACATTACCTAGTAAGCCACAACCACATGGCGATTCACAGATTAATAGAAATGGGTTATAGTAATAGATAAGAGTTAGACAATAAGAAGCTAGGGCTAATAGGCCAGCAGTGACTTAAATAATAGAGTTTCTCTCTGATTATTTCAGGGTTAAGTGGCCGGGAAGAAACTAGTGGCCTTCTTACTACAGGTGTCTTCAGTGAATTTGGGGACATGTTTCCCTACATTTTTCTCTGAAACAAATTCTATAATAGTAACACTATTTCTTCATACATATTTATGGTACCACTTTTCTGTATTTATCTTGCCTCTGTAGTCCTTGATATCTGTAAGCTTTCTACTTTTCATTCTAGATGCCCATCCCCTGATAGCCATGTATTCCTCTGTGCTTCTTTTCACTGTTTTCTTAGGCTATCTTTTATTTTTGTTTATTCTATCTGTATTTTCATTCTCCTCCCACTTTGAGAGCAGTAACAATGTGTATTCTATTCAGTCTAATCAGTGTCACACTGAACACAGGAAACAAAATTGATTTACTCCACTGAAGTCAGAACATAGACATTGTTTTGGTGGTCAGTGTGTACATTGTCTCTATAGTCTGGGAGAGCAACGATTGTTATTTGTCAAAGGTATATCATGATATATCTTTACTACTTGACATGTATTTTCTCATTTACAGCATTAAGAAATTCATAAATCTTCCCAGGTGAGGAACTGGAAATTTAGGGGTATTAATTTCCTTGGTGAAGGTGTGTGATACAGAATTTGTTTTTGATGTCATGGATTAGTATTTCAACTTAACCATAATTAAAATCCCGTGTATGTATTCATTTTTTTGTGTTTGTTTGCATGTACACGTGCATGCATTTGCACTTGCAGGAGGAACATGCCTGTGGAAGCTGGAGGTTGACAACAGGAACATTCCTCAATTTCTCTCCACTTTATTTTTCTTGAGATAGGGTCTCTTGTTGAATCTGAAAATCACTTATTCAAACAGACTGAGTTCCAGTGAGCTCCAGGGTCGTGTCTCTACCTCTGTAATATGTGATTACACATCTATGATATGCTACAAAATTTTTATGTGGGTATTGGGAATGTAAATCATATATTCATGCCCATGCAGCCATTTTCTTGAACCCTAAGTATAACACCACAATAAGATTATTAGGTATAACTAGAAAAAATTAAATATTGTTCTCTATCTTTAAAATCTATGGGATGGAAATTTTTTCTCTATAGTAGAGCAATAAGAATTTTAGATTAATATAGTTTAAATGCAAATTAGGATATAAGTTTAGGTAACTAAAAGGTATAAAATAAACCTTAGTGTGTATTAATGAACTGTCATATGGGTTAGATATATAGGATCTCTGAATTAAAACATATTCTATACTATATTGATCTTGAAAAGCATATATTACATGTATAATTTGCCTCACAAATGTGTACAATAAAATAATAAAAGAATACATTATCAATATTCATAGTTTGATTGTGAGATGAGGCAAATCCATCAGGACTAAATAATATGCTTTCATACTTCTGAAAAAATAATGTAAATAGTTGATAGATATTACTATATTTTTATTATAAATAAAAAACTATACATAAATTAAAAGGCGTCTACAAAGAATTTAGTTATAATATCATGACATAGGAAAATGATAAAAAATACTTAAAATTCATTCCCATTACTGCAACATAAGTCATATAAATAAATATATATGTGAAAGAAACTATGGACTTGAAAGGAAAATGTGTCACTAACCTTTTTTTTGCTTGAAAAATAGAATATATGTAATTCTTTTCTCTTTCCATCTCTACCTCAGCCTTACAATATTCTAAAGTACATTAACATTAATACTTCTTGAATGTTTTCAAAAAGACTATGACGTCTTTTTCATAATAGGATTCTTATAGTTACTTCCTGACTTAAATGGCTGGCTACAATTTAATCTTCGCTGTCCACAATGACCCTATGTAGTTGCTGTCCACTGTGAGATAGTCATGTCTACAAATCTCGCATTGCCATTAATGCTAATTGTAAATAACAAGGCACATAAAGGAAAATTCATAATATCACTAAGCCTTGTTTCTTAATACATTTCTATAAGAAGAAAACATCCCCTGAGAAAGAAAGCACTGTTTACTAAATGACCTGCTCAGGGCCATAAGGGCTGCTGGTCTCCGAGCTGTTTAGTGGCCTGTGTCAAAAAAAATTACTTGTTTCAGTCCAATTTCTCTCAATTCAATAACCCCTAAGCCTCTCAAAACAAAGTAAAGTTGAAATGATTTCCAATTGCTTTGGATGTGGATGTGTTGAACAGCTCCCCGTGTTTCAGAGACATCAATGCAACAATGCGCTGATCCTAAGGCCTTTCTCCTTTGCCCATTAATCAAGATTCCAATGAGCTGGCTTCTTTTTTTAGTCTAGTCTAGAAGAGATTTATGAGAAGTGGGATTTTTCTGACTCATGACTTTGAGCGAAGTACTTTGGATGTATTTCCAGAGGAAAACAGTACTCTAAATAATGCGCGCTTGATTACGATCTGATTCCAGAGACTAGTAATCAGGAATCGTGAGAGAGTTGAGTGCAGGGCTTTCTGATCTCAACTCTAATTCCTCGTGAATGGCTTTTGTTACGGGCTTATTTAGTCACACATTCCAATATAAGTTTATTGTGTCAGAAAGGTAAGGATCACAGAATTACACGATGGCAGATTTCATTTACCCAGCCATCTGTCACTACCTGTCAACTTTCTACCCATTCATCACCTAGCTTGTCACATTTGACATCAACTTCTGAAGGACTTGGTGAAGGGGAGGCAGGAGAGGCTAGATAAACGTCTTCATGATCATCTTTAGCAGTGTCACGAGCTCAGCATTCTCAGTATTTCAGACTTTCGGGTGACAGCTTTTCCAGGAGGGCTGAAGCTGCATTCCAAATTGATATTTGTGGCAGCTTGGATTCTGGGCTAGCGCCATGCCTAAGGCAAGCCAAATTCTGCAGTTTGATACCAGTAAACAATAGGAACTCTTTTTGTGTTTGCGTAGCGGTGCTGGAGTGGAACGAGGGAAGGGTGACTTCAGATGGCAGTTGTCATAGGTGATTAATATTTTGTTTTGTTTTGTGTTTTGTCTTTTACAGATTTAGTCTGCCTTCTCTAATTTCAGTTGATGTCCATAATGATCCTTTCTTTTTGCATAAAAACTGAAGAGAGGCTGTCAGTCTTGCAACCAATAAGCAGGTAGAGTGCCAGGCATGACAACAGAACCAAAACAGAAATTAATTTTGCTCTGTTTGCTGTTCCATGGCATTTGATGGTGTATGATACACACCTAACCAGTTCACTTGTGAACAGGAAATATAGTTGTAAGAATGGGGCAAGACCTGAGAGCAAAAATTTGTCCCTGTGTGTGTGTGTGTGTGTGTGTGTGTGTGTGTGTGTGTGTGTCGGTGAGTATTGCATCTGTGTTTATATGTCTTACTGGTGAGTGTGTGCTGTGTATGTGTTGTATCTGTGTGTGTCTGTGTGTGGGTCTGGTGAGTATTGTGCCTGTATTTATATGTCTGAGTGATTAGAGTGTGGTATGTGTGTGGCATAACTGTGTGTGTGTGTGTGTGTGTGTGAGTATAAGGGATGTTGTGTGTGTGTGTGTGTGTGTGTGTGTGTCTGTGCCTACATGTCTCAGGGGTGGATGTATGTGATCTATCTCTGTGTGTGAAGGGGGGATATGTATGTATGTATGTTTCTAGAGGTTTTAGAAAAGAGCCTAGAGGAACGACAACATGTTGTAATCAGGGAAACATGAATTAATTTCTCTGCAGCTCAATGAACGTTGAGGATAATGAAGGAAATCTAGTGTAGAAGGACATCGTAAGGTTATGACAACACTCTGCAGACGGTGTAAGTTACCAAGCGTTGCTCAAGTATTAGTTAAACACTACTTAGAATTCCCTCCTATCAAAGGGGAACTGACAGGCTGATAAGTGAGTCTTTAAACTTGGCCTTGGGAATCAGGGAGACTCCAGAATCTCATGTTTTATTAACTTCACTGTTTTTTAGGGTCTAATCTTAGTCATCTTCAGGGGTTCCAAGTAAGGATATATGTAAACATTAAAGCAGTAGGATTCCTATATATCAAAATATTTAAGCAATAAGCATTTAGAGAGCTTGGCAGAATCGAAATGAACAAAATTCTGAGAGTAATTTTAGCCCTCCCATGAGAAAATTACAATATGAAAGAAAGTAAAGTTGTACAGCGTGCATCCACAGGCTGTAGGATAATGGCTATTTTTATTGTAGTGGCCCAAATCCTCTCACATTTGCTTGTGTAAATATCCTCAGAATTTATGATCACAATGGAAAATATCGGGATTTTTCTACTTCTCTTTACTCAGTCAACAGTGATGGGCTGCACCGTGATTACCTGACACACAGTCAAACAAATGTGACCTCGTACATTGATCCACGGCTCTCCAGGGAGAAAAGCTCTCAGAAGCTCTGTTTCAGAATAACAAGGTGAGAGGGAACTGATACAAACTGCCTTTGAAAGAAAATGTCAGATATAGATTAGAGAAATAACAGAAATATCCAAGCCTTCTTCAAAAGATACACAGGATTATGTTTCCTAAAGTTCCAGAGACCCAAACCCAGGGAGCAGGTGCATCGTCAGTTCCGAGCATACTGGATGCAGAGGAACATAAATGGAAGGAGTTAGATGCTGTGAATGATAATCTTTAACATTTAATACAAATGTGAGCCACACCTTCCTCTTTTTAAACTAATCATTATGATTTTTATTAAATTATTTATTGCTATTTATTATTAAAACTACTACTATTATTAAGAATTAACACCATAACTACCCTCCGATACAATTCAAGACTTTTACATAGTTGTGTAGAAATTCACGGTAAGGATCAAGAGAGACTGGAGAGATATGGATAAATGGTTTAAAGTATGTGGTGCATGTAACTAGGTGCTCAGTTCACAATACCCACTTCAGGTATCTCAAGATCACCTATAACTCCAGCTCTTGGGGATGGGTATCAACCTTAGGCATCCCTGAACATCTATATACCACATTTGCTGCATAAATACAAACACATAGAGGGGAGAGAGAGACATTAAGGATGTTGAGAAGACCATTTTAAGTGTTTCTAATTCATTTTGGTAATTGTTTTATTCAGTTCCATTTCCCATATTTTAATTAAGTGGTTCATTTTTCAATATTTCATTGGGGGGGTTGTAATACATTCTACGTACTACTCTGTAGTTGGATATATAGGTACTACGTACTACTCTGTAGTTGGATATATAGGTTCTAGGTACTCCTCTGTAGTTGGATATATAGGTTCTAGGTACTACTCTGTAGTTGGATATATAGGTTCTAGGTACTACTCTGTAGTTGGATATATAGCCAACAAAGACTCTCTTGTTTTGTCATCTCCTTCCACTCACTCCAGTTTCCTTTCCAATGCAAGTTTTAGTTTCATAATTCTATCTATGTGCTGTTGATGTTGTTTCCCATGCTACTGGATTCTTATTCAGAAAGTCTACAAGTCTGTAAGTTGGAACATGTTCCCCAAGCTTTTCTCCAGCAGTTTCAGAATTCACAGTTTTATGTTTAGTATGTGGTGCACTGACACTTGACTTACAGGGTAAGTGGTAAGGACCTAGCTTCATTTTCTTACAATAGCTATCCAGTTTGACTGCTCCCATTTATTAAAGAATTTTAGCATAATTATTGTCATCTTACTTCAAAAAATCTATGCTATATTTGTGCTGGTATATCTGGCTATTCTAGTCGATTACATTGATTTATGTGTCTGTTTTGTGCCTAAATTATTTTGTACTTTTGACTATGGCTCCGTTGAAACCAGGTATGGTGATAACTTCTATTGTTTTATTTTTGTTCAGGATTGCTTTAATAGTCATTGGTCTTTTGTGTCAGTCTATAAATCTTGGGACTACTTTTCTATGTCTGTGAAGAAAGGCCCTAGTACTTTGATAGGAATCACTCTGAATCTGTGGACTGATTTTCATTACATTGTTATTTTCGAAATATTAATTATAACCCATTATCACTGGAGGTCTTTCAATCTTCTGGTACTTTCTCAGTTTTTCTTCAATGTCTTAAGGTTTTTTGTTTATTTGATTAAATTAATTTCCAGGTATGTGTGTGTGTAGTGAGGAGCTATAGGCAGGCCTGCTTTTCATCCTGCCCGGCTCCCGCATGGTAAGTTTTACACCCGAAATAATTACATGGAAACTGTATTCTTTTAAATACTGCCTGGCCCATTATTTTCAGCCTCTTACTCACATCTTGACTAACCCATATCTAATAATCTGTGTAGCACCACAAAGTGGTGCCTTACCAGGTAGATTCTAGCGTAAGTCCATCTTGGGCTGGAGCTTCATCGCGTCTGGCTTCTCTCTGAGGAGAGGCACGGCGGTCTGCCTAACTTAAGAGAGGCGTGGAATCTGACTGAGCCATCTACCTCACTTCCTTCTTCCTGTTCTGTCTACTCTGCCCACCTAAAGGCTGGCCAATCAAATGGGCCAGGCAGTTTCTTTATTAGCCAATGGGAAGCCTCCATCATGTGTGTCTGCAGAGGATACATGTTAATATTAGCAAAATGTATATTTTTGTATTTCTAAAAGACCAAAACCAGCTAAAATGAGGTCTTTTAAAAGAATATTTATAATAGTTATTTAAATATATATTTAAAAGCATATATGTGTATGTGTGTGAATATATATATATATATATAGAGAGAGAGAGAGAGAGAGAGAGAGAGAAAGAGAGAGAGAGAGAAGCAAAAAGCAGTAGTGAAAAACATGAAGAACAAAACTATACGAACTATACATGTTCTAGTGAAGTGAATATAATTATTATAAGAAAGTGAAAGTTGAATGACAGAGTTATCAATCAGAAGAAAGGACCAGATGGGAAAATATCTAAAATCAACAACAAATAGATTATAATATGCTTCTACTATTGTGAGCCTAAAAATTAGACTTCAAAGAAAAGAAAAATTAATTAACAGCAGTATTAAAATATCTAACATTGTCTTAGTTAAAACGTAACAAATTTGTTTGCTTCTTCAAGCAGAAAGGCAATACTTTTTAGATTAATAAATATATGAAAAAGTTATTAAAATAATATTTTTAAAACCAACCTAAAATTGAACTGATCAAATAATGCTTTGGGTAAAATGGACTATGTCTGTAGTAAATGAATAGACAAAATATAACTAACAAGGAAGCTCTGGACATTTTCCCTTAATTTCAGATAACTGTGATATTCTGAGGTATTTTGTACATTATAAAATTCTTCCTTTAAAATGTTCTGCTTTATTGATGCAGGTGAAATAAAGCTGGTTTTTGATCTAAAATTCTATATTCTCTACTCTTCAGTTTAGAAAATTATGTTTCTACTGGTTGGGGCACCATGCAGAAATTTTTATCCCCCCCCCCTCTAGTCTCTGCTTAGTTCATCTGTCAGTGATATAGCATCAAGAACTATGAACACAACTTTTATTGCAAGATCTCCTCTGAGGTCTGTGTAGTTCATTTAACATGTAGCTTATCTTCTCGTTGTGATCTCTCGTAAATACCAGAAAAACAGCCTGTATGAGGTCAAACCTTCAGCCCCAAAATATATTTCTGGTCTGATCTTCCTTTGAGTAGTAAGTAGCCTTTGCTTCACATACCTTGTTCATTCCATAAATATTGAAAACGTGTTTGAAACAAGCCTCTTGGTCCTTCTGTCTTTAATGTATCCCCACAAGGGTAAATTTCTAATAACACCGCTTCTTGTTGTCTTATTTTGCATTATTTGAACATAACAATTTTTAATGGATCTACATGCCTCAATCCTTCTTTCACTAATCCTTGGGCCCAAGAGTAGAAAAGGTGATATATTTTTTAAAGATGGGTTGGAGAAGTAGCTTAGTTGGTAGAACAAATAACTGGCATTGTGTAGTCCTAGATTCCATGCCCACTATCAAAAAATTGAAAGAGAGGTAAATTAACAATCATCTTGGTTATCTATCATTCAGTGAGTAGGGAAAAACACATACATTCAAACACATACAAAAAACAATAAAGCACACACACTATGAATAGCAGGAAAACAGAAGGGACTTATTTGAGAGGAGGAAAAGTACCAATGGAAGGTTGAGGAAGGTGGACAAAGTGTATATATATATATATATATATATATATATATATATATATATATATAAAATATACATATATATGTATAAAATATACATATATATGTATAAAATATACATATATATGTATATATGTATTGTATATATATGTGTGTGTGTGTGTGTGTATATATATATATATATATATATATATATATATATATATATAAAATATCTCCTAATATAAACTATCATTTTGAACTTTTACCCAATGTGAGATAGAAGCCTGGAACCATATAAACACATTCAACAGAAACAGACTCAGCAAGTTGTATTTATATATAATGGGCACGCATAGATAGACATGCACACATATGTATAACAATGATGAAGAAAAAGAGGCTATGTACTTGATAGTAGGGCAAGCATGGGAGGGGTTCCAATGAGGATAGATGAGCATGAGGAAAGGGAGTGGAAAAGTGATGTAATTATATCTCAATAAAGCTGTATTAACTTTTTTAAATTAGCAAGTAAACTAACATGCTAGTATAATTTACCAATATCATTAAATTACTTTGAACATTTGTTTTCTTATAATTCATTTTCTTTTGTTCAGTGCAGAAATATTGTCTTCAGCTTCTGGACTGAATAGCACTAAATTGTTTTGTGTTCAATGCCCTCTAATAATGTCAACGACTGACATTAACTCTATCCCAATCCCATTCCAACTCAAATCCAGTTGCCAACATAAACTACTTGTCGTCAATGTAGATATCCTTTTGATCTTAGATTGATAATGGATACTTAAGATGTTTAAAATTATTCATATTTACAAATCCAGGTTTTATGTAGTACTATTAACATTGCCATAAGGTAAGTGACCACATCAAAGAATACTACAAAGGAATGTTCCCCTACATAGATGCATGGTAAATAAGTTCTTATTTCACAGATCTATATTTAGGAGAAGTAAATTCAAGTGTTATTTTTATTTTACATATTGAAAAATAATAAAATACATTATCTTGAGGAAATTATGATTAATAAAACATTAATAGGAAGATTACTAACTAAAACTACAATAACTGCTAACTCAACTTCTCAGTTGAATTCAACTCATGTAGATATGCTAACCTTTAAAATGAATACAAATTTATTAACACATTATACATATCATTTCACTCAAAATTAATAATCCTGTTTAATAGAATCAATGGTCTGATTTAAAAATATGTATAAAGGTTTCTTTATCCATCATCCAGACTCTTTCGGAGTTACAGCTTCTTTATTCATCCAATCTCCATTTTTAGTACCTATTTTTTCAGATTGTTGAGGAAAATGGATTTCTTCAATTCCTTGAAATCTATGACCGTAGCAAATAACACAACATATGTAGCAGCTATATTAAGTGAAGACAAATATCTTATCTTTTTATTCATTATTTATTTAATAAATATAAGCATGAAGAAGCTCTAGTATCCTAGGTGAAATACTTTTATGTTAATATTTGTTATTGTATATTGCAAAGTAGTACATACTGCACATTAAGAGGCTCATAATTCATGGTGGATAAAAGTAAGGAATTAAATTTATTGATATAACAGAATGAGATATGATTTAAGTATATGTTTGCCAGGGATTTAGTCAATGAAAAAGAGCAAAGAAACAACTTTGCTAAGATCTCTGCTTTTTTCTTAAAGATCAATAAAGTTCAAGGCCAAGTTATGCATAAATTCAGTTTGTTTCATAAAATTTGTTCATAAAATCTATTGTCTAGGGATCTCACTGAGATGCAATAAATTCTAGCACAAATCAGAGATAAACTTCTTAATAAACCTTAATAATACTTATAGGACCTAAAATTTCAATTCATCCACAAAATTTTCTCATAACATTATCTAGTTGGATATTATTTAAGGCTGATATAAAACAGAAAGAAAAAGCAAACATGTAAATACTAACATTAATAACACAGGTATTTTCAAATATAATAATCCCCAAAGTTGAGATTTACAGAGGTCTAAATGAAAACCTGAGAAGTGAAGGCTGATTATTCTCCAATTATAAATATCTTCAGGCTTCTGGCACAGTGCACTTCAAGTATCATATCCTGTTACACCCAGAAAAAACAGAAACTGCCATGAGGACTTTTCTTTCATTGTGAGGACTTTTCATTGTGAGGACTTTGCTTTCATTGTGAAAGCAGAAATAAAATCTAGTAAATGTTTATACTAAAGCTAAGGTTAGTTTCTTCAGAGTCATAAAAAAGCGAAAGGAAAATAAAAAACAACAACAACAACAACAAAAACATAACAAAATAGAACTGGATAGCCCAAAAGTGTAGCAATAATGTAATTAGAAGTACATTAACATAGAAAAGAACATCATTTAGTATTGATACAATGTGCATGACATATTTTATTTAAAAAATCTATTTTGTTGGATTGGCTGTCAGTCAACCTAATTACCAGCATGTGGAAATAACTTCACTGTGAACGCTGTCAGCATGAGCTTAGTTTAAGGCAATATAAAGTTTATTGCTGCTGTTATTAAACAGACATGAGTATCAGTACCAAAAAGGAAGACCTAAGACCAATGAAAAATTTAGAGTAAAATGTGCAGAATTAGGATGCTTAATATGAATTTCCTACTTTTATGTCCACTAACCTTGTAGATCAAATTGGTCATAAACACGCACACACACATAGATGCACACATAAATTATATACACACAGGTATATATACATATATATCATACACACAAACACACATATATGGTTTATGTATGCAGTTTTGTGCATGTTTATGTATACATATAAAATTTTATTTCGACTATTAGCCTGTATTTTTAATTATACATTACATTTTAAATGTACTGCACAAACACAATACCTTAATCAAGAACAGACATATACATATAACAAAATATGTTGGACTTTTGTTGCCATGAAGAGACACCATGACCACAGCAAATTTTATAAAGAAAATATTTAATTGAGGGTGAATCATTTATATTTTCAGTAGTTCAGTCCATTATGACTATGAAGGGGAGCAAGGCAGCACACAGGAAGATATGGTACTGGAGCTTAGAGTATTATATCTCGCAGGCAACAGGAAGTGAACTGGCTTTCACTGTTGGAAACTTGAGGAAAACAGACCTCAAACCCTGCCCCCATTGTGACACACTTCCTCCAACAAGGGTATCCCTTGTAATAGTGCCTTTCTCTTTGGGGGCCATCTTCTTTTAAACTACTAGACACATACACACATATATTAGGTTGTATGCTTTCACATTTCCACATAGTATATAAACTATTAAATATAGCATATTCAACATGCTATCAAATCTCTTATAGTTGCTGCAATAAGAAAAGAAAAACAAGTCTAAGGACAGGGATAATTAGCATCTTTATGGGAATTGCTGTGACATGTCTGACCAGGCTAGAGAGGTGAAGACTTTGTATGAATTTGCTACCTTGGTCTTGGAAAAAAAGGTATTGAATGCTAGCAGCTTAATGAGCTGTTGTGAGAGTTTCAAAGATAGGAATGCTGAGAGAGGTACTTTCTAAACATCCCTAAAATGCCATAATTCATACTTTTCCATTTACTTTATAAGTCCTTCTCAGCCATGGATGTTGGACCATCTGGGCCATTACTTCAGGGGTCTTATTTGGTCAAACCTTATTAGCCAGTAAAGAGTCCACAGCTTTCTATCCTCTGTGGAAACAAAAGCAGAACCTCTTTTCCAAAGAAACATATTTTTAGACCCAAATTTTGAAGTCAAGATACCTTTAAAACATATATGTTGGTTTAGCTCAATCGTTCATGCAATGAAATGTCTCTCTGTAGCTCATTTACATCAAAAATTTAAAGAAAACAATAATATGCATAATCCAGACTCTCTTAGTATTTTCCATCTTTACAAGGTTTATTTTTTTACTCTATTACTTTTAGTATTTATATTATTACCTTTACTCCATTAATCCATGACTGTTTGTCTATACTCTTTTTCTTCTCTCTTTCAAGCCTACATACCTTTTTTTAGACACATTGTGATATGTTCAGAGGTTTAATTCTATCTGAGTCTGTCTTTATTGCAAATAGGTAATCGTTTTCAGACCAGGAACACTTTAAAATGGTAGGCAGTATGGTTGGGGCAGCCCTGGGTGCTGACCCTGCCTCTCTTATTCTTTTAATATGGCAGAGGTAGTTCACTGCCAGCTCTGTTACCGCCAGGATGGAGCTGTGCTTACTACAACTCTGGAAAGCAATTGGCCCATGCTGCCACCAAGTAACTTGTGGCATGTTGCCCACAAACTCCATTTGAGTTCTCAGCCTCCAGAAAGAACCAGAGTTGTTTGTGAAATTAGCATGAACCAGGAAGCCTTCTTAAAGGAGCCGTGCAGTTTTTGCTGCTATTTCTGAATCAGGATTTCTGTTAAAGAAATTGTGCCTCTGCTTGCTTCTAAAAAACAAAGCCCACCTGAGAAAATGCTGCTACCATGAAACCATGTGTAATTCTGGTTTTTCCAGTTTTGTGTGTGTGTGTGTGTGTGTGTGTGTGTGTGTCTAGAATTCCTTCCAAACTCTCTTAGGTTCTATATGAATGTAGTTGTGCCCCAAGTTGGATGCTTTTGTAGGCAGAGACTGTTCTTTCATGTCCCAGCTGCTCAGACCAGAATAATCACACAGAAACTATATTAATTACAACACTGACCAATAGCTTATGCATATTTCTAGCTAACTCTTAAATCTTAAATTAACCCATTTCTATTAATCTGTGAATACTATGAGGTTTGGCCTACTAGTAAGTTTCGGGCTGGTGGTTGGCATCTTTCTCCTTTGGCAGCTACATGGCATCACATTGACTCAACCTACTTTTGCTTTATAACTCTGTTCTGATTTCCTTCCTTGATTTACTCTGTTAAGCCGTTGGCTGAAATTGCTTCTATAATAACCAATGGTAATAAAACCTATTCATTGCATACAGAGGGGAATCCCATATCAGATATTGAACACTTAATTAAATGCTTCTCAGTCATTTAATTATCTTTTTTTCTTGAGAATTCTCTATTTAAAAATGTACCCCATATTTATTTCTAGGTTATTTGTGTTCTTGATGTCCAGATTTTTGTGTTCTTTATATATTATAGATGTTAAACCTCTATCAAATGTGAAGCTGATAAAATATCTTTTACATTACATAGGCTACAGCTTTGTCCAAATGATGATGGTCTTTGCTATAAGTTTTTCAATTTCATGAGATCTCACTTATTAATGGTTTCTTTTTATGTCTGTGCTGTTTGTGTTTTGTTACAAAAGTTTTTTCTTGTGTAAATGAGTGCAAATATATTCTCCACTTTCTCTTAAATACGATCCATTTATTTTGTGGTCTTTATTCCATTTAGAGTTGAATTTCATATAAGGTACTAAGTATGGATCTATTTAGATTTTATACATGTAGCTGCCCCATTTGACCAGCATTGTTCATTGAAAAATGTTATCTCTTATTTTCCACTTGTTTTTCTTGCTTCTTTGCCAAAACTCAAATATTCATAGATATGTGGATTTATATCTGAATTTTCAACTCAATGCCATTGATCAACATGTCTACTTTTGTGCCAATTTCAAGCTGTTTTTTAATTTCTAATTCAATTTGATATCAGTGATGATGATACCTTCAGTACTTCATTAATCATTTGAAATGTTTTAGTTAGCCTGGATTTTATGTTTCCATATGAAACAGAAAATAATTTTCCTTTAATATTCTGTAAAAATTTGGGTTTGAGTTTTGATGGGGATTGCATTGAACTTGTAGATTACTTTTGGTTAGATGGCAAAATTTACATATTAATCTTACTTATCCATGAGCATGGGTGATCTTCCCATGTTTTGATATCTTCTTAAATGTATTAAAGATTCTAACATATATGTATTTCACTTGTTTGGTTAGAGTTACCCCAACATATTTCATATTTTTGAAGCTATTGTCAGGAAGAGGGAAGGAAAAAATGACAATGACACAGGGAAAACAGTTAAAATTAAGGGCCATTTCAATGGTGATATGAAAAACAAATACCATAGAAACTTCTAAAATATATAAATATATGAAGATGATCTAAATGAAACTGCCAATTAACAGAATAGACAGAGACCTAAGTTGGACACCCTTGTAACAAAATGAGGCTTTTTGTTGTTGGGAATGGCTATTGTTGGGGTTACTGTGGCTTTCTGCAAACAAACAGCAAGGGCCTGTTGCTGAAAATACTGCATATGCAGCTCTTTAAACACGAAGAATTAGAACTTGTTCTGTCTAGTATTTTCACTCTTAAAGATCGTAGTCATTGAAGATACTCTGCACACAATCAAAGAGGAAATTTTATACCAAATCATCTATAAACCCTGCAATCTAAAATAATGATCCATATGCAAGATACACTGGTGCAATAGTAGCAGAAGATTAATGGATTAATATCTTCTTTGAGTTAGGCCCACCTCATAAAATGGAACCCATACCCGACACTGCTTGTGTTGCTAAGAACCTGAGATTAGATTATCTTGGGACCTAAGTGAAATTAATACTACTGTATTTAACTTAGCAATAAAATGATTCCTACTGACATTCTTCGGTATCATTTATCAGTGTCTTGGTCACTAATCATTAGAAACTGCCCAGCCATCAGATGGGATCAAATCAAGAGATCTGCAGCCATGCAACACACAAAGAGTAAGATGCATTCGAACACTTAACAGTAAAGGGTGTGTCTTCACTAAATCCCTCTCCTTGGTGATCAGGGTACACTGAAGAAGAGGAGGAGGAAGGAATAAAGAAGCCAGAGGGCATAGATGCCACAAGTAAAACAGCACTGGAACACATACGAATTCACAGAGGTTATGGCGGCATTCACAGAGTATCTGTACCAGGATGGCGTCCTAGAACTGAAGGGAGAAGTGAACAGATGCCGCCTTCACTAACCTAGAATATACATACATTTGAGAGTCATTGGGAAAACAAACAACTCTAAAAGGTAGGCCTCATGACAAACTGTGTGCGTCCATTAGAAAACAAACTCAAGGGCAACTATGGATATTTCTTGTCTCATCATGCTAAGTTGGTGTTCTTCTCCCAGTTCAGGTCCTTTATGTAAATATTTTTCCCTCCAATTTTATGTTTCTATGGGATTCCCAGATGTTTAAAAAGATTATGTCTCCACATCTATATGCATTTCTTCTGCTTTTTCTTTGGTCCATTTTCTTGTTTGATTGTTACTTCTTATTCTGTTTGATTGTTTTGTATTAAATTATATTATTAATTATTATTATTTAAATATTTGTTTTCTAGTGAGAAACAGAAAGGTTGTGGATCTGGATGGAAGAGCAGGTAGGGAGGAACTGAAAATAGCAGAGGGAGGAAAAATGTAATCAGAATATATTGTATAAAAATCTATTTTTCATAAAAGAAAAAATCAAACTTGTCTATGTATATTTGCCCTTAATTTCTGTTATGCTATGATTTTTGTTGTACTTATAAGAAAACTTTTTCTGTATCTAATAATATATTATTAATTTTATTAGTATGAAGAACTATAATGAACAATTTATAATTTTGAGACAAAATTACATCCTAGAGTGAATATCACTTGACCTCTATGTGTGAAGTCGTGTGTGTGTGTGTGTGTGTGTGTGTGTGTGTGTGTGAGTGTGGCTGAATTGAATTTGCTCATATAGGTTAATTAAATTTTTGGTTTTGTAGTATTGAAAGAAATGTGCCCACAGCAGTCCTTTAGTAATGTTACATATGAATTTGGAAAATGTTGGCCTCTTCAGTGAGTTGAATTCTCTTCATACATACATTGATTCTGAAATAAATTGTCTGACAATAATATTATTTTGCAATGAATATTTGTTTTTTTTTCACCTTTTTTCTCATCTGTATTTACCTTTTAAAGCAGAGTGTGACTGGGCACTGTATTTCCACTCACAAGCCTTGCTGAGTTACAAGACCTAGGGAAGCTTAGGATTTTGTTCTTGGTACAAGCAACATGGGAATTCCTGTTGTTTTAGCTTGTGTACTTAATTCTAAGACTAGTACATGCAGAACTATAGGGGATGAAAAATTTTAAGATGAAACTTAAGCCATCTTAATTTTTTTCTGTTAAACATGAAGCTATCTGAGAAAACTCCCAAGTGAAATTATTTGGTCTAATAAGGGATCCAGCTCGATCGACAGCTAAACACTTCAGACCACACAAAGTTAATAGGTTACATTACGTCTTACAACAAACGTTCTACCAACCTATTGAGTCAAACCTATAGTATCACAGTATCACACAAGTAGAAAGAAATTTTATCTTCCCCTTAGTTTTCATGCCACACAGATGTTTTAAATGTTAACAAAAATAAACAAAAATCCTGGGAAATATATTATCAGAAGGAATGATAGTAAGCATCAAACATATAGTTCTGGTGAAGCTTAGTCTACTTCTTCCATGCGTGATGTATTGTCATCTCCTTCCAGGGGTGGCATTTCTTCAGTTACAGCAGCACTGGTATCATCCACAGTAGGATCATCTTCATCAATACCTAGACCAAGCTTGATCATCCTGTAGATCCTGTTAGCATGTGTCTGGGGATCTTCCAGACTGAAGCCAGAAGACAGGAGTGCAGTTTCATACAGCAAGATGACTAGATCCTTCACAGATTTGTCGTTCTTATCGGCCTCTGCCTTGCTTGGCTTTCTTTCTTTGCATATTTTATTATTTTAGATGACAAAGAAAGATTGTGTGTGTTTATATATTTAGGATACATTGTGTGATTAATATGATTTACTTAAGAATAATACTACTTTTAGTGAAATATAATTATTTGACTATATATATTGAAATTATACTATAACTGCATTATTTCTCCCTTCCCTTTATTCCATCTAATCCATATGTTAAACTCTACTTTCATTCAAATTCATGACCTCTTAATTCACTAATATTTTTGCAG
The DNA here is from genome assembly GCF_903992535.2 of Arvicola amphibius. Taxonomy (NCBI): domain Eukaryota; kingdom Metazoa; phylum Chordata; class Mammalia; order Rodentia; family Cricetidae; genus Arvicola; species Arvicola amphibius. The sequence continues at coordinate 24,997,353 of NC_052054.1, forward strand.
TCATATATATTTTTTCACAGACATATGTATTCCTAAATATAACCTGGAAGTCCATATAATGCTATTTGTATGGATGTTTACACAACTGTTTGGTTGATGTAAAAATTTAAATATTAGGGTCATTATCTGCTTTTATTGTAGCTTAATGTTCTCAGTACCAGCTGCAAACGTTACACTATGTCTGAAACTCAGCAATTTGAATTTTCTTTTCTGTCTCTTTATTTATATAGAGAGAATTCTGTAGTTTGTTAGCTTAAAATTCTCAGCCATTTACTAGTTTAGTTTGTGTACTATTGAAATAATTGATTGTATGTTCTCTGAAAATCTCTTCAAATCAAGTCATGTTCACTTAAATTTCTGCTAATTGGCCGGGCGGTGGTGGTGCACGCGTTTAATCCCTGCACTCGGGAGGCAGAGGCAGGTGGATCTCTGTGAGTTCGAGGCCAGCCTGGTCTACAAGAGCTAGTTCCAGGACAGGCTCTAAAAAAAGCTGCAGAGAAACCCTGTCTCGAAAAACAAAAAAAAAAAAAAAAAAAAAAAAAATTCTGCTAATTGTGCCTGTCAATACTTTGGGTCTCTTCAACTAGCCCCTTCCAGTATTCTCTCTCAGGATGTTATTGTTCTTTAATTATTTTAATTTCTGATAGATTCTCATCTTCTACACTCATTTGTCTTTCTGCAGGCATGCTTCCTGCCTACCCTGAGCAAACTATCACTTACTACTTTCTCTTTATTAAACTATGGCATCCCGATAATATTTTCTTTACTCTTGCTATCATCTATGATTAATGTGCTTGAATATTGAAATTTGTACCATATTTTAACATCTCTAAATACAAGCAGTCAATAGGAGCAACTATGTGATAGACCAGGATATATTTGCTGTTTCTGATATCCAATATACACATACCCACTATCTAGTTCCTCACATGACCCAACTTCCATAATGAATATGACTAACTCAAGTAAGAGAGGAAATTAGATTAATGTTGAACCATAAAATGAAGTTCCAGAAGTCCAAAAGATTCTAAAGGCAAAGTGTTTTGTCTGATTATAATGTAATTAAAGGTCAATGCTAGAAATATTTATCAAAAACTTTAACGTATTTAAAGGGAAGTAAGATAATCATAAATAATACATGAATCTAAGTGACAATCAAATAAAAATTTAGAAAATACCCCAAACTGAATATATATAAAAACATAGCATTAAAATGGTAATAAAGACCTTCTAGCTGGCTCAATGGATAATTGCATCTACATACAAGTCTGCAAATCTGGGTTCAAGTCTCAGTGTCCACAGGGTGGAAGGAGAGAATTAGATCCGAAAAGCTGACATCTGACCTGACTTACACACACACACACACACACACACACACAATTTTATTGCATCAGCATTAACCATAAATTACAAAATGCATAGAAAGTTACATTAAAGCAAATGCAGAAAGTTCCACCAGATGACTAGAAGAGAACAGCAACTGGTAATATGAAGACAAGACAAACTGTAAGGAAGTAAATTATGCCAAAGTCGGTTCTTTGAACAAATCAACGTAATTTATAAGCAAACAGTAAGAGAAGAAATACAAATTATAAGTGACAGAATGTGAATAGTGTCTTCACAGGATCTGCAAATCCTCAGTCAATGAGAGTGATTATGAACAATGTTATGGCACTATGCATGACAAGGATCTAAGTGGGAAAATGGCTAAAAGAAATCAAACATCCAAAAGACTGTAAATAAGAAACCACCATTCTGAGGCAGAGACCCACAGTCAAATGCTCAGCTGAGCTCTGTGTATCCCACTGGGAGTATAAAAACAAGAAAGGTCAAAAATATCACAAGAAAACCTACAGAAACAACTAAACTAGGTTCATAGGAACTCACATAGTCTTAACCCACAACCAGGGAGCCTACATGGTACTGACAAAGGCCCTCTACATATTCTGACAACTATGTGGCTTGCTCTACTCGTGGGACTCCTAAAATTGGAATCAGGGGCTATCCCTAATGCTTAGGCTGGCTCTTGGAAACTATTCCTCATACTGGATTGTCTTGCCCAGCCTTAATACAAGAAGAGGTGCTTAGTTTTACTGCAACTTGATATCCCATGCTCTGTTGATACTCATGGTAAGCCTGCTCCTTTCTGAACAAAAACAGGAGTGGATGGGAGGGGTGAGGATTATAGCCAGGATGTAAAATAAATAAATTAAATGAAAAAAAAAAAGCTAACAGACAACAATCTAAAAGAAACCACTGTTTTTAAAAGTTTATATTTTCATAATGTAAGCTTAGTTAAAACTACTTGTGCAGTGCACTGCGCCCCCGTCTGTGCTCTGTGCACCAGAATCCAGTTCGCGAGCTTTGGACAAGGGGCTGGAGGTTGAGAACACAAACACATACAGAGACAAACAGACACACGGCCTCCAATCAGTAGTTACAAAGCCCTCCTTTAATAGCACCACGGAGGCCTAAATACCCAGCAGTCATTGGCCAACAGGTGAAAATCCCATTCTCTGATCCTCTAGGTAAGGCACAGCTGTTAGTAACTTCAATTAGAAGACTCAAGCAGGGAAGAGCAGCTGAAGGCCAGGACTCCAATTGGTCCCAACATACTTGAAAGAGAAGATCCCAGATAGTCACCATTTTACTAATGAATTCATTAAAGGTTGAAAGAAGGAATAATAGCAACTCCAACCAAGTTCTTAAAGAAATCTGAAGAAGAAATTCATTCTCGCTCATTCTCTAGAGTCCGAATTATTCTGCTATTAGAAACAAGGAACATTATTAAGAGAAGAAAATATAAATCAACATCCCTCATGAACACAGACCTAGAAAATTCAGACCTAAACACTAATAAAAAAAAAACTAACAAGAAACAGCATTGATTTTTTTTGATATTAAAGAGCATTCAGTGTTCTTCATTATAAAACTATTTAAAAGACAAGGTAAACAAAGTGAAATGGATCATCTAAGTAATGTAAAGAAAATGTATTCAAAATACAGCATCATTCCTTTTAAAACTCTCATGAAATGAGGAAGACAATATAGATCAGATCTCTTATTCTGGTATTTTAGCAATCATTAGAAAAAGAAGAAGAAAATAAAAATATCAACCAACCAAACAAACAGAAAAAACAAAAAGAGGGAATAACTAAATATTTCCTCTGAAAGATCAGAAACAAAAATGAGGCCTAAAAAGACAAGGCCATTCCTTGCCTTGTCAGCATCACAAAGGGGCTTCTAGTTATTTTATTAATGCGGAGAAGAAATAAGATGAATATAGAATATAAAGCTTATAAAATTTATACTTCCAGCTGTTTATAAGCACTACCACTCATGGAAACTAGAGGAAATTGACAAGACTATAGCATGTACATCATTGCATTTCTCTAAAAATTTTAGAAAACAGGAACAAAATACAAACAAGTTGACAATTAGTCATGCTTATAAATGGGCACACAATAACATGGCTATAAGTGGAAAAGTATGTTTAGAGATAATGCTTTCTTTATGACCCCCTCCATCTGCAAAGCACAAAGATATGGTAGATCAGGTTTTTTTGCACAAAAGAAAATGGCAAAATGCTTACGTGTAACCTTGTATACTTGGATCATATGAAAATTCTTTATAGTATTTAGTATTGTGTCTAAATCATGAATAAAAAGAGTTATTCCATGTAGTTTAAGGACATAGTGACAATGAGAAACCTCTATCTACCCAGTACAAGAACAATTTCTTTTTCCAGCAATTTTGATCTGCAGTTGGTTGACTATATGACTATTGAATCCAATGACACAAAATGCTGACCGCACTCTTCCTTATTGGTAGCGATTGACTCATGCATGTCTATATACATCCATACATTTCTAAGTCTGTCTTTTAAATGCATTCACATTTTCTTTCAGCATTTCTGAATATTCATTGTACATCTTACTGAGCCAATAAGGGCATTTTCATTCAACTATACAAAACTCTTTAAGCATATTCCTCCCATCCTTACATTCTCATTTGTCCTCCATCTCTTACTGTGCTTTGTTCCCTGAGAATTTTACCTCTACATTTATGTCAAATACAAATGTTGTATACATGTTTTTCCCTGCTTTGTGACAAAGCACTCCTGATGTTATTGCATTGGTCTGCCAACTGCTGGGGTGACAGGTGTGTGCTACCATGCTCAGATCTTCCATGAAAATGTAATTTGAACTTTTCTAATCAATACTGATGTTGAATATTTTGTCATACATTTGTTCACCAGTTGAATTTCATATTTTGAGAACTGCTTACTTTAAAAGTCAATCTAGAGGTGGGTATGATTTTATTTCTTATTTTTTGTTGTTCTTTCAGTATTATTCCTCTTCAAACTCACAGTGTTTTCTCCTATTATGTATGTGATTTCATTCTAATTTTTTACTATGCTGTTCATCAGCTTTTAATTTTCATTGAGTTATCCATTGTTGGCCTTATTTCTTGAACAACTAGATTGTTATTCTATAGCATAATGTGTTAGCTCACTTTTATTCTAACACTTTCAAAGTTTCAGCCTTTGACCCATTTGGAGTTGATTTTTGTGCAGAGTGAGAACCAGGAATTGGATTTTGCTTGTGGATGTCAGAGTTCCCTAACACTTTTGGAAAGGGATGCCTATCTTGTGTACAAATCCTGATAGTGTAGAACCCCCTTCCCAGTGGTCCTGCTCGTTTGCTGAGGTCCTCCTGCAAATTAGGTTGTTATTCATACCCTGATCACAAATTTATGTCCTTGGACCTTGCCACACAGTCTTGATTATATGACAAAATATTTATTTAAGAAACTAAAACAACAATGTGGCAGCTCAGAGGGGAAGCACACTTGCTACCAAGCTTGAGGACTGGAGTTTGATCCCAGCATAAATGTGGTAGTAATAGAGAACCAAGTCCTGTACCACCATATGGATAGTATCCTCTCCCTCTCCTACACACCTTAGTACTTCCTGTCTAAGGGATATTAAGAAATAGCACTTGTCTTTCTTTTTACTTGTGGGAGGGATATTGTGGCTGGTCATGCTGGATGGCTTCATTTTTTTCCCCTCAGGAAATGACAAATCTGCCATCTGCTAATATAAATGCAATTTTTCTGCACGCATTCTCCCTGGTGTATAAGTTATTTGTGAGCTCTTCAGAAATGAAAAATTATGTTTCAGAATGAACACGGCACCCATATTGTGAACAGTACCCAAACAAAAACTTCTCCAGACAGCCTATTTAAGTCTTTTGATTAAAGTGATAAACAGATTGAGATGATTTTAGTGTAACCTACCAGTTCCACATTACAGCTAATCAGAGAACACTTTCTTGAGCATTAGAAGACTCCAGTTCTTCCCAATGTGGTTCTCTAGACCCCAACATCATTCTCTAGAGAAGGTGCATTTTAAACTAAAGTCTTTTTTTCATACAATACTAATATTTTGTATGGAAATCAAATAGAGTTTAAGACAAGAAAATAATATACAGGAGAAAGTAGATTATCTTGAGAAAGAAAATTGATTGAAGATGAATCTTCAAGGATGAATAGAGTTTACATAATAACACAAATAAGACTTGCACTGATTTAAAATGAAGGTGTTTCAATACACACTCTCTCTGACCTAGTCTCATATTTATATGTTGGAATCTATATGATAGAGTCTAGGAAATTTGCATTGTTTTTACTTGCTGTTTGGATGTGCATTTTTCTCCAGTTTACTCTCCATAATTTATTATATATAATGCAAATGTCAATTCCATTTAACTATAATTATTTAAGTATTTTTTTATCCATCCTGGCATCAAAATCACTATGCAGCCAAGGATGGTGATCTTGGACTTTTGATTTTCTGCTTTCTTCTTTCAAATGTTATAACTGAGATGCATGGCAGTACATCTAGCATTCATTTACATTTTTAATAAAGCAAGGCATAGACTATACAAAAACAGAGACATATTTAGAGTAGTTTTTCTGTTTCTCTGACACTGTAGTAACTGTTCAAGTCTGGGCCTACAGTCTAGATGAGAGCTCAACAATTAATGGAATAAAATGAAGAGATTAACAAATAAAATATATATGATAGATTACCGTAAAAGCCAAAAAGACAGTTGTAAAGAATTTCAATATGTAACCCACATTTCAACATAAATTAAGAAGAAAAAATCCCAATGTGTTCTTTCCATCATTATTTTATAATTTATTGTTTTATTAAGGAAAAAAAAAACTATTCATGACAGCAGTAAGGAATTATTTCTGGAAAACAATGAATATGTTGACTTCTTGAGTTAATTCCTATTATACATGTTTAATTAGCTAAGACTCTTGTGTATCTGAAGGTACTAAGTGCAGTTTGTGAGTAGCTGGTGAAAGCTGTACTAGCAGAGAAGGAAACTGAAAAACAAAACAAAACAAAACATGGAGCCTTTGTGAGGTATGAAATCACAGGACAAATTCACAGTGCAATGAAATTGACTATCTTCAAAGTGACTCAAAATCTCACTCATATTTCCTCTCTTTATATCTGCTTTTTAATAGCACAGGATATTTTGATTTTCACTTATTATAAATAGCAATTGTCATGTCTGTCCATGAATATATATCCAGTATTTAAGTATCAGAAACTGAAGGATTCCTTTATACAAATATACATAAAATAGTAATTTTGAAATACCTTAAATCATGAATAATGAAAAGACAATACTTAGAATTTTTGCTACATTTATTTGCATATGTACGTGACCATATTTACCTATTCCCGGATGCTCATATGGAGAAGTCCTTTTTTTCCTTTCCTTGTATTGGTACAGCAATGGAACTTAGTTCCTTAGTCTTGGCATTTATCTATTGAATATCTCTCTCCTCCTTACTGAAATATTTTAATACATATTTGAAAATCTGAATTGTATCTTTTTATATCACTATTATAGAGAAGTAGTCGCCAGTAAAATAAGCATGCTATTTTCTAAATAATATTTAACTAATTTCCAGACTCAGAATAATGTATTCAGTGACTGCCTTTCCTAACTATTATGTTGTCAAGTATGGAGCCATCTTGACCATCATGAAGAGATGTCTAACAATGTCTACCTAAACCAAACATGAATTTCTTCAATTCTCTAAACTTTAGCAATATTCTAGTGGAACTATCCCCAACAATATTAGAAAATGTTTAAATAATTTACGAATTTTTCATCTCTTTTCTGAAACATCTTATAAAAATGCTTAGTACCAGCAAAAAGCAATGGAGACTCATGGAATAAGAACGACACTGTCATCATCTGTGTTATTTATTCTAGAATCTAAGTCTGCGTCATTTTAAGATATATTCCTTTTATCTAAAATACCATTTCAGTGGGTATAAAGATTCTGCTGATCTCACGTGTGGAAAAATATTTGCTGTTTCAAAAGTGCTGAGTAAGGTGAATTCAGTGCAGACTCTTCGGTGAAGGGTTTCGTAAGTACAGAGCAGGGTAAATGGTAAGGTCCATGTGAAAACTGTGTTGTAGCTGATTTGTTTTTTTTAATTCTTTGAGGGCCCACCACCCCAATCCCAAATACACAGAGACTTATTCTTACTGATAAGTGCTGGGCCTTAGCTTGACTTGTTTCTAGTCTGTTTTCTAATTTAACAAATTATCCCATTTCCCTTTAGCTATGTTTTTTCTTGGGAAGTTTTATCTCTCTTTATTCTATATATCTTTCTTTCCTTCTTACTCCATGGCTGGATGTGTGTTTGGGTGGCTGAGCCTTGGGCATCCTCTTCTTCTTTTTTTCTTGCTCCTCCCTCTTCTCCTTTCTCTTCTTTAGCCTAGATTTCTCTTCCTATACATTCCTTGCCTTCTAGCCCCTCCTGTTTCTTTCTCCTGCATAGCTATTTGCCATTCAGCTCTTTATTAGACCAACCAGATGTTTTATGCAAAGTAACACAGCTGTACAGAGTTAAACAAATGCAACATCAAAGAATGCAACACATCTATGCATTAATAATTAAATGTTCCACAGCATCAATGAATGTTACACATTTTATACTAATATTTCAAAACACTGTGTAGACCCTTCTCCTTTGTTCAGTTCTAAATGTGGTATTACTGAATAGTGTAAACCTAGTACAGTTTCTCAGTGAGGATTCTGCTTGGCCGGTGCAGACCAGTGCAAGCGTATATATACAACAGCGGTTATATATACATTCCCAACTCAGTCCCTCTCCACCTGAACCACCAAATCCAGAAAAAAAGTCAATTGTGATTGAAACATTAACAATAAGCTAAGAGGGTACCATATTTTAAATTGCTCTTATTTCTAGAAACTCAAATGAACCTTACTTAAGGTCAAACTCAACAGGTATAGGAAGAGGCGTGTTCTTAATTAGAAATTCAATATTTTTCTAATGCTTTCCATTTTCTGTCTTCACTGGAAGCCTAACTCAAGCAGCATGAAGTAGGATGCCTCTGATCAGGAAACACTGAGATGTGTAATGAGCTCTCTCTATTCTGAGGCTGTAAGGATAAAGCATAAATCAGTTGGAACCGAAGCAATAATTCTGCTTCTCCTTAACTAGATCAGATCACAGGGATATGCTGACTATTCTACTCTTCACATTACCACTTTCTTCATGGTATTTAATATATACATTAAAGCATCATACACTTAAGGATGCCAATGGCAGGTGTCATTCAATGACAGGTATCATTCAAAGGAAGGGAATTAATATCTTACAGTATAGAAACATAAAAGTGAGAACTGGTTCTGGATTAGATACCCAGGAAGATACCCAGAGTTCTAAGTAAAAAAGATTTCTCAAAGTCTCATTTTACAAATTATAGAACCTCTTGAAACGATAGCTATAGGACTTGGAAATGCCAACTGGATAGACCCTGAGTGAGTCTCAATTTTTCACTCCACTAGGAAGAGCCCCTCGTCAGAAAGAAAGTAGAAAACAGTCAAGAAGGGATCTGTCCAGGAAAAAAAAATCCAAGTTTGGATCCCTGTACAGGAGCAATGTGGATACAAAGAACTGTTCAACAATTCATGAAGAGAATATGGAGTCTAAAGAGGGAAATGCAGCCAGAAATCTCTGCAAGAACTTTTTGACCGATGGCCAAATATCCATCCAAAAGAGCTCTTGAGGAGTAACTCCTTGATATCCAGAGAGAATCTGCAGTATCTAGCCCGATACAGTTTGTCTTACAACAAAGCTGTCAAAGTGGGAGAGGCAGGAGGAGAAGGCTAACTCTGCCAAATGTGTCTCCAAACAAGCCGTTTGGGTATCTGCTTACCACAAGGGAAGCAGGATCTTCTGCGACAAAAAGTTGCCCCAGAACACCTTGTGCCAAGATCGCTCATGGTTTCCTTGGCAACTGAAGCTTCTGCCATGATCTCTACCTAAACCTTATCTGCCCTTGGTCATATTCTGTATAGTTTGGGTGTTTTCATTTCATTCCAAGCATCCACAGCCTTGTTAATAGTGGAGGCTGTCTATCCATTTGCTCAAGGAAGTGGATTGTCAGACATTATATCCCAGCATTGCAAGCTCCTTTCCCTCTTTCTCCAGCTCAGAGCTTCAGTTCATAATGGTCATACAGCTTCAACTTCGGAGCCCCTCCAAATCCTATTAATGGTAGATTCCAACTAAGCCTGAACATGGCTTGTATTCCACTTGTGTTCACTAGCTAACTGTTATGTTAACTGCCTATGCTTTCTTGACTGTTACTTAACCCGCGAACCTCAACTTCACCTAGAAAACATATTTGAGTTTACTATAATTAGATCATAATTGTGGTATTATTTTAATATTTTATAAGATGTTTTATGATCTGATGCTTAATTCAGTGACTCAACTTCAAAACTGTTAAACAAAGTCCAATGGCTGTCTATTATTATTATTATTATTATTATTATTATTATTATTGGAGAAGCTCCAAGAGTTTGGGTGTGAACGACCAATTTCTCGTTGTATTGCCATTATATCAACTCACAGCAAATGCTCACAGTGTTAACTGATTAGATAATTGTTGCAATTAACTTCCTGATTTTAGTATGGAAATTATTGGACCCTGGGAAGCCAGGTTAGGTAAAGGAGACAAAAAATGTTGTCAAGAAAGAATTGGTGTTCTCTTAATTTCATCTACCTATAAACCCCATAGAGCCTCAGGATAGCAGCAGTACTGTGACCTTCTAACCCTTTCCCAGTTTCTGAACCCTTCTAGGTCTGCCCTTCTATTTATTTGTTTACTAAAACGATTTGTTTGTTAAAGGGTTGCTCCCAAACTCACAAAGTAGCTGAGACTGACCTTGAACTCTATATCATCCTGCTGTCACTCCCCTACTGCTAAATTTACAGGAATTGCTCCCAGACTGCTTGAGCTGTTTTGTGTACCTCCTGTTTTGTAACAAGAAGAATCTACAGGAAGGAGTGACTCAGAACACTAGTTAACATTGACCTCTTTGCTGTGTTTCCTGTTTTCTTTAGAAGCAAGTATTCTTGGCAGGGAGTCTTGTTATAAACCGTATGTGGTAGTTGCTTCATGACATTGTATTAAGTTGCTAAAAAGAGAGAATTCAGAGTTAGTGAATGACTAACCAGTGTTTTCATCCGGAATAATGATAGACCTACTAGACAGTTGTAACTAGATTGTCCATTTCTTCCCTGACAACAGGAAGTGGCTATGAGGGAAGAATTCCTCTAAATAGATATATACTCAAAGGCAAACTATTCCAGTCTTATATTCTTCTGAACGGTACTTTCAAGATGGCAGTCTCATCTTTGGTTAGCACTTATTCTTGTAGGGACCCATCATGTTTCTTAGCTTGGAATTCTATTTTCTTTCTTTTTTTTTTTTTTGTCTTAGATTTTCTCCAAAGTTAAAGCTTGTAGTCACAAAGAATAAGAGATCAATCTAATGTGCCATTTTGAAATTTTGTTCCATTTAAGATGAGTGGTTTTCTCAAAAGGGAAACATAGTATGTCTCAGACTGAAACAAAATATTATTGCTGACAAGAAAGAGACTTTACAATGAGCTCACATGACAGCAAAGTGAATTTTAAAACAATAGAAAAACTCTCTTCTCTCCAGTAAATACATATTTCTGTCTATTGATTTGAGATTTAAAGTACCTATTGCTCTCCTATCAAAGTAACAAGAAAATACATTTGAAGTCAGTCTAAGAGCTTGACAAATGTATCTGTATTACAGGGCACTCCACTATGTGTCTTCTTTGTCTATATGATGAGACCTGCTCATAAATTTACAATCACTCATACAGAAAGCATGTACACGAAACAGGCATTTTTACAATATTCTTGATATTTCTATTAACTGCTTAAATATTTTAGAGAATTTCATCAAGAGACTGCATCAGAGAAGTATTTAGGAATGTATAATAGTGGGCAAAATGACAACCTCAAGACAAACGAGGCTTTAGCATATTGACTTAAATCAAATAAGTGACATTCAGATTGCTGTGAACTGTGAGGAATTTGAAATATGAGCATAAAATCGGCAATTATTTACTTTTCTTTTCATTCTATATTTTATCGCCATGTAAAGAGTGAAATGGTGTTTCAAGTACCTTTCTAAGCTATGGAATAACAATCATACAGCCTTCTTCATCCAGGTTTTTACCTCCTTTGGGGCTGCTTTTTATTCTTATTGACACTAATTTAGAAGTATCTTCCAATTAGAAGAATATCTCTTCTAGAAGATGGCTTCCTGAAACTGGTCCTGTTTTGACGTTTTGTTTTAAACAAAATCTTCAAATTAGAAAAATATTTATTCATGCTTTTCAGTCCTCTGAAATTTATAGTCACAGGATTGATTCTTCACATTGCAAAGCTGATATTCTTGGCTATTTTTTTTCAGTGTTGGTATACAACTTAGGAATGTGTAATAGAGTGCAAAATGTCAACCTCAAGACAGCACAATTTGCATGCTAGGCAAACAAACACTTTACTACTGATATATTCCAACTTCATTGGGGAAAAACACTAATTCAAAATATCTAAATTAGTTTTCTCAAAAGTTTAAGTACAAAGCAAGACAGAAACAAATGTGCACACTATGAAATATAACTTCTCTCCTTCTCAATCTCATTTCAGGTCCCAGCTCTAAATAAACACAGTATAGCAGTATAGTCACTTGGGAAAGTAATCTTTTCTTGAGCTTTAATTTCTTCATATCTAAAACTGGTGTAATTATTTTATCTACCTATACAGTCACCATTCCTTAGTTAATGAATTCAATGTGTTTAATAAGCTGGTTTCATCAAAATCACCTTCCTCTGAGAGAAAAAATGGACTGACATAAATATAGTGGTATTTTGTTTGTGATTTAACCATTAAAGCTTGCCTGAAGATCAGAGTGCAGAGCTAAGTCATTAGAGGCCAGTGGGTGGTGGAACATTTTAATCCCAGGGCTCAGGAGACAGAGGCAGATGGATCTCTGTGAATTTAAGGCCATCCTGGGCTACACAATATTGATCCAGTCTAAAAGAAAAACAGAGCTCACACAAAGATGATTCCAGCACTTGAGATTCCACGCCTTTAATCCTAGCCCCAGGAAGGTGGAAACAGGAATGATATTACTGGGTGGAGTAATGAATGTAAGGAGGGAGGAGACAGGAGCTCAAAGCAATCTGAGGATGCAGTCAAAGGTGTATAGTCTGAGCTGCGGTCTGATGATGCAGTTTGAAGATGAAGTTTGAACATGCAGTCTGAGGATTAGGAGAGACAGGATCGTCCCTTTAGTCTGAGGACTTGGTAGATGTCTTTCTAGTAAGTAGCTAGCTGCACTGCTTCTCTGATATCTCAACTTTTACACCCTAATATCTGATTATGTATTTTTATTTATTAATACTGATTATAACTCATGCTGCACATGAATATAACCAATTAAGCTTTGACAAAGGAGAAAGCAATTCAGTGGAAAAATGAGAGTCTCTAGTCTCTTCAAAAGTTAACAAAGTGGAATGACGAGATGACTTTGTGGGTCAGCATGCTTTATGTACAGAGATGAGCCTTTGGATTTCGTTATCCAGCACCCTTGTAAAGGCTGGTGATGGTTGCATATACGTGTAACCCCAGCATTAGTGGGTGATCACAGGAGGATCTGAGGGAATTCCTGAACAGCCTGCCTAGTAACAATGGTGATTTTAATTTTAGGAAATGCCCTGTCTCAAATGAACAAGGTGGAAAACTAAATAAGAAGACAACCAATGTCCTCTCTGGCCACATACACACACACACACACACACAGAGAGATATATGTACACATATATTCAAGTGTATGAACCACTCTATTTATGAAAGAAATAACAAAATAATTGACACCCTTCACCAAAACTAAGCTGAGATGAATCATAAACCTAAATATAAACTGCAACACTCTTGGAGTCCTAGGACATATGCAAGTGAAAACCTATATGATAGTGCATAGCAATGGCTTTTTCTGTACAACGTGGAAGGCAAGTCTATGAAAGATATAATTGATTCACGAGTGTGGGAGACTGAATGACCATGGTCTCTATGGACTAATATGTCTGATGCTTCAACCCCAGTTAGTGGAAAGTTTGGGAGAGTTTAGGAGGTGTGACCTTGCTGGCAGACATGTTCTGTACTGATATTTTATTTGCATTTTAATAAATAAAACTTGCCTGAAGTTCAGAGAGTAAAACAGCTGCACTAATTAGTCTTACGGATCAGGCAGTGGTAACACATACTTTTAATCCCAATAGCCACACTAGTTTGCCATAGAAACTGTGCGGTAGTGGTGCTCGCCGTTAATCCCAGAGATAGAGAGGAATAGAAAGCAGATAGAGATAGCTCTCAGACAGACTCATTCTGAGATTCCTGGAGGCAGGCTCGCCATTTCAGAATGAGGTAGAGGTAAGAGTCAGAGACTGACTGTTGTGCTCTTCTGACCTTCAGGTTGAACCCCAATTTCTGACTCTGGGTTTTTAGTAATTGTGCTACAGTATTCATCCACTGTAGTGGGTTTTAAAAGATGATGCCTTTTCCAGTGTCTGTCTGTCTATCTCCACCCACCCACTGTGTCTCTCCTCTGTTCTCTCTCTCTCTCTCCTATGCCTCTGCCTCTCTCATGAATGTGTCACAATTGTAAGATCTCATCTATTGGCCTAGCCCCATGACTGCCTGACTGCCTGCTGTGTGTTCCCATCAAGATTGCCAGGGACCCATGTTCTGAAACTGGCAGTTGCAATAAACTCTTTCTTCTATAAGTTGCCGAGGACATGGTGTTTCATAAAAGTAACAGAAAAGTACCTAAGAAAGCAAGACTTCATTAAAACTGAACATATTTGATAAGTGAAAAATGAGGTGGAAAGAAAATCACAGATATTAATTATTCAATTAATTACAAAAATACATTTGATAAAGGATGGCTATATAAACTGAAATCACAATAAAAACGGAGGAAAATTCTCTCAGGAAGGTATACAGAGGCAAGGACCCTTTTAGAAAATAGTTACAAATTTGTGTCATGAGCAAATTGCAAACAAAAAGCACTTGAAATAGAGCGTGAACTGTTAATATGGACAACATTCAAAATCCTGTCAGCACCTTTCCCCTAAGGGCACAAGTGGGCTTTTTGTTTTTCATGACAGACCCTCTTCACAATGATGTGGTCAGAGAAGGCTCGAGAATGTAGGTAATTATTTCTCTCAGTACTCTGTGTACAGGCATCTTGAATGCTTCTCAGTCTCTTGTTCTTTATCTGCTCAATGGAAGTGTCGCACCACCCCCACCCCCCAAAAATCCACAGTCAATCAAAACGCAGAGTTGTGCAGACCAGACTTAATGGTTATACCTTCCAAACACTCTGGTACCTAAGGTTCAGAGAATAATGTGGAAAAGGTGTGGGGGCCAGGTATTTATGAGACTGAGAATATCAAGCAATTTACTATGAGATTTTTGTCCTTTCGTGATATCAGACGATTCATACATAAGGTCTCACAAATACGATTGCCCAAACAAGAGTTGAACAAGGATGACACCAGTAGACATTCCAAAGTGGATGGGGAAAAGCCAATGAGGCCTCAACCATACACAAAGGCAAATGAGGAATGCTCAGAGTAAGGGAAATACTCCAAGAAGAGCACCTCAACTGATTATCCAACACCAGATGATCAGCCCTGAAAATATACATACTGGTAATATTATACATACTGATCAGGTTATATTTAGAAGTGTGAGTGTGTGTGTGTGTGTGTGTGCGTGTGTATACATGGAACAACAATTAGTAAAAAAATAAGAGGCAATAATTTTAAAGGAGAGTGGGCAGTGATACATGGGAGGGTTTGAAAGAAAGACCTAAGAAGGGAAAATTGTAATTGTTATCTGAATTTTTATGTTTCAAAATTAAATAAATGGGCTGGGCGGTGGTGGCGCATGCCTTTAATCCCAGCACTCGGGAGGCAGAGGCAGGCGGATCTCTGAGTTCGAGGCCAGCCTGGTCTACAAGAGCTAGTTCCAGGACAGGCTCTAGAAACTACAGGGAAACCCTGTCTCGAAAAACCAAAAAAAAAAAAAAAATTAAATAAATGGAAATTAAGACAAAATGAAACAAAGATGGAGTGCAGGGCTGTGTCTCATTGTCTACTATGACATGAAGCCAGTTTGATTGACATAGAGCCTTTCAATCTGAATGAATGAACTTTTGACTATTTTCTTCTATCTCTTTCTGTTATATTTTCACATGGATAACATTTTTCATAAGCTTTCTGGACCCTAGAAATAGTGTAAGCCATAGTCACACACAATAATTGAACTACTTAACCTGAAGAAATAGTAAAGGTATTTTTATTGCCATTCCTGTTTACAATAAAGTTACCATTTGTACAATGGTGATATTTATAAAGATGCACAATACATATACATGTGCTTGTATATTTATGTTTGTTGATACTGATGTACAAATAAAACAGCCAAAGTTTTATAATGAACATTAATTCACTCAGTGTTTTTAAATGAAATACTAAGTTATTGATCTGATACCAATATTTCCATTCTGAAACTTGCCCCTAATTGTATAACTTGTTTTTTATAAACTTCATATTCCCCATATCTTTTTTTGGCTAAGCCTTATCACATATAGTAATGCTACGGCATTTCGTAAATGTACTCATTCTTTCTGGTTTAGATCTTCTTTAGTCCATGTATCTGTCATAGATAGCATATCAGATTGTAAATGGTGATGTCTTATGATACTGATATTATTTGTTTTAAGCAAATGTCACCAGAATTTAAAGCTTCTTTTTTTAATACCAGCAAATAGAGGCTCGAGAGGGCAAAACCAGAATCAGTATCAAGTTCTTCATCAATGAGTGGGGATGTTTGCTCCAAAAGGAAAACTCCTACACAGTAGAAGCTTCATATCTGAACTGAAATACTAATATTAACTTTGAGTGTAACATGCGTTTTTCTATACAGCTGTCACCAACAAGGGAATATCATGTGTTGGGTATTATGAAGGAGAATACCCTCAAAATATCTCCTGGTGATAAAAATTTTCCTAACACAGCCATCAACTTTATTCTGTTATGAGACAGAAAAATAAGCAGAAGCCCAGTGAAGAGGAGGGTCTATGTATACTTTAAAAAGGTATAGATAAAGTGTCTGGATTACAGCCAACTCAGAAAAGCTGCTATCTTTGACCTGAAGCCCAAAATAACAAAAGAGAGGGGACAACAGGAGGCCTTTATTACTCTAATGTGTCTGTAGGACTTGTTTATAGCACAGTTTCTAGAAATACCAATGTTAGACATCACTATATTATCATATCACTACCAAAGGCAGTTAATGCTCAGGGAAAAAAATATTTAGATACAGCATTAGCCACTCATAGCCAGGGAAAAAGAAGAAATTTGTTGTCATGCATACAAAACATACACTGCTAAACCTTTCTGCAATTAGAGATATGTAGATTGGTTCTTAGACATTGCAAATCATGGGCATGAAAATTATGTCCCAAGGCTAAGTAAAGAGACATGTTTCTCAAACAGAAGCATTAAAAAATCTGTGGATTGCAGTACCTTAAAAAAATCCCTTTACAAAATTCACAGTGTTTTCCCTGTGCTGAAAAAAGATTGACTAAGAGTCAATGTTATTTATAGTCATGAGTCACCAGAGCTCTGAAATGGTTAACATCAAAACAAGAAACTTACCCAAGAGTGAGCAAGGCACCAGGGAGAATCTGGTTTCCAAAGATTCATGACTCATTCTAATAATCTCCTTTATAAATATATTAGCAAATACCATGTTTTAATAAAGTATTTCATATCTAGTCTTCCCCACCTACACACACACACACACACACAAAGCTAGAAGGAATACCATGTCTTAGTATCTGCTAGAGCATGCATAATTTATAAACGACCAGCAATACATAAATGTCTATTTGGTTAGGAGATTATATTACTGTTATTTACTAAAATACAAAGGAAGTCATGCAATTTACCAAAATTAGTTTCCAACAAAAGAAAAGCCAAGAGCTTGGAAGGCATTTATGAGTTAATGGACCCACTTCACACCCACCTGTTTCTCTGTACTCTCAATTACATGCAAGTTTTCCATCCACCCACAGGACTCCTCTCTCAGTAGCTGTAGAATATCGTGAATTTCCTCTATTTTATATGTACTATATAATAATATCTAAAGTAACTAAATTAATCTATACATGAAAAATCAAAATAAAAATATTAAAGCAATTACAATTTTTTCAAGTAGTCATAAAGACCAAAACATCATGTTTAAATTGGGTTACGTTTAATATATTATAACTGAACATTTAAACTATATATATAACTAAACATTTAAAAGTTAGCTATTGGTAGTTATTTTTTAAAACAATACAGATGTACAAGACTAGTTCCAGGATAGGCTCTGAAGCTACAAAGAAACACTGTCTTGAAAATAAAAAAAAATTCCAACAATGCACAAATGATACAAACAATTGTGCAAAGTTGTCTTTGTTTGAAGGACACGTGACATTTCTATGTCTTATATATTTAACCACTATTAAAGGAGGACGTATTGCCTTGTCTGTTCTTTTATAATTCCCAAAGTAAACAAGATATACAATATAACATGCTACAAAATAATACAAGTGCAGTAAAAAAAAAATAAAAGCAAGATAAACTCACCTAGCAACATTTAGTCAAAGAAAAGAGGGGCCCGTGTTTAATTGTAGAGGAGAAAACAAGATTAACCAAAGCATTATCATTTACAAAAAAAATTCTTTCCAGGGACTACAGTGACAACGGAGAACATCACTCGTGTAAACCCACTAAGATGTCTTCTAGAACTCATTCAGTACCAATTGATTTTTCAGCATTTTAGTTTTCTACTTCTCGTCTTTTAACCTCTATGTCAGATCAAAATCTTTTTATGAACAATTAAGATACAAAGAGAATGGGTCCTTTCAAAGCAATGATCATCAATAATGCATTATATATAACATATGACAATATGTAATCATATCTGTAGAGATATGGTATATATTATATACATTTCATATATATATATATATATATATAATTGTGCATTATTACTTATTACCAGAAATTGTCATGAAACTCCTATGTACATTCACTGATAAGATCCTCATGAAAATTCTATTTAGTAGGCACTAGCAAGATGATGCAGCAGGTGAAGATGTCTGCTCTAAGAACCTGAGTTTGGTTCCTGGGATCCATATGGTGGAAGGAGTGAGCTCATTCCTATTAATTGCCTTGTAACCTCCACATGCAGTTTGTGGCGCATGTGAGCGCTCGTATTTACCCATCTGCACAGAAATATTAATAAAATGTCACTTGAATTTTTAAAAATTCATATTCAATATAAAAGCATTTGGACTCTAGTTTTTTTTATATATTTTTATTACTTTATAAATAATACCAATAAAAATTCCTACTTCCTCCCCTCCTCCCGCTTCCCTCCCACTCTCTCCCACACCCTCCTCCCCACTTCCCTCCAGTCTTAAGAAAGGGCAAGGCACCCTGCCCTGTAGGAAGTCCAAGGCCCTCCCCACTACATCCAGGATTAGGAAGGTATGCATCCAAAGAGAATAGGATCCCATAATGCCAGTACATGCAGTAGAGACAAATCCCAGTGCCATCCATTATTATTGGCCCCTCAGTCTGCCCCAATTGTCAACCACATTCAGAGGCTCCAGTTTGGTCCCATGGTCATTTTTTCCCAGTCTTGCTGGCTTTGGTGAGCTTCCATTAACTCATGCACACTGTCTCAGTGGATGAACCATCCCCTCATGGCCCTCTAGTTTTACACGTGAGAGAGATATTTAGCCAATATTTACATATTTCAACAACAACAACAAAAAAAACCTACAGTATGACCTGAGACAGCTTTCCTAATCCCTCTGTTATGCTGTCTCCTAAAGTAAAAGACAATTTACTAGCTATGTTTATAGAGAGAGCAAATCTAGAAAATTTTCTTTTCCCTTACTGATGCAGGAGTATTAAAAATAATCTGATCTAACGTCTAAATAAATTAGCTGAACAATAAATCACCTTTCCATTTGTCTTGCCATTTGTAATTAGGTACAAGTTTATACTAGGTCTGCCAAAAAAAAAAAAAAACTTTTGTTTTCAAAACGTTGCAATAAAGAGAAATGACCTGGAAATGAATTGGAAAAAACGGATATGCATATTTTTGTAAATGTCTTGAGGAATAGTATTTATAGTAGTTACTTTTTATTTGACACTGAACAATGGAATCGTAAAGTTACTATCCAGAACATAATAAAATTAGAAACACCAGTTTGACATATTTGGGTAAGCTGCAGAGCACATGACTTCATCCAGTTAAGACATCTAGGTGTCACAATGCATTAGTCATCTGTACAGGCATCCTCC
Source organism: Arvicola amphibius (assembly GCF_903992535.2). Classification (NCBI taxonomy): domain Eukaryota; kingdom Metazoa; phylum Chordata; class Mammalia; order Rodentia; family Cricetidae; genus Arvicola; species Arvicola amphibius. The sequence continues at coordinate 25,017,243 of NC_052054.1, forward strand.
AAAACCACAGTCTGAGAGAGAATGTGTCATATTAAAGGAGCTCCGTCAAATGACTCAAATGCTTGGAATTTGGTAGGATGTTGATACTGTTATTGGGTTTATTAAGATGAAATAAACAAAACCAATATCATATGTACAGTACTACTAGAAAAAGGAAAATATAAATTAAATCCAAAAACCAATAGAACATAACATTATAAAATGGGAGGTAGAGCCACACTTCAGGAATGGGTTCAGAACGTGACTGAAACATGGAAAAAATTATTAACATTCCATTTCTGATTATAAGCATTTATGGCACAACCATCATAAAACTGTTTAGTCTTTTGGTGTACCCAACCTTTGAGTGTGAGTACAAACGTTTGTTTGTGCTCTCTATTCTGATCTTGCAGTTCTCACTTGAATGCTCAGATGAGTGAGTTATGAATATATTGCCTGAAAAATCTTATATCAGTTCCTTTGCTATTTTTTATTCTCTACGATTAAAGCAAACATATAATCATCTAAATAGACTTGTGTAACTATGCGACTATTACAAAATGATTGTTATAGGTTTTTAACAATTCTTCTTTTAATTCTAGCTGAAGGCATGAGCATTAGTGAAAACTGCAATAAGATGGAAATTTGCATTGTTATATTTTTATATTCATTAATGTGGTTGTCATGCAAGATCAACCACTGTCCATCATATCTCTGGATATAAAGCAATTCTGCATTTTGAGTTCATAGGAATCATAGCCCATTCCTCACACTTTAGTGCATATAAAGATTGCAATACCAAAGAAAAGCATATGTGTTTCTTCATACAACTTAAATTAGAAAACATTGACACACAGAATATTTATGGATTTTAATACTTTTGGTGTTTTGTAGATAGAGTTTGACTTTTGATTTAAATCTCTTTAGGTTTAGAGTGAAGACATCTCTATTGTCACCCAATATTTCCTGCATATGTTTATGAGTATATTACCTTGTGTTAGTGATGAATTTTACATTTTTTGGAGTGCTTAAAAGCAGTTAACTCATTTTTAAAAATGATAATTATCAGTAATGACTTAAAAGGTCAAATTAAAATATTAAAGGAAATCCTTAAAATGGTGTTAAAATCAATAGACATTGGATGCTGAATATTTAACTATGAGACAATTCTTTTTTATATGCTAGTTGTTATTTGTTTCAAGTTTTTTATCCTTTAATTTTTTTTTAAGTCCAACTTTGGCTCTTGTTTTCTTTTCATCAGTTGAAACTGGAGAACTTTCAAATTACACATTATCATAATTGAAATCTGTCAGTGTTTATCAAAAGTGAACAATATACACAACAATGAAAAATCCATTGGCTCGCAGGACAAGTTAAATGCTCCCCATAATATGATACCTGCATGTGGAGTTCTGGGTTTCACCAACACCTCACAGACCTGACTCAACCCTTTTGTTTGAAAAGTATTGGTTTTGCAAATATGGACCCTGAAAGGATCTGTACAACTTCCTGCAATCATGCTGAGTAAATTATCAAACACAGAGTGCAGAGGAGCACCATTAAATTCCTTGTGAGTCTCTTGAGTGTAATTTTGATTTATGAGTCTTATAAGGATTGCTTGGTTTTGCTGGGTAATCCCTGATGTGGTCACTATAGAGAGAAACCAGTGTGGGATTTATGGTACCTATGAGGCTTCTTGCAACTTTCTGCAATTAGCACAAATGTTGAATTAACAGCATTAGAATCAATCGAATAACTTATCTACACTGCTCTGAATTTATACTTTATCTCTTCCACAGGTTCTTCTAAACAACGTGACCCAGTTACGTGGTGTGGATGGTGTCATTCTGTATGCTAGCAGTTTTATTCTCTTGAGAAGAGATGCAACTGTGGAATGAGGGAGGTGAGGATAAATGTGAAAGTATGCAATTATATTGGGTAAGATCACAGGAAAGCCATGGGTATTTTCTTCCTGTCTTTCACACACAAGTCAAATGTCAACAAAACCTGGGACTGGGGTGATTTGAGAAGATGTGATCAGAAATTGTGGTTAGGCATCTCTTCACCCATTATTAAGAATTAGGTAGCCCTGACTCAGGCTTACACCTGCATTAATTAGTAAGGAAAGTGATAAAACCTCAAAACTCTGTATGAATTCCTTTTCACCTTTACTCTGACCTACAAAGAGTAGATGTTGGGTGCTTGATCCTAAGAAACACGTGTGGCACCGTAATAGTTGAACAGTAAAAGACAATTATACTTGCTGTCAGGGAGCAGTCTGATATCATCTCTGCACAGCCCCTAATCCCTCCACTGAACTCCAAAAGCTCTTCCGAGAGAAGCCTGAAGGTGGCTTTTAGGTTTTTTTTTTTTTTTCTTCATGGTTTATTTTTTTATGTTTAAAATTTTCCATCTCCTCCCCTCCTCCTCCCCCTTCCCTCCCCTCCACTCCACTCATACCCCCCTCCCTCCCTCTCCAGACCAAGGAGCCATCAGGGTTCCCTATTCTATGTTAAGACCAAGGTCCTCCCAACTCCCCCCAGGTCCAGGAAGGTGATCAACCAAGCTGAGAAGGCTCCCACAGACCCATCCATGCAGAAGAATCAAAGCCCAGCGCCAATGTCCTTGGCTTCTCAGTCAGCCTCCACCGTCGGTCACATTCAGAGAGTCCGGTTTGGTCTCATGTTCCATCAGTCCCATTCCAACTGGAGTTGATGATCTCCCGTTAGTTCTGTCCCACCGTCTCCATGGGTGAACGCACCCCTCAGGGTCCTGACTTTCTTTCTCATGTTCTCCCTCCTTCTGCTCCTCATCAGGACCTTGGGAGCTCAGTCCGGTGCTCCAATGTGGGACTCAGTCATTTTCTTCATCTATCGCCAGGTGGAGGTTCTTGTTCTTATCTTCTCAAGGATCCCGAATTATAGGCTCGATGTCCTTTAATTATGGCTAGAAACCGATTATCAGTGAGTACATCCCATGTTCATTTTTTGGGTCTGGGTTACCTCACTCAGAATAGTGTTTTCTATTTCCATCCATTTGCATGCAAAATTCAAGATGTCACTGTTTTTTACAGCTGAGTAGTATTCTAACATGTATATATTCCACAGTTTCTTCATCCATTCTTCCACTGAAGGGCATCTAGCTTGGCTTTTAGGTTTTTAACAATTATGAGCAGAAAGTGACTATCTCATCATCACATTAAAACCCCCCACCATCAGCGACATAAAGAACTATGAGACAATGATCGTAGATAGCACTGATTGAACAAGTGATGTCAGGTTGGAGCCATATATTAAACACTTCGCATGCTTTATTACACCTCAAACTTATCTCCATTTTTCATAACCATTTTCCAAGGACAAATCATACACATCCAAGTGGATAAGAATCCACGTAAAATGTGAAGCCAGGGGATCTTCAGAATCTGAACAGTGTAGCTTTGACACGGTTCATTGATTAGGAGCCCATACTGCTCTTGCAAAGGACCCAGATTTAGTTTCCAATAATTTCATATCTATGCCACCAGGTTCCCTTCTTTTTGCCTTCAAGGACCCTGCACTCAAGTGCATAAAATTATACTCACACATACATATATAAGAAAAATAACAATAAATATTTAAAATAAATTCTAAATACTTCAAAGTTTAACCACATTTTCTCAGCACTTTTCTTAGCTCCATAAAATAATTAATTTATCCTGTTCCATACATTAAACATTTTTTCTTAATTTTTAATTTTTAAATGACAAAAATGGAGACTCCTCAGTGCCACATACGGGTACAATATCTTAGCCCCTTTTATAAAAGGACTGTTCATAGTCAAGAAATTTTTGGTCTTTCCAGAATTTCTTCCAAGACAAGGGAACAACTAACAATAGTCTTGTAAATATTTTACCAACTATAACCCTTGCCATTTCACTCCTTTGAAGTCTATAACTCTCTTCTATGAAGCATATCAGATCTTAGGATCTTGTTTATTTTATCTTTAATGTCACAAACATTCATTTGAAATTTTCCACTGAGATCTATTATTTAAAAATGGTATGAATGTATGTTCCCTGCCAAGGCAAAAAGGATGATTATTCTATTTTCATGTTTAAACATTTTCATTTTTATCATTACTTTAAAAAGAGGTACATTTTGCTTTTCCAGTGTCTTTGGCTTTAAAAACTGTTTGTACAAAACAAACCTCATTTATATTGCTTTTCTTCAGCTTGAATATCAACAATTTTTATGAGAAAGGAGATAAGATTTAAGGAAAAGAAAAACGTTACCAAATTCTCAGTAGGAATTTTCCAGATGGCAAGACATAATCACATGCAAATTCTTCCTTAATATGTATTCCTTCATGCTGTCTCCTGAGAAAATAAAGTACTGTAATGCTTTTGATAAACTGAGAAGAGGAGTTCCCCATTCTACATCTGTGCTAAAAGCTAAACTGAAACTGGGTAGTGGTAAAACCTGGGAAGCTGAAGTTAACTGAACTGGTTTATTCTATACCTGGCCTCTTGCCTATACCTACCAGGGCTACCACATTCCCACAACCTAAACTTAATCTAAACTCATGCTTTCTCTGTGGTTATTTTTGTTTGTTTTGTTCAGTTCAGTTCTGTTCTGTTATTTTCTATTCTATCTATGAAGCCTTGGCTGTCCTGGAGCTTGATCTGTAGACCACCTTCTGCCTCTGACTCCTGAGCACTGTGATTAAAGGCATGTGCCAACATGCTTGACCCTTCTTTGCAGTTCCTATATTCATTCACTACTCTCAGTTCTTTATAGTACTTCTTAATTTCCCCATAAATCATTATACCTTCTAATTATAAATCATCAGATTCCTTTCCTATTTAACTTGCCTTAAAAGTTTCTTAGGGGAGAGTCACTTCCCAATGTCAGAAGCATATTAAATATCAATAAGTTGCCAATTAGGATTTTATAGAAAAAAATCAACCTGAAACTGGAAGACATTAGTAATAAATATTGAAAGTACCAAATGACTTGAAATGAGGGGAACACAATGCAAGCTGAGCTGGTAGACACTCTCAAGATCTGCTCGTAATTTCAGAGAAACAGTTTAGACACAGAAGAACTGAAACGCTGATGAAATCAGAGAGACTGAGACAGCATTCTCAAAAGCGGTGTAAGCTCAAGACAGACAAATTCCAGAGAAAGTGGAATGAAATCCGATGGATAAGCAAAAACGTATTTGTAAATATTAGCTTCTGAGAAATGGAAAATCATCAATGGATTGACACTGAATATATCAAGCACACCCGAGGGCAGACCCCATGGTCAGGAATAGTTGACCAACAAAAATCAGATTCCAAGTTTCCCAGTGACTGTTGTTGTTTCTTTTCTTTTTTTTTTTTATTAAAGATTTCCATCTCCTTCCTTCCTCCTCCCCCTTCCCTCCCCTCCTTTCCACCCATACCCCCACTCCACCCCTCTCCAAGACAAAGAGCCATCAGGGTTCCCTTCACTATGTTAAGTCCAAGGTCCTCCCAGCTCCCCCTAAGTCCAGGAAGGTGAGCAACCAAACTGACAAGGCTCACAGTGAGCCCGTCCATGCTGTAGAGTTCATGTTCATTGCCATTGTCCTTGGTTTCTCAGTCCTCCTCCACTGTCAGCCACATTCTGATTGTTGTTGTTTCTGATGCATCCTTTAAAGAGCATGAATTTAGGTGGGTAGTGAGGGTTTAATATGGGAGGATCAAGGGAAGGTGGATGGAAAAGAAGATGATAACATAATCAAATGAAGAAATATGAAAAGATTTGCTACTTCATTAGAAATCTCTAAGAAACTCAATTTGATTTTACAATTTGCAATAAGGAATGGAAAAAAATTAAAACATAGCCACTATTTAATTGTCTGTGTTGGTGGGTGGATTTAATGAAACATTATTAGTGAAAGTATTCTATCACTGCTCCAATTGCGAAGCTTTATAAAACTAGACAGGATATTCACTCTCCTTGTAAAGCTGAGAAAATAACGCTGTAAAAAGACAGGAGCATTTTTAATACATACAGACTGATTTTTTTCTAGACATTTGTTTAGAAATGTCTAGAAATAGAATGATGATTCTATCTTAAAAAAATCACACATAAGTTAGAAAAGAGTATAATGTACTTCCATGTAGTAGGTATGAGATATTTTAACAATTATCAAACCCTGTTCACTTCCCACATTGATATTTCTGCAGGGACAATTACAGTGAAGCTAGTTTCAGCCATCAGAACTTAGTATTTGCAGATTTCACTGCTGTGTTTTATGAAGAAACAGAGAAGAGAGTATAAATAACATTTAAATATTGGCATATGTAAAACAAATCAACAGTAATTGCTTTATATTCTAAAGTTTAGAGTCCTGTTTAATATTTTATTAAAATATTCAAATTTTCTCATTTTTTATTAATTTGTTTGATCAAGATACAACTAAGTTCTAGACATAGCACGTACCTTTTAGGAAAATTTTTATTTGTCATTTAATCTACAGCTCTTTAGGAATTTTGCATTTTTGAGTTGGAAAAAAAAATAAAACATTGAATTTATTTTGTTGTTTTGATATTTTATTTTAAATTTATATTCAGCGTACTTTAGATTTATCCATCTCCTTCCCCCCACCACCCATGTTAGACAATGAATACTTTTTGGAAGGAATTAGCTGTTATTTGCTTGTTGCACCATAATCATTAAATGCTAGCTATAATGACAACACTCACATTGTTAATTATGTTTCCCTGAAATTGCATATCAGTCTTCATTGCCATTCAAAGTCTCTTTGTTTGAGCCCAAGTTAGGACACAATCATTCAAGTTGTTGTGAGGTGGGCACATGCACCGCATACACTATCAAATGTGAGACGGTGAGTAATCATTTTAAATAAAATTGTCTTTTCATTCGACTGCATTCAAGTTGAAAGCCCAACTTGTTCATTTTTATTTCTGTGGTACAATTGGAGAGAAGTGAGTCAGTGTGCTATAATGATCACTCAAAAGAGACTTGAGTACGTTGATGTCATCCTTTATTTAAATCCCAGTTCTCTTTTCTGAGCATCTGCCCACTGGCATTACTCACCAAGTATAGAGTAAGAGAATAATGAGGTTTTTTTTCTGCACAGAGAAATTAAGCATATACTCTAGAATAAGGACATCATCCTGGAAAAAGAGTAACAAACAATATTGCCAAGTTTTTCACAAATAGTAAATAGAAAATAAAATTTAAAGGCATTCCTTCTTTCAGTAAATTGTAAGGACATCATCCACTCAGTCACTCAAATTCAAGAAATGCATGCTAAGTTCCTAGATTTGTAACTAAGTGGTAGGAAAAGCATAATTTTTCTTAAGTTCTCTAGAGTATAATAGATGAACACAATGCCCAATTTTTCATTCTTTATGATTTTTTAGAATAAAATGGAAAAAAAGGTAATAAAAAAACCACTAGTAGGTCCTGTGATTTGCTGCAGCATAGGTTTTTTTGTGAATTGTCATTCATTCCTTATGGGTTAAGGAAGATAAGATAAGGGGAACTTCGATCCAGGAGTGTAGTGACATACATCTGTAACCCCAACATTGAGAATCATGGTCAGATGATGCAGAATTTATGTTACAATGGCATGTACTATCTTGGAGGAAGTAGGAGCAATCTGGAGTAGGGGAAGCATAAAAAAGATGAAGCATCAAAGTCCATGGAAAGGAAGATTAAAATGCCTCTGAATAACTAAAATATGGTCAGTGGGGGCAGAGTGTGAAATGTGGTAATAGCAACAGAGGTAGAAATGAGGATTGAGTTAACACTGGGGCTTCTTTAAGGCCAAAAAGTCAAGATAATGGTGGACTACCAAAGATTAGAAGCAAAAAGATGACAATCATATAATAATTTCAGAAACTCCAGTCTGTAGTACATAGAACTTGGAATAGCATGTAACTAACAGTGAAATACTAGCAAACTTACACAAGTAAGAACACACGCTTTAATTTTTCTAGGACAAAGCTTATTCCTTTTTTTAAAAAAACTCATTTCTATAGATTTTAATCTGTTTTCAGTTTTTTCTTTACTGAATATCTTCTTATAAAATAAAAAGTAGACAAGGTCACATATGTGGAATTTTATATTTTGTAATATATTTTATGTTAGCATGTGTTACTTGTATTTAAGCTATAGCAAATAAGGAGGAATTAAGAAATGGATGTATTGGAGAAATTATCTTTTTTGAAGACAGAAAAAGACCTCATGATCTTTATTATTATTATTTTATTACTTAAAAAATACATTTCCAAATTCCCACTTCCTCTCCTCCTCCAACTCCCTCCACACACCCTCCCACACTTTCTCCCTCCAATCCTAGGAGAGGACAAGACACCCTGTCCTGTGGCAAGTCCAAGGCCTTCCCTACTACATCTATGTTGAGCAAGCTATATATCCAAAGGGAATAGGATCCCAAAAGCCAGTACATGCAGTAGAAACAAATCTCAGTGCCGCTTTCAGTGGCCCCTTAGTCTGTCCCAACTGTCAATCACATTCAGAGGAACTAGTTTGATCCCATGCTCATTCACACCCAGTAAGTTGGTATTGGTGAGCTCCTATTAGCTCAAACAAACTGTCTCAGTGGATGAACCCTTCATGGTCTTGACCTCCTTGCTCATATTCTCACTCCTTCCACTCTTCAACTGGACCTTGGGTGCTCAGGACAGTGCTCTGCCTTTGTTTCCATATGTTTTACGAAGGTTCTGTGGTGATATTTAAGAAAATCATCAGTCTAACTACAGGGCAAGGGCAGCTTAGGCACTCTCTCCCTCTCCTCTATTGCTTAGGGTCTTAGGTGGGGTCATCCTTGTGGATTCCTGGGAACTTTTCTGGAGCCAGGTTTCTTACTAACCCCATAATGGCTCCTTCAATCAAGGAATCTTTTTCCTTGTTCTCATCTCTGTCCTTCCGTCATCTCAACTATCCCATTCTCTCAAGTTCTCCACAACCCTCCGCTTCTCCCCTTCCTTCTACCCCTGCTCCCATGCTCCCAATTTTGTAAGGTGATCTTGTCTATTTCCTATTCCCAGGTGAATCTATATATGTTTTTCTTTGGTTTCACTTTTTACTTAGCTTCCCTAGAATCATGAACTATAGGCTCAATGTCCTTTCTTTATAGGTAGTATCCATTTATGTGTGAGTATATACCATATTCATTTTGGGGGGGCTCTGGGTTACCTCACTCAGGAGAGTATTTTCTAATTCCATCCATTTGCATGCAATATTCAAAATGTCATTTTTTTTTACCTCTGAGTAGTAATCAAATGTGTAAATGTGTCACACTTTTTTTTTTATCCATTCTTTAATTGAAAGGTATCTAGGTTGTTTCCAGGTTCTGGTTATTACAAATAACGCTGCTAAGAACATAGTTGAACAAATGCTTCTGTAGTATGATTCAGCATCTTTTGGGTATATTCACAAGAGTGGTATTGCTGGATCCTGAGGTAGGTTGATTCCCTATTTTCTGAGAAACTGCCATAATGATTTCCAAAGTGGTTGCACAAATTTGCATTCCCACCAGCAATGGATGAGTGTTCTTCATACTCCACATCCTCTCAAGGATAAACTATCTTGGTGTTTTGACCTTAGCCATTCTGATAGGTGTAAGATGATATCTCAGAGCTGTTTTGATTTGTATTTCCCTGATAGCTAAGCAAGTTGCACATGTCCTTAAGTATCTTTTGGCCATTTGAAATTCTTCTGTTGAGAATCCTCTATATAGCTCAGTACATCAATTTTTAATTGCATTATTTAGAATTTTAATGTCTAATTTCTTGAGTTCTTTATATATTTTGGAGATAAGTCCTTTGTCTGATGTGGGGTTGGTGAAGATCTTTTTCCATTCATTAGGCTGCCTTTTTGTCTTATTGACTGTTTCTTTTGCTTTACAGAAGCTTCTCAGTTTTAGGAGGCCCCGATTATTTATTGTTGTTCTTATTGTCTGTGCTAATGGGATTTATTTTGGAAGTGCTCTCCTGTGCCCAGGCACTGAAGGCTACTTCCCACTTTCTCTTCTTCAGTGTTCAGTGTGGTTGGATTTGCATTGAGGTCTTTAATCCATTTGGACTTGAGTTTTGTGCATGGCGATAGATATGGATCTATTTTCATTCTTCTACAGTCGACATCCAGTTATTCCAGCACAATTTGTAGAAGATGTGTTCTTTTTTTCCATTGTATAATATTAGCTTCTTTATCAAAAATCAGCTGTTCATGAGTGTGTGGATAAATATACAGGTCTTCAATATGATTCCATTGGTCAATGTCTCTCTATTTATGCAAATACTAAGCTGTTTTCATTACTGTAGCTCTGTAATAAAGCTTAATGTCAGGGATGGTAATGCATCTGGTAGTTCCTTTATAATATAGAATTGTTTTGGCTAACCTGGATTTTTTTTTGTTGTTGTTGTTTTTCCATATGAAGTTGATTATTGTTCTTTCAAGGTTTGTGAAGAATTGTGTTGGGATTTTGATGGGGATTGCATTGAATTTATAGGTTTCTTGGTATTATTGCCATTTTTACTATGTTGATCCTTCCTATCCAAAAGCATGGGAAATCTTCCATTTTCTGGTGTTTGGTGTTTTCTTCAATTTCTTTCTTCAATGACTTAAAGTTCTTTCAAATAGATCTTTCACTTCCTTGGTTAGTGTTACCCCAAGATACTTTATGCTATTTGTGGCTATTGTGAAAGAAGATGTTTCTCTGATTTCCCCCTCAGCTTCTTTATCTTTTGTGTATATGAGGGCTACTGACTTTTTTGAGTTGATCTTGTATCCTGCCACATCACTGAAGGTATTTATCAGCTGTAGGAGTTCTCTGGTAGAATTTTTGGGGTGACTTATGTATACTATCATATCATCTGCAAATAACAAAAGTGTGACTTCTTCCTTTCCGATTTGAATCCCCTTGATCTCCTTATGATGTCTTATTGCTATTGCTAGAACTTCAGGAACTACGTTGAAGAGATATGGAGAGAATGGACAGCATTGCTTGTTCCTGATTTCAGTGGAATTGCTTTGAGTTTCTCTCCATTTAATTTGATGTTAGCTCCCAGCTTGTTGTATATTTCTTTTATTATATTTAGATATGATCATTGTAGCCTTAATCTCTTCAAGACCTTTAACATAAAGAGGTATTAGATTTTGTCAAATGCTTTTTCAGCATCTAATAAAATGATCATATGGATTTTTCTTTCAGTTTATTTATATGATGAATTGCATTGATAGATTTTCTTATGTTAAACAGATGTGGTTACTCCAATTTTTTTGTACCTGTGGAGGTTTGCTTTGTGCTGAGTATGTGACCAATTTTAGAGACAAGTGCATGAGGTTCTGAGAAGAAGGTATATTCTTTTTTTGTTTGGGTTGAATGTTCTATAGATGTCTGTTAAGTCCATTTGCTTCATGACATCTCTTAGTTGTCTTATTTCTTTGTTAAGTTTCTGTCTGGTTGACCTGTCCATTGGCAAGAGAGGAGTATTGAAATCTCCTGCTATAGTGTGTGAGGTTTGATGTGTGATTTAAGTTTTAGTAATGTTTCTCTTACATATGTGGGTGCTTTTACATTAGGGACATAGATATTCAGGATTGAGACTTCATCTTGATGAATTGTTTCTGTCATGAGCATAAAGTGTCCTTCTCCATCTTTTCTGATTGATTTAAGTATGAAATCAATTTTCATAGCTATTAGGATAGCCACAACCACTTGTTTCTTAGGTTCATTTAATTGAAAACCTTTTCCAACCCTTTACTCTGAGGTGGTGTCTGTCTTTGAGGTTGAGGTATGTTTCTTGTAAACAGCAGAAGACTGGATCCTGCTTTTGCATTCATTCTCTTAGACTGTTGGATTTTATCTGTGAATTGAGTCCCTTCTCAACTCCCTCAGCTTTTCTAGCCAGACAGAAAGGAGTATTCCTGCAGTTGGGCTATCCCACAACCCACCTCATCTCCACACCTTGCTGTTCCCCTGTGAGCTCAATGGAACCCTGGAACACAGCTTGCTCCAATACTGAGGGGATCTAAGAGGTGAGTCAGCAGCAACAGGCCCCAACAGCCAGACACCCCACTCTCTGGGACCTCCCCAGTGGGACAAAACTCACCCCCCAACTCCCTTGACTTTTCTAGCCAGACAGCAGAGAGTATTCCTGTGGCTAGGCTATCACCCACCCCACCCCACCCCTACCCACCTTTTTGCTAACTATACCACAATAACACAGACATCTTATAACCCTCAGCAGCATAACCCAAAGAAGGAAAACATACAAACACTACTACCGAAAAATAACCGGAGTTAACAACCACTGGTCATTAATATCACTTAATATCAAAAGACTTAATGATCTTAAAAATGAAAAAAGAGAAGCTTCATGAAATTTAAACACGGTAATGAGTAAAAGATAGGTTAATTTGATAATTTCAAACAAATAAAAAAGATCTCATACACACAGTTGTTACTTTCTGCAGGTAACTGGTTGATGAGAAAGACCCAGGACTTGACTAGAGTCTGTAAGAAACCTCTGGCAAAGATATTTACTATCAGCCGAATACAGGCACATATGCTTGTTTACTCTGAAGCATGCTTATCTTTGAACCATAGCAACATATGTAGACAATCCATTATGTGTTAGAAAGGGAAATGCTGACCTATGGCTGAATTTCTCATTTTTAAGCATTTTCTTAAGTATCTGTCCCAGTCCTTTATGCAATATGCCCTACAATCAGGAAGAGGCTTCTCTTACTTGGTAAACCTCTTTAGAAATTTCTACACACACACACACACACACACACACACACACACACACACACACACATGCCACAAGAGGGTGTTTTACCAGTCTCCCAGCTAATTTTCAATCCACCAGAACAGACGATGTTGATTAATGATAATAGTCATTAAATTCATAATCTTTTCTCTTAATCAAAATGTAGGCAAAAGTGAAAAACAACCAATAACTTACAGACACACTCACAGGAGATAAAATCAAGAAGTCTGGGTAAGCTTTTGATCAGTAGGACAATAAGAAAGAAAAATGAGGAAACTAATTTCATAAAGCTGGGATTTTTAAAATTTTTATCATAAATTAATGATAAACACATAAAAATTAAATAATGTAATATTATGAAAATAGTTCATAAGTTATACATACATAAATTTCTGTTTGCATGTTTCAAAAATATTTTAATTCATGTAAATAAACATTACTTATGTAGAATATCATTTAAAACCAAATATGAGGAGAACTCCAAATGTTAAAGCGAACAGAAACATAAAAAATAAAATAAAACAGCAAAAGATTCGCAGATACTTAAAATATTAAATGCAACCAACAAATAATACCCCAAAAGTCATTCCATGCTAATAGTGATTGGAGAATTGTAAATCAATGTAACAATAAGAAATCAGAACAAGCTTATTAAGCTTATCGATATTGACAAACAAAATGCTCCATATAGGCTCACATATTTCAATGTTTGGGCGCAGTTAGTGGACTGTTTGGGAAGGATTAGGAGGTGTGGCCTTGTTAGAGGAGGAGAATCACTGGGGTTGGTATTTAAGGTTTCAAAAATCCATGCCAGGCCCAATCTTATTCTCTCTGTGTCTTCATTTTGACTATAATATGCAAATTCTCAACCACTGTTCCAGTGCCCTGCCAGCCTGCCTGCCTGCCTGCCACCTTACTTCCTGTCATGATAATCATGAGTTTACTCTGGAAGTGTAAGCAAGATCTGAATTCCTGAATTAAATGCTTTTTTTTACAAATTGCCTTTGTCACCATCATATATATATATATATATATATATATATATATGGTTTTATTTTCATGATTTTGGTGATTAATCTCTATTGTCAATTTGCTGAGGTTTAAAACCAACCAAGAAAATATAAATGTGAATCTGCAAGCAATTTATCTGAATTATGTTAATTAAGGTGAAAAGACCCAGATTAACTCTGGGTAATACATCTGTATCAGCTGAGTCATGAACTGAATAAAATGGAGAAAATGACCACCAATATCCAGTGACCTCTACTTTCTAACTGTGGTCTCTATGTAATAAGCTAGCTCTAGTTTTTGCCATGATGATCTATATCCCTGGAACTGTAAGCCAAAATAACCCCTTATACCCTTGAGCTGCTTTGGTCAGGTATTTTAAATCACAGAAACACCAAAGTAACTAGTGCAAAATACATTCAAACAAAAATACAGAAATGAAATCAAATAAGCCTTTACCAGACCCTGGCATTATAAATAGAGTTGGCAATCAAAAAACTTAACAGAATATTTTGAGGTTAAAAAAAACCCTATTTCATATTTCAATTGTGGTGGTGATTGCATTTGTTTATAGTTTAAACGACTCTGAGTCAATTTAAATAACACATCAATAAAGCTGTTAGTTGGCTTATGCCTCCTTCATCCTCCTACCCTCTGCTGTTGAAATGTAACCACCAGAGTCTCAGGATGTGACTTTGTGGCATCAGTTAAAGTGAAGTCATTGTATGAGGTATGATACCCAGTGCTGGGGGACTCATATACGTTAGGCATACAAAGATGACCGTGGATAGAAGATTATATGAAGATGTTTATAAAGAACATGGTCATGTACAGCCAGAGAGAATAGTTTAAGGCAGTCTTTGCATCTCAGTTCTCAGCAGTCTAACTCTGCCAAAACTTTAATTTTGACATCTAGACTCTAAAACTAGGAGGCTATAAAAGTCTCCTGTTTGAGTCATGTTGTGTCACTGTGGCTCTGGGAAAGTAATATATCTGACTTGAAAAAAAATACTTTAGAAAATTTCATCCTCACAGTTGAAAAACAAAAACAATTCCTATCGTAAGATAGTTTCTCTATAGATGATACAAAAATTGATCTGGAATTATTCATTCATACAAATTGAAGACAAACAATTTGTTAAATCTTCTTTTCTACATTTCTTCTTATTCCTAAATGTATTTAAGTAGATTATCACCATGATATATTAAAAACTCCCTAAGAAAGATGGTCTCCAAATAGACCTTTTCTGTTTTGCCCATAACTTCACATTTATGCCTTACCAGGTTTTTTTTTTTTAAATCTCGCTTTAACCATTATTGTTCTGAAACTATAATTCTAATATTCAGATATGTTTTATCTTACATATTTTTATAAAGCATCAGTTCTAACACAATGTAGAACTTCTTCAAATACTGATAAATCCTCTTGAAAGAAAATTCTGTGACTCTATAGGAAGAGGGTTAGAATCCAGGGTCATGCTTTATTATCTACATATATGCAAGTTGCTTTCCATAGGCAGGCAGTTCCATATGGAAGATATGGTTCCTCAGATATTGCAGTGTGTGTACAGTTGAAAAGATATTATACATTACATACATCACTTAGATGGTGACTACTGTACATAGGAATGACTCGGAAAGAAATATTGACTCCTTGATGACATGAACTATATATTTCAAAACTGTGGAAGCTAAAATTCATTGTAAATCATATCCTGGCTTTACTAAAGACTTTGAGGCTATACTTGGGAGAATAATTATCAAATGTTTCCAACTCTCAAAACTGACAAGTTCAAACACATCAGTCATAACACTCCATCTTGGAGCTATGCCCGAGAGAGGAGATTTGTGAATAGCTGAGAAAAGTTGCTCATCAACATACCAACCTAAATTAATTTCTGTAGTCATGACAAAATTGTTCAATGTCCAATGTTTATGATCATAACTACATGACTGTTTTCACAAGTAGCGTAAATGTACTTAATAAAATTCTACATATGAGCACTGCCTTCTTCAGTCTTCTGAATGAAGAGGTACTAATTATATTCCTCTTTTATCAATATTATTTTGAGTACATCTAGAAGTTGTATGTTTAAATTTTAATGTTTTACTTTATTTCGATAAAAAATAAAGCTAAGTTTCATATATTTTACATCTATTTCATGAATAATTATATATAACATTAAATACTGATTTCCTATAAGTAAACAATATAGTCTAAGGCTTTCTACATTTTGATAATAGTTTCCAAGCCAAGGAAAAGCTGTATAGCTATATATGCTTCTAAAAGTCTTTGATTTGGGCATAGGAAAGCTGAGACAGGAAGAACATGTCTTAAGATAAATGTGAGCTGAAAAACAAGACTCTTTATCAAATTAAAAGAGAAAATATGGAAGAAAGTAATGATGAGGTGCGAGAGGAAGACAAAGGAACAGGAGAGGGAAAAAGAACAAGTACAAAAATGAAATCAAATTTAAATGTTATGAGTAACAATTTTACTTGAATGTTTCCATGAAAAGCATTAAAAAATGGAAGAGAATAGTGGATTAAAAAGAATTTAAGTGTGTATAGTTACAGTCATCTGCCGCGCACCTTGGCCCCAGTCTGTACTCTATGCGCTAGAACCCAGTTCGCGAGCTTCGTGCAAGGGGCTGGAGGTTGAGAATACACACGCAGAGACAGACCGACAGGCAGACCTTCCAACACTGGTACCAAAAAGCCCCTCTTTAATAACACCATGGAAGCTTAAATACACCGCAGTCAATGGCCAACAGGTGAAAATCCCATCCTCTGATCCTCTAAGCTAGGCAGAGCTTCTAGTAACTTCAATTAGAAGGTTCTAGCAGGGAAGAGCAGCTGAAGGCCAGGACTCAATTAGTCCCAACAGTCATCTGATTTTTAACACCGATGCTAAAGTAATACATTGGACAAAATACACAGCCCTTTCAACAAGGTAGAGGAAGAAAACGTGACTTCAACTCTCACCTGAAAAAAATCAACTTTGAATTGATTAAAGATCTTAATGTAGGCAAACTAGTTCAGTGACTGTTGACAGACACATAAAGTTTCAACAGAAAGCTAAAAGTGTATCTCGTTTACCATGGATGTCTACCATTTCCCATAATGTATCTGAAGAACTCCGGTTCAACACATAGCTGAGGTAATTGCACTTGATGTTGACTACAGCTGTATTCTCAATAAGAAACTTATGGAATCAGCTTAGGTGTCTGTCAACAGACAACACACTTGATAAAGCAAGCATAGCACATACACATGTCATTTGTCAGAAAATAGATGCAATTGAAGATCATCATGTTAAGCAAATTGAATGTGATTCAGAGGAAAAAATGTTTTTTCAAGTATAGAGAGGCTAGATTTTTTTATAAATAGAAAATTAGGTATGTATTTATGATGTGAAAATGCCCTAGTTTTTCTGCCTACCTATATTCTGCCTTGCCATAGGCCAAAGCAGCATTTTTATTAACCAATGGTAATAAAACATATTCACAGCATACAGAGGAGCATCCCACATCAATCTTCTTTTGTGACAGGGTGTTTTTTTTTTTTTCACTAGGGCCCAAGGCTTGCAGATTAGGCTAGGATGACTGGCTAGAGAGGCCCAGAGATCTATAGGACTCCACAGATTCATCACTAGCCACCACATCTGGCTTTCCTTGTTTGCTTTTGGTTTTTCTTTATTTGAATGGAGGTGTGAACTTTGTTTTTCATGCTCATATGGCAAACATTTTACAGACCAAGTTTTCACTACAACCCAGAATTCTCATTAACTATAGATGAAAATGTATGCTCACTAGTGGTCCTCTGCATATCTTATCTTACAGATTCTATAGTCTCGTCATATTAAAATGAGACTCCTTGAAAACCTGGTTCACCAAATGGTAATATTCCACAAGGCTGATGCTGGATGTTGAGATATTTAGTTTTGGTCACATGGTGGCACAGAGGCTGGTGGGTGTGAGATAATTGCTGGATGACTATGTGGACTAATGCAAACAATCCTATCAGATGTGACCAGAAGAAGGGTTTCAAGGAGACACCATCCCTAGCAGATTTAAATCAATATTAATAACCGAGAAATGACAGCAAAACCCTCACTGCTCTAGTGTGAAACAATCAAGGTTGACAGGGCACAGCTTGAACAATATGCTTCCCTGGTCATAAAACTAAGACACAGATCTGCAAACAATGACAGGCCCCTTATATACTGACTGCCATCACTGGTCACTGCTGACTGAGTGGTCAGGAGGATTAAATGGCGACTTAGGAATCACTAATAGAGCAGTAATCCTCCAATCAGTCATGTTTGCTTTGAGAAATGACACTGGTAAATCTCTCTCTCTCTCTCTCTCTCTCTCTCTCTCTCTCTCTCTCTCTCTCTCTTTCACACAGAGAGAGAGAGAGGGAGGGAGGGAGAGAGAGAGAGAGAGGAAAGGAGAGGAGAGAGGGGAGAGAGACAGGTGTTAGCAAGGTAGAGAGGGAGGGAGAAAAGGGAAAAGGGAAAAAGGAAGAGAAATAGGGAGGGAGAGAGTGAGGAAGATAGAGAGGTGAGGGAAAGAGAACAAAGAGAGAGTAAGGAAGCTCTAGGTTTTTCTTCAGGAAGATGGGTCTTTAAGTAGTTGATTTGCTTTTCCAGTGGACAAAACCACAGAACCCACAATTAAAACAATGGCTTTAAATGCCAAGGAATTTAGTAAAGTAATACCTTGTTGAAATTGGCAGTGAGCGATGAAGAAGTGTAGTTGATCCCTTTACTGAAGACTGATTTAATTGGCAGGGGACAGAAAACTTCACCAGGATAGAGAGTTCCTTAAAATGTGGGGGGGGGAACCTCCAAAGAAGAGGTAAAGCTGCCTACAGTAGAGTTAGCAATGTCAGTGTCGATCTCCCTCACATTCTCGCCTGGGGCTGGAGCTGCCAAGACTAAAGGGATAATGACATCTGTATGGCATATTCACGGCACTGCAGCATTTTATACCTTGGTAGAAATAAAGAAATTTTAGGCTTCTTTGTTAAAAGAGAGAAATGAAAGCGGAACAAAATTATGTGTTTGTTGTTCTAAAATTTGGTTGTCTCCATATCTGTCCTGTGAACAACAAATTTTCATTAACTGAAATCCATTTTGAATCTTGATGCTTGTTCTCCACCTGGAAGAATTATTTTGGACCCAGACTCAGTAACTGGAGCTTCAAATATTTTTAAATAGAAATTGATGTTAATGAGATCTATCACTAGAATTTGATGAAAAACTGCTAACAATGTTTTGAGGGGGAGTGTGCTGGGTTTATACGTGTATTTAAACTTCTCATTAAGAAATAGTTTCAAGCCACTTCTTGAATTCTGGACTACTTCTGCGTAATTCTTTCTAGGCTAAAAACACATTGAAATAAAATGTTTAAATCTGGTTGTCTTCAAGCTAGTCTCAGATATTATCTGAATAAATATAAGCATGTTGGCTAATATATTTACTTACCTTTTCAATGTAATAAAGGCATAGGATTTCTTTTTTTCTTTCTATTTTTATTTTTTTAAAAAGCAGGTAAAATTGATTTTTCCCTCATACTCCTCACTTTATATCATTTAAATGATTTTTTAGCTGTACAACCCAGCTCCTCATTGCAATGCATTCTATAAATCTGAAGAACAAAGACATTAGCACAGTATCTTGATTTCAGATATACTAGAAGACACCGCAATGTTATTTTCAGAAATCTCTTCCAATTTTCTTTATTCTATTTGAGATTATAACATACTTACAACACTTCACCCTTCCCTGTCCTCTCTCCAAACCCTCCTTATACCCATCCTTGCTCTCTTTTAAGTTTTTGTTCTCTATTTTTATTAATTATTATTGCACACACACACACACACACACACACACACACACACACACACATATATATATATATATATATATATACCTTTATATTCTGAATCACTCCCTGGTCCATATGCATAATGTTACATGTATATATGTTTTCAGATCTGGCTATTTGCTGTTTGGTAAGCAATATGTGTTCTCTTCCCTGGGGAAGATAATTTCTCCCACTTTCAGCAATCCTTAGCTGCCTATAACATTTTGAAAGTCTGAATAGACTCAACTTTGGAACACAAAAGTGATGCTGGTTTAAAGCACTTTTATTTATCGAAGCTCCTTAAGACTACCCATGTTAGGGATCTTGATTTATTTTCTAAAAATATTTTCATTCAGTATTGTAGCACAGAATGGAATCTGAAACTTACCACTGTAACCAAGTTTTTAACCTTAGGCCTTTGTGCCTTCCACTAGCTAACCTCTTTAGTTATTTTCTCCCAATCTCTGTACAGTTCTTTTGAAAAAGTCTTGAAGAAAGGTTTTCAGCCGCTTATTTCTCCATGTTTAGTGTGTTGTCAGAGTTTAGAAATACACCAGGAACGGGTTATTGGGGCCTTTTTTCAACCAGTTGCCATGGTGGGTAATTAGTGTGGAAGAATGGTCTGTATTCTGTCAATGATATTTTAAATAAATGCTGATTGGCCAGTAGTCAGGTAGGAAGTAAAGTCAGTACAACCAGACAGGAAGTAGGGTCGGGCCAATGAGAACAGGAGAATTCTGGGAAGGAGGATGCCCATTCCTCCGCAGTTCTTTTCCTGCCACAGAAGAAGCAAGATATGACTGCCCTGCTGAATAAGGTACCAAGCCACATGGCTACTGTAAGTTATAGGAGTTAGTAAGAAGTCTGAGCTAATGGCTCAATCAGTTTATGACTAATGTAGACCTCTATGTGATTTCTTTGGAACTTATTGACTGTGGGAACCAGGCAGGACAGAAAACCTCAGACAATAGGTAATCATACTATTCATAGACATGGTTAAGTAGGAAATTCTTGTACAGATCACTCACAGGACATGCAAACATGTTTACCAAGTAAGGAGTCTTGTATAGAGTAGAGTATATGGAACCCACAGGAGAACAAGGTCATTTAACCAGCACTATTTGAGACAACAATGCTATACCAATACTATTGCTTTAGTTAGTTTCCTAATGTGACAATGAAATACCTGAGCAAAGAAATTTACAGAAGGAAGAATCCACTTTGGGCTTAAGGTTTCAGAACGATGAGAGTCTAACCCCATAATGACAGAGAAGTGTGGCAGCAGGCAGTCATGGTGACAGCCAGAACTGAGAGCTCGCATCTCAAATTGTGGGCAGCAAACTGGAAATAATATATAGCCTCTGACACCTCAAAGACTACTTCCAAGAAGACCACACTGCCTAAGCCTTCCCAAAGAGTGGAACCAATTGGTTACAAAGTAATCAAATGCCTCACACAGTGTAGGGACATATGATCAAAACAACCACAGCTATCTATTGTTTTTTCTCCAATGGACGTTTTGTTTAGTCTCAGAATTCTCTAGGTGGTAGCTCTGAAAGACTGAAATACTGTACCACTGTTGACAACACAACTGTGTGGATAACATTTTTTTCTTGTTCTTCAAACTTTTTTTGTCTATCTTACAAACCAGAGAGCTTCACAAGTTAGCTTTTTCAGAGCCTTTGTGAGATTCTATTCTTTCAGAAAAAAATACTGCTTGCTATAATAGCCTACCAATTAGTCAAGAATTTAGAATCTGGGTCAGTCAATGAGGTGCTTGTTACACTAGCACAAGGCCTTGAGTTCAGATCCATAGAACCCACATTTAAAATAAGAGTCAGGGATGGGGGAAATTTTGCCTGTAAACCTAACTTAGGAAACAGCTTCAGACCAATTCCTAAAGCTTCATCTCCAACTGATCTTGCAGTTTTGGTAAGCTCTAGATTCAGTAAGAGATTCTGTCTCAAGGATTGAGATGGAGACTGAGAAAGAAAAATATCTGATGTTGACATACACACACATTCACAAGCATACACACATGCACATACATGCACATAGACATACACAATAATATACACTCATAATAAAAGATATGCAAACATAACAGACACTAATGCACATACATAATAATACATACACATAATAACACACATATCATGGTATAACAAACAAGATGAACAATTTGTATAAGAAATTTTACTTCATATATTTTATGCAAATATCCCTGCTAAAACGTATTTTTTAAATATAAAAAATTGAAATTTATATTCTAGGAAACAAAAACATCTTTGAAAAAGTTTAATAAAATTTAAATGAGTTCAATTTATGGTAACCAAATTGGAGAAATGTTTTGCAGTATCACCTGATATTTGTAATAAATTGATGTAATATAAAGCAACAAATATATATCACTTAACAATAAAAACAATTGAATATTATAATGTTTTAAGAATATGTTCATGTGTGTGTTCAACTATGACTTTCAGCTTCTGGGAAAAGTAGACATGAATAACCTCATTATTTTAATTAGACATCATGATCAAAATTTTGTTGTCTGTTTACTGGAAGAAAAGGATATGCTACTGAAAAAGAATTCATCAGGATGTTCTCTTAAGGCAAGAGAATTAATCCAGACCTCCATTGTGGCATCCTTGGCTTTCTACAATGACAAAATTGCCAAGAAAAGCAAAGTCATTTCTAGGCAAGGACAAGGGTCAAAAGTCAAAACACTTCACCATTGGGGTACATACTTAAAATTAACTACCTGACGAGTTTCTGTATTCTGTTTTCATCATAATTCCAAAATAATAATTTAAGTTTCCTTAATGACTGTTTGAAAAGCAGTTATTGTTACCAGGCCAGGCACATAAGCAAAATCATGCACACTAGACTGGTAGAAATTGTAAAGGCACAAAACGGGAAGACAGGATTTACGCCCAGCATGGCAATGTCTATTAGAACATACTATTGACCCTCCTGACTGGAGATAGAGTTCCATATTTTTGGCTGATGAACTGGCTTCTTCAGTATTAGCAATTGAATACGTGAATCCTCTCCCGGACACGTTTGCATTTTTAAACTAAATATAATAGACAACTAGTTTTGAACTTCTAGGTACTATTTGTGGAGAAAGGTTCTGCTTCCTGGTGCAAAGCCCGGGGCAACTGCAATTCAAGCACAACTGCTCTCTGTGTATCCTGAATTCCGTGAATAAGACAGTGTGTGAAATTCCAACCTCATTAAGTCTGCTGTTTAGCTGCTCTCTCTGCAGCCTCTGAGAATCTGCTCAGGGTCAGCCTCCTGCTTGTGAAACCATTTAAGGCAAACAAGATGCCTGGACCATGAGGTGTAACATAATACCAAGTCAGACAGCCACATTCTTCACTACTAAAGTAAATTTCAACATTCTTTGCTGATCAGACTAAGTGCTTGTTCTGTTTTGATTTGTTGGAATCATTTAGAGAAAACATTGCTTCTTCTAGATTATTAAACAGCATTTTGGGATATATAGTTAAAAATAAAAACAAAGATATATATATTTTTAACATTGCTAAACTACAGTAGGATACAAAGAATATAAATTGGACCTTAGAAGACTCCCCTCAGTAAAAATGTACCAGTTGAATTCTGGAAAGAAAATGTGTAAAGACACAATTTGGACAAATTATTCAAGATACATTTGTTTTCCTACACCATGATTTCAGAGATAATTTATACCAGAACAATTATATTTTCAAGAAAGAAATAAAATGTGTTTATGAGGTTTGAGTGTGTGTGTGTGTGTGTGTGTGTGTGTGTGTGTGTGTGTGTGCTCTTGAGCAGTCATAAGTTAGGAACAAGATGGAAAATATGTCTATTGGAATTGAGACCATATTCTCATTTCATAGGACTTGACAGTTTTTGCATGGCAGCAATCACTGTTATTCTAACCTACCCCAGTGACAGTCTCAAATCAATCAGTGACCTAGATGGGAAAGGTTTTATAGACCATTACCCAAGCCTTCAGTCATCCCACCAGTACTGTGACCAAACTGGCTTTTCAGTACCAAAAATACACTCTGCCGCTGAAGGTTTGAGATATAGCTGATAACAACAGGGATAAGGTCAGTGTGGTGTGACCCTGCAGATTCTCCACGATTACCTATGATATATTTTATAACTTTAAAAACAATAAATTTGTCCTGCATCAGCATGTGGAATAAAATGGTAAATTCTTAGAGAATATTTTTAAAGCTTTTAAGGGTATGTGTGATTTCATAAAAGCTAGTATTTCCAACATTTGAGAATGTAGTGTAGTTGCAATGAAAGGTATGTGCCATTTTGATTACTTATAGCACAAAAGCCATGGCAAATTAGTAAGAAATTTTTAAAAAAGCAAATATTTCAGCTCGTCCATACACTTGTCCCACTATATTGTAACAGCTCATTAAAAATCATTAAAATGTACTTCTATAACATATTATAAGATAGTTAAAACTCTTTAATATGTAAAATGAGAAACAGATGATTAAATAATTCAGTAAAATTTTAAGCTGTTTAATTATAGACTAGTTTATAATGAGAACATTTTCTGCCTGTTACTTGTGTCTTAGTTAGGGTTTCCATTGCTTTGAAGAGACACCATAGCCATTACAACTCTTATAAGAAAAACATTTAATTGAAGGGGCTCACTTACAGTTCAAAAGTTGAGTACCTTATCAGCATGGCAGGGAACATGGCAGCAAGCAAGCAGACAGGGTGCTGGAGGAGTGCCTGAAAGTCCTACATCTTGCAAGCAATTGGAATTCAACTGAGACACTGGGTAGTATCTTGAGCATAGGAAGCTTCAAAACCCACTCCCATAGTGACACACTTCCTCTAACAAGGCCATACCAACTCCAGCAAAACCATATCTACCAATAATGCCACTATTTATGAAATTATGGAGGTAAATTATACTCAAACTACTAAATTTTGTATTATTTTTACATTTTAAAATATAAACTTTATGGAAATGTGCCAAATTTAAAATAATATTAGATAGAATACTGTACAGATGTTTGTGATGATAAACCTTAGTTGTTGGTTTGACTGGATGGAGTAACTAACAACTACTCAATTATTATGTTCATTGTGTCTAAAAGGACATCAACCCTGAGCTGTGTGAAGATCACAAGTCAACATATACAGGCACCATCTAGTCAGCTGGGGAGTTGGTAACTGGAAAGAAATGAAGTAATGATTAATAACTAAATGATGCTTCGCTCTCCCACCTGAGTTTATACACTACCTCCTTTTGCCCTTGGACACTCCAAATGGCAACTTACAAAATGTGAGATTCCAGGCCTTGCTCTGATATGCCTCTAGGTTTGCAGGTCTTCAGCTTTGAACTGAGAATTTTGCCACTATTGTTTTCCCTGGTCCTAATAGTTTCATACTTGGACTAATGCATCCTGCTGACACTTCAGCCTCTTCAGCTTACAAGAAATAGATTGTGAAACTTCTGAGCCATCATAATAGCAAATGATCATTTAACACCTATATTCCCTTGCATATATATGTCATCTTGTGTGGTAAAAGGAGCCTTTTCTAATAAAATATTGCATGAAGATTACTTTTAAATATAATACACCTGGATTTGGTTTCCTGACAAAAATATCTCCATATAACCTAGAATAACTTAGTTAGTACGGGTGTTAATGGACCACAGGGAATCATAGGAGGAAAATATCAATGAATAAATTTATAAATGGATAGGTAGGTGGGGATCACACACACACACACACACATGCACAAACATTTTAAGAAATTTCAATATTCCTGTCAATGTAATTAAGAGAAATTATGAAGACTAGTCTTCCAATGCTTAATTTTTAAATAAGATAAAGGAAAATCTATTAAGATAGTTTGTATTACTTTTCTCTTACTGTTATTTCTAGATATAAACCAAAACGCTTGAATAAGCAATTCTGAAATTATTTCTTTAATTTTTATTTTTTGAGGACGTCAGGTAGAAGTTTATGATTGAGCTTGGAATTCTTAAATTAAAACTATCAATCATCATACAAATGAGTAAGATCACAGGCATTGAATTATGTATAATGATTGCAAGCAAAATAAATGAGTCAAGTTCGCATGAAAGAAATAGAACATAATAATTTGAAGGATATTCCTGAGAAAATAAAATTAGAAACACTTAAGAAAATGTCATAAGGAATTCCAAGTACTGGTTATTGTAGAAAGGAAGCAAGGCAAGTAGTCATATGGTCCATGTTTATTTCTGATGTCAAGCCAATGACTATCAATAATCACCTTCAAGTAACTAATAAATAAAGATGCAAAAATTAAAGTGGAGCTTTTAGAACATAAGAAAATATGTTCACATTTGTAAAGATATATTTTCAAGACTTCATGAACATACCTATATGTATAATATACAAACAGAGAAGTCATAGAAACAAAGGGTAGAAAAATGGGTAACAGGGCCTGGAGAGGAAGAAAAAGAGACATTAGTTAATCTTTCAGCAATGAGATTAACTAATATTAGAGTTCCAGTGGACATCATGTTGACTTGGATTAGTAAGATTTTCACACTGAATATTTGAAAAAGAGTAGATTTGAAGTGTTAACACACAAAAAAATTAAAGGTTAATTACTTGGCGAAAGATTAATATACAGATTGATCTACTGTCGGTAATCATTTCACAATGTGTGAGTGTGTTAAAAGATCTCACACATCTTTGATATGTCTGATCTTGATTTATCAATCATACCTTAATATGCTAGAAAAAAATTTCAGAGTTTTTAGGTACTTTCATTAGACTTCCTCATTATAGTATTCTGGGAATAACATTGGACTCACAGAAAAGATGATGACTAAGGAATAATTAAGAGAGAGAAGGATGATAAATAGAAAAGATGGGTAGGCAGACAGATGGTGACTACAGATAAAAATAAGCTAATCCATAGACACACAGATACAGCAACCATGTATAAACAAATTACATTGCTGCTCTTGATTCATAAATTTTGAGGATTTTAAAGCTTTTACCCACAAAAAAAAACTAATAAAGATACTGGCTTTAATTTGATAGTCCCCTAACATTAAGTAATTTTCCTATGCTGTATACTTAGATCTTCTTATTTAAACTATGCATGATTCTGTTAGAACAGGATCATTACAATTCTGCTTATGACAGGTTCAAATTCATTAAAGACATTCACCAACCACGCATATGGCTAAGCTGGAGGAAATATCTGCAAGCAATTTGATGACCACAGACGAAATGTCAAAATGAAAACATCTTTTGAAAATAATATTTTGGTTTACCATAGAATGAACTGACACAAACAGTGAATTTTCTAAGATATTTAAAGAAAAACAAAGAGTTGATTTTTAAGGCACCATGCCCAGAAATTGCATGGTCTAATACAATAGAGGGACTCATCCAAAAGGAATTACAGTTTTATTGAGTTTCAGCCTCATAAAATATGAGTCCTGAGATGGAAATTTCCACAGGGGACACATAACACCCTCCAAAAGAATATCGGGAACAAATCACCAGCACAATAGTGACAATCTTATTTGGAGATTATTTGAAAAATAAACATATTTGATTTGAAAACACAAGGATTGTCTATTTAGTGTCTTGGTAATTGTGTGATAGTATGATGAAGCAATTAAGCTGAATAAACACTGAGATTATTCCAAACACGGAATATGAGGCTTTAAACGAGTAGCTAGTTCAGTAAAAGAGTATCTGCAGGTCCTAAAGTTGAATGACTGAATAATATACTCATCATTTTTCTTGGGCAGCTGAGGAGAGGGAGCCTGAACTGGCCTTATCCTATAACCATACTGATGAATATCTTGCATATCACCATAGAACCTTCATCTGGTGATGGATGAAGCTAGAGACAGAGACTCACAATGGAGCACTGGACTGAGCTCCTAAGGTCTAAATGAGGAGCAGAAGGAGGGAGAACATGAGCAAGGAAGTCAGGTCCGGGAGGTGTGCACCCACCCAATGAGATGGCGGGGCTGATCTAATGGGAGTTCACCAAGGCCAGCTGGACTGGGACTGATGGAGCATGTGATCAAACCAGACTCTGAACATGGCTGGCAAGGAGGGCTGACTGAGAAGCCAAAGACAATGGCACTGGGTTTTGATCCTACTGCATGTACTGGCTTTGTGGGAGCCTAGTTTGTTTGGATGCTCACCTTCCTAGAGCTGGATAGAGTGGGGAGGACCTTGGACTTCCCACAGGGCAGAGCACCCTAACTGCTCTTTGGACTGGGGATGGAGGGGGAGGGGAGGGAGAAAAGGAGATGGGGGAGGGAAATGGAAGGAGGGGAGGAGGTGGAAATTTTTAATTAAAAATAAATAAATAAATAAATAATAAAACAAAACAAAAAAAAAAACTTTTATAGACAAGGCCAGATGGTTTTCAGCCTTCCTTACTCTGTTTATTCATTTATATATTTCCTTACTCCCACTAATTAGAATTGGGGGCATCACTGGAACAAGGTAGAAACCTAGTGTGTTACAGAGCTCATGGGCCAGGAGTCGTCAACTAGGAGCACTGCTGAGTTCATTTCATGGGATGGACAAAGAATTGTAGGACCTAGAAAAGAGGCTCACTCAGATATTAAAGTGAAGTGACTGTAGGAAAGAGAGAGAAAGTGGCAGAGAGGAAGGAAGAGGGAGAGGGAGAGAGAGGGAGACTCACTAGCTAGGGACCAAATATTCAAACACATGAGGCTATGTGAGACACCTGATGTTTAAATCATAACAAACATGTATAAATTCCCTAAGTCCATTAAAAAGTAAGAATTAAAAGTAATTTCAATGAACTGCAAAATTGATTGTTAAATTTTGATACCTATTAAAGCAAAATGACAGACTCCTGTGCTTCATTTCAACATACAATTCTATTCTACTCTCATATATATGTAGCTAAAATACCTATAACAGATTTTAAAATAAATGTTCAAAAAATTTAAGTCAGTTTATGTAAAAAAGTGAAACTGAAGATATGCCAAATTTCTATATTTTTATAGTACATGAGTTTTTTTAAGAGAATCCATATTTAGTACAGGTCTTTCAAATATTTTAATGTATTAATCTTCTTTTCAATGAAATAATATGTAAGTATATTTTAAATAATTTCATTGTATATGAATTAATCACACTGCTTTTATTTCTAATTCAATTAGCGAAGGCATGAATTAAACACATATGATAGAACATATAAGTTTATCACCTGGATCTCCATTAGCTCAGGGGAGTGATCAGTTGGCAAATCTGTGAGTGTTCTCAATCCAAAAGCCTGAAAACTTTGTGAGAGAGATGAGCAGAACAAAGTTTGAAAGTATAAAGTATCAGGCAGGAAAAAAATCAAAATTATTATAATGACATAGTAAACCTGTAGAAGCACTCTTCCAGATGGAGAAACTAAAGACAACTTAGTTTGATCGGAACCCTTTAGCATGCTAGAAAACTAGCAATGACAGCTTCTTCTGAGCATTGGGATGAAGTCACTGAGTTTCAGGAGGGATGTGACTAAAGGACTGTGAGAAATCAAGAGCTCGTTCTCCAACGCTCTGCAGCAAGCAAAAGCTGAGTATTTGAGAAAACAGAACTTTATTGTCTCGCAATTCTCAGGGGCTGGAAATCTGAGATATAGACAGACAGTGTGGAGTCTGCTGAAGGGTGAGATGGCAGGCCTTCATCTTGCCTCACCCCAAGCTTCTGGTGGTCTGCCAGCATTCCTTGGCAAGCCCGACCACTCTGACCATCGGCTTTATCTAGAAATTCTGTGCACTCATCCATGTCCACATTTCTTCTTTTATAAATAGTGCATCAATAACATTAGATTAGAAGGCCACTCTAATGATTGTCTTAAGTGTCATTACTTTCTTGAGAGTCCTATATCCAAACTAAGTCATCTTTGGAGACATGGGGGTGATACAGATACAACTTGTGGAATTCATGGCTTCATATTTTCCCCCTGATGTTATAAGTTCTGTATTCCTGCTCTTCTCCTTGCATCATGGGCACTGTCTCCCCTCACCTCAACAGTAGAGGCTTATTCCATGGATTAAACAACAACTGATAAACCCAAGAAATCTCTGATTAGCTGCTTTTAAGCTGTGTGAAATGATTCAAGTTCAATAAAGTCTCCCCTCAGTCTTACAGAATATACAATTTTATGGTACTAAGGATTAACCCTGGATAAAGGGAGTTTCTTGGATGGATCCAATGCTGTTGTGTTAGGTTTTTTTTTTAAAGGAAATCCTTACTTATACATTTCACTCCTAAGCTGTGTCACAACCTTCCTTCGAATGATTTTCAATGAGTGATGTCACAAAATATTTTATTCATCAAAACCACAAGTTTATGCTTTCATTGATGAAAATTATTCAACTCATCTTTTTTTCAATTATGTGCAAATTTCCATTCCTAAAAGAGTTAAACAGGTGTCCAGGAAGACGCCCCCAGCTAGGTCCTTGGGCAGCTGAGGAGAGGGTGCCAGAAATGTGCAGATCCTATTGCCATGCTCATGAATATCTTGCATATCACCATAGAACCTTCACCTGGCATTGGATGGAGAAAATGACAGAGCCCCACATAGGAGCACCGGACTGAGATCCCAAGGTCCCGATGAGGAGCAAAAGGAGGGAGATCATGAGCAAGGAAGTCAGGACCGTGAGGAGTGCATTTACCCATTGAGACGGTGGGACAGATCTAATGGGATACCACCAAGTCCAGTTGGAATGGGACTGATGGAACAGGGGACCAAACCGGACTCTCTGAATGTGGCTGACGGTGGAGGAGGACTGAGAAACCAAGGACAACGGCAATGAACATGAACTCTACAGCATGGACGGGCTCACTGTGAGCCTTGTCAGTTTGGTTGCTCACCTTCCTGTACTTAGGGGGAGCTGGGAGGACCTTGAACTTAACATAGTGAAGGGAACCCTGATGGCTCTTTGTCTTGGAGAGGGGTGGAGTGGGGGTATGGGTGGAAGGGAGGGGAGGGAAGGGGGAAGAGATGGAAATCTTTAATAAAAAAAAAGAAAAAAAAGTGTTAAAATTAAATATTCAAAGGAAAAGGACTAAGAAACCTCTATTTCATTGTGATAGCTCACACCTGAAATTTCATGAACTGGCAGACTGAAGCAAGAGGCTGACAATAGCTTCTAGGGGAAAAGGAGCATGAATCTTCCTACAGAGTTTGTACTCCTGTGTTTCAGAATTTTTAATAATAAATCTATAAGGCATTAAGTTATTCAATTTTTAGTACTTTCTGAAGATATGAAAGAAACATTAAACATCTATTGTAAATAAAATGCACCTTAAAGATCTGACATGCCTTAATAATTCAACCAAAAAGAGGCATAGACTAGTCACCAAAAAAATGCATTTGTAATGGCAGTACTGTGTAGCATAAGACAATCTTTTACTCACACACACACACACACACACACACACACACACACACATACACATACATACACACACATACAGAGAGAGAGAGAGAGAGAGAGAGAGAGAGAGAGAGAGAGAGAGAGAGCAGGAGTGCACTAGTAAATATAAATCACCTGAAAACATTTTAGTGAAAATATTTTATAATTAATGATACATGTCATTAAGCCTGTCTATATGTCGTTTGTGAAAAAAAATGTCCCTTTATATCAAATTGAATTCCAAGTGAAAGTTCTACAGTTCTTTTGGTGAAAATAAAGCCATAAGATCATACTCAGATTTTGTGTTGCTGGCATTTCTATGAGCAATAAATAATATATTTAGCTAAATATTCTTAATATATGACTTGGTACTGGGGACAAAAAAATCATTTACAAAAGAATTGAAAACCTCCATATCAAGAGTTATTCAGTCTAATGGTACCCAAATTTCTGTTTTGAGTTCTTCCCAAATGATTTTACTTTTCTGAATGACCCAGAAGCTATGATGAATAATATCTAGCTCAAAGTCAGAGATACAGGCACTTTTTTAAAAAATTGAAAATAGAACCTTATCTCATATACTACATCCCAACCAAAGTTTCCCCTTCCTCTTCTCTCAGTTCCCCCTAACTTCCTCTCTCTCCAAGATTTGCTCCCCAGACTCCCTCATCTTTCAGAAAAATCAAGCCTCCAAGAGTCAACAGTTGAACTTGAGAAACAGTCTTCCCTAATGGTGATGCAGAACTTGAGGAAGTGGTCAACCAATATCTGATTTAATTTAAGCCCCACTCCTCGAGAGGGAGCCCATGCCCAACACTGCTTAAATGGCCACTGTCATCAGTGTAATCCTGTAGGTACAAGATTTCCAGGCTGGGTTGATGTCCACATTTCTCTTTTAGAAGCCTGCAGAATACTTTCCTGCACCAAAGAGACAAGAACTTGGGATGACGCCTCCCTGTAGGCACCAACTCTACCTCTCCAAGATTAATGAGCTTTGTAGAAGTTGTTCTACAGCAATGGCGACTTTCAGTCAGTTTGAAGAGATCAACCCTGTCCTAACAGCTTGGGTTGTTTGGAAATCTCCACAGGACTCCCTCAGGCAAAAACTCAACCAAATGCAACCCAGTTCTGCTACCAAAAGCTTGCCTGTCTATAAGAAATGAACATTTCATACTCTGTAGTCCAATTACTTGGAGTCCTCAATGGGATCACTATCATAGATCCCAGGAAGTCTTTACTGCACTAGGTTTCCACATCACCTCCCCAGTTTCAGCCATCTCTACCCATAACCTCTCCCTCCATCCCTTTCTCCCATTTGATTCCTCCCACTCCCATCCCCACATATCTCAAGTCAACCTGAAAAATCTCCTCTATTTTCCCTTCCCAGGAAGATATATGTATTTTCCCTAGAGCCCTCCTCTTTACTTAACCTCACTGGGTCTGTGGTCTATAGCATGATTATCATTTATCATGTCTTTATAGCTGACATCCACTTATAAGTAAGTACATATCATGTTTGTCTTTCTGGGTCTTGTTTACCTCACTCAGGATGATTATTTTACTGCTCTATAAATTTGCCAGCAAATTTTATTGAGTAGATATAACACATTATAATACCCTTTCTTCAGTTGAGGGACAAGTAGGTAGTTTCCCATTTCTGATAATTATGAATAAAGCTGCAATGAACACAGTTGAGTAAGTATCTTTACGGGAGAATGGAGCATCTTTTGGGTCTATGCTCAAGAGTGAATAGCTGGGTCTTGAAGCAGATTAATTCCCAATATTCTACATTGATTTCCTTAGCAGTGGTACAAATTTGTACTCCAGTAGCATGGGCAAGTTTCCATTGCCACAAACTGATGGGGCATCTCCCTATGTATGTTGTGATTACCATTAATGAATAAAGAAACTGCTTTGGACCTATAGCAGAGCAGAACTTATTCTAAATTAAGTCATTAAGTTAGACAAACACTATTTGTTGAAGTTGTTTTCACTATTCCAGTATGTATTCCTAGTTTCTTAAGCAAAAATCAGATGTCCATAGGTATGTGGAAGTATGTCTGGATCTTGATTCAATTCCATTAGTTCCTATGTCTATTTTTATGCCAATATCATGCAAGTTCTTATCACTATAACTCTCTAGTACAACATGAAATAGAGGATGCTGATTCCTTTAACAGTTCTTTTACCATTAAGGATTGTTTTAGTTATCCTGTTTGACTTGTTGTTTCCTTTGTTTTGTTTTGCTTGTGTTTTTCCTTGTAAAGTTGAGAGTTGTCCTTACAAGGTCTTCACAAAATTGTGTTCAAGTTTTAATGGGAATTGCATTGAATAGGTAACTTTCTGTTTGTAGGATGGTCATATTTACTACATTCACATTACCAATCCCCCCTCTCCCCTTCCTCCACCTCCACCCCCATGCTCCCAACTTTTGCTTCCAATTTCCAGGAGGATCTATATATGTTTTTCTTTGGGTTCACCTTGTTATTTGGCTTCTCTAGGCTTGTAAACTATAGGGTCAATGTCCTTTGTTTATGGCTAGAGTCCACTAATGAGTGAGGACAGACCATATTCATCTTTTTGGGTCTGGGTTATCTCACTCCGGATAGTGTTTTCTATTTCCACCCATTTGCATGCAAATTTAAAAAAGTATGGAATGCTTCACGAATTTGCGTGTCATCCTTGTGCAGGGGGCCATGCTAATCTTCCCTGTATCGTTCCAATTTTAGTATATGTGCTGCCGAAGCGAGCACTGATATCCAGTTTTAATACATGGTGATCTGAAGGTTTCGGAGTTACATCATTTTTTCACTATCTGTTGAGATTTGTTCTATTTCCGAGCATGTGACCAATTTTGTGAGTTGCTAAATTTAGTGTTTTGTGTTGTTGCACCAGTTTGCTTTATAGATCCATCTGTTTAGAATATATTTTTCCAACATATTGCCCAGAAGTAATGTCTTTCTTTGTTGTTCACATGTATTTCTTGAAAGCAGCAGAAGGATCTTGTTCTGTTCTCTTTGTTCCTGTCTTTTTACTGGAAGATTGAGACCATTGAAATTAAAAGATATCAATGATCAATGTTTATTGATTTCTGTTATTTTGTTGTTGTTGGTGGTGGTTGTGGTGGTAGTTTGGATGATTTGTTGCTGGTGGTGGTGGGGTGTCTGTGAGTGTGTGCGTCCCTTTTTTGATTTTACTGATCTGAGATTATTTAGTTCCTGTGTTTTCATAGCTGTACTTAACCTCATTGATTTAGAGTTTTCTTCTAGAATCTTCTGTAAGACTGCATTTGTAAATAGAAGATAATGTTTAAATATGGATTTATTATGGAATATCTTGTTTTCTCCATCTATGGTGATTGAAAGTTTTGCTGGGAATAGTAGTCTAGGCTGTCATCTGTGGTCTCTTAGAGTCTGTAGCACATCTATACAGACTTTTTTGGCTTTTAGAATCTCATTGAGAAGTTAGATGTAATTTTAATAGGTCTTCCTTTATAAGTTACTTGGGTTTTCCACCTTGATACTTTTAACAATATTTATTTGTTCTTTATATATAGTGTTTTGATCATTATTTCACATAGGGACTTTCTTTTCTGGTTAAATCTATTTGGTCATCTATAAGCTTCTTGCACTTTTATAGACATCTCCTTTTTAGATTACAATAATTTACTTCTATGATTTTGCTGAAAATATTTTCCGGGCTTTGTGCTAGCATTCTTCTTCTTCTATTCCTATTAAATTGGGTCTTTTTGTACTGTCCCAGATTTTCTTGATGTTTTGTAACAGGAATTTTTTTTTTTAGATTTAACAATTTCTTGACTTATGTATCAATTTTTTATAGCGTATCTTCAATGCCTGCGATTCTCTCTTCTACCTCTTGTATTCTGTTGGTGAAGCTTTCCTTTGTAGTTTCTGTTCAAATTCCTAGATTTTTCATTTTCAGAATTCTTTCTGCTTGTGTCTTCTTTATTGCTTCTATTTTCATTTTCTCTTCTTGAAAAATTTTACTTGTTTCCTTTAAAAGTTTGTTTTTTCTTCTTGACTTTTCTTAAGGGATTTATTCATTTCCTCCAATCATTTTGTGTGTGTGTGTGTGTGTGTGTGTGTGTGTGTGTGTGTTTTCATGAATTTCTTTAAGGGATATATTTTTTATTTCCTACTTAAGGACCTCTATTATCTTCATATAGTTTGTCATACAGATTTTTTTTTGTGTGTTTCAGTGATGTTGGAATAGTCATGGTCTGCCGTTGTATAATACCTGGACTCTACTGGAGACATACTATCCTTGCTCTTATTGATTCTGTCTTTATGCTGGCATCTAGACATCTGGATTTGGGATGATTATAGGTCTAGTTGCTGATTACTGAGGATTTGTCTGTGTTGTGTGGGTATTTTGTTCCTTGGTTGCTGTAGAATATTAGTTGAAGATGTGTTACATTTGTTTTTGTTGAGGAACATCTGTTTAATGATGCAAAGATGTGCTGCATTTATTTGTGTTGCGTTTTTTTAACTCTGTTACTTTACCTGTCTAAGATATCTGATTTCTCTAATAAAAAGCTGAATTGCCAATAACTAAACAGAAGAGGGATAGGGGGTTGACAGTGAGAAAGAATAAATAGGGGGTGAAAAAGAGAAAAGGGGAAACGTGAAAAGGAGGAGAGAAACATGCCAGCATCCAGCCACACAGTAACAAAGCCAGTCACAGTATAAGAAGAAAAGAAAAGATATACAGAAAGAGAGAAAGGTAAAAGCCCAGAAGGAAAAGGTAGATAGAATAATTTAAGTTAAGTAAAGCTGGCTAGAAATAAACCAAGCTAAAGCAGGGCATATGTAAATAAAAATAAGTCTGTGTGAGATTATTTGAGACCTAGTTTGCAGCCCTTCAAAGAGGTTAGAGGAAAGAGTTTAAATAAACTCTAATTTCCATAAGTTCTGAGAAAGCTTAAAGTCCTCGATACTTCAGTAAGTTCTGCTATACATTACAGCACTTAAACTGCCTTTTTCAGGTTAAGAAAAAACAAAAATCTAAGTAAAAAATGTCTGCTACAGTGTAGGGCACTGGAATTCCATAGCTGAGGTGTTGAATGCAGTTCTGTACTTCTTGGTCCAATGTATCTCCAAGAAGGCTAAGAGCTTCATTTGTCTTTCAGGACCAGAGAAATGGGCAGAGGCATAAATTAAATCTGCATGGAGTCCTTGATTTTTTTTTTTTTTTTGATTACTGATAAGAAACAACATCTGCTGAGAGGCATGGGATTAAAAGAAAGACTGATGAAATAAATAAACCTTGTTATTTTAAGAATGCATTAAATTTAAAATGGAACTCACAACTGCACTACTTTGGAAAAGAGTTTTGCTTTTGTTCCCACAGGAGACTATAGGCTATAGTCTTTCAAATTGATATGAAATAGCTTTGATTGAGGAAGACCTCCTAAATACAATTGTTCTGTAGTGAGGAGCTGCGGACAGGCCTTCAGACATTTCCATGATGCAGGAAATTTCAAAGGCAGTTCAGTTAGTATCTGCTGTGTCCTGCAGAATGTCTTGCAGACTCTTTCATGAATCACAAATGTTACAGCTGGTCTTCACAGGATTGGCCACTATCTCAATTTTCTCAGGAACTCTAAATATGCCTTTTCCTACAGAAACAGGAAGCAGTCTAAAGAAGATGATGCACAAATTCCCAAGAGAGGGGTGAGTGCTTGGCAGTTATTTGGTGGGTTATGGGTATGTATTATCATTTACAGAAATATAGGAACATAGGATTAAATGACAACTATTAATCTCAGTTATTTTTGATTAGTATGTATTTTGTTATACTAATACAATTTTAAGGTTATTTTGTTATACTTTATATATGTTTCTTCTCTTGATTGGGCATTGTGCTTATGCAGCTCATTTAAAATGCAATGTATAAACAAGAAATGGAGTTAGAAGTTAATTTATTATAATGATATTTGTAGTCACATTAGTCATGTTTTCAAGGTTAAACAGATATATTTAAATAATGAGATGGTTTTCAAATACTTCAAAGAACTAAAGAGAAAATGACATTTAAGATATCTAATAACCAAAGGGCTTTATGGCAGAGAGACACATCTACTCCTTACTGCACCAATTTCCTTCATGAAATTATGATAAGCATCAGAGAAACTCCATGAAGGTTTTTCTGTCAATGTGGCAAGTCCAGGCACATGAGCAAAAACCTTCTTTTACTTTGATTGTTGACAGTATGCTGTCATACTGGACGTGCAGACCTCACAGAAAAGATTGTTAAACTTTGCAAAGACAAGGTAGGACAGTCCTTTGAGATTTCTGTTTCACAGAAGAGTCTGGTAGATATTCTGAATAACACAGAGGGAAGTAACTGTCGAACTTTTCCAAACCATGATATAACAGTCCTTCAGATTTCCTGTTTCAATGACAAGTCTGCCAAATATTCAAGGCTCGTAGGCTCATCAAGATGGATGTCACAATGTTGCGCAGTAACTTTGGAGGAACTATACAGGCAGATGTATTTGTTGTTAGGTAATATTACAACTCTTTGTTGTGTTTGATGGAGTTAAAGATTAAATAAATACAGTTAAATTTTCCTTAGTTATGATATAAAGTAAATTAGTTATAAAACTTGGGAGTCACTAATATGGGATCAAAGGTAGTGTTTTCTCTGAATTTGCTGAATGCAAATGGACTGAATATTGTTATTTAGTTCTTACTTGAAAACTCTTTTTCTTATATATAGATTTACTATGTTAAAGTTTAAACCTTTCTTTTTATATTTTTAGGACAAAATGTAGAATATTACTTGAAGATGTGTTGCATTTATTTATGCTGTTTAACATTGGTTTACTGATGTAAAATTGTGTTGTATTCTTTGACGTGCATTGGTTTAACTCTGTGAAGCTGTACTATTTGCTTGTCTAAAACAACTAATTGGTCTAATAAAAAGCTGAAATGCCAATAGGTAGGAAGAAAAGGGATAGGGGTGCTGCAAGGCAGAAAGAATAAATAGAGGGTGAAAAAGAGAAGAGGAAGAGCAAGAAAAAGAGGAAAGGAGCATGCCAGGGGCCAGTCACCCAGCCACACAGCCAGACACAGAATAAGAAGGAAAGAAAAGATATACACAAATAGAGAAAAGTAAAGGCCCAGAGGCACAACATAGATGAAATAATTTAAATTATGAAAAACTGACTAGAAATCAGCCAAGCAAAGGCAGCACATTTATAAGTAAGAATAAGCATCTGTGTAATTATTTGGGAGCTAGGTGGTGTACCCCTCAAAGAATAAACTGCCAAAAGGAAAAAAAAAAGGAACATTTACACTTGGTTTCTGTTTCCTCTGGATTTTAAGCAAGTGTGGTTTTGTGTTGTCTGTTTAACTGGCCTGCTTGACTGGTGTGTTCACAGGGAATGCCTGCTCATACTGGAGGCTAAGTTGAAGCATGAGTGAGGAGAGGGAGGTTAGGAGGGTATTGTCTGTGGAATCCATGGCAACAGGAAAGGGATCTTGAAGCTGGAGTTCTGTTGCAGTACTAGGGACAGGCCTGAGGGATTG
Source organism: Arvicola amphibius (assembly GCF_903992535.2). Classification (NCBI taxonomy): domain Eukaryota; kingdom Metazoa; phylum Chordata; class Mammalia; order Rodentia; family Cricetidae; genus Arvicola; species Arvicola amphibius. Next base: position 25,055,883 of record NC_052054.1, read on the forward strand.
AGTCTCCTGGGGCAAGAGAGAAAAAGAGAAGGTTCAAAGGCAGCCTACTTGGTTTTCTGACAGGAATGGTTTGTGGTAAATCAGGGTGTCTGCCTGAGTAGGGAAGGGAAGACAGGAGAAAATGGTCTGTGGGAACCATAGGAAATATGGAGGGGAAAGGGCAGCTTCAACTGGTTTTCTGTTACAGCGTTATCTACTAGACTGATTGGGTCTGCCGTGGGAACAGAAAAATATCAACACTGTTTAATCTTTGATTTCATTCTTAGAACTCACAATCCCATTTTCTATATTTCTATATATAAGCAATTAACAGTACATGCATTATAATGAGTCTTTCACTCTACCTATAGAATGACATGCAAAAGTTGGGTTGCATTGTGTACTGTGGGTCTGTCAAAGTTGCGGAAGCTCTGGCACACATGAGCGCCGTGACAAGAAGAGACTGACATTAATTTAAGGTTTATTGTTTATTCTTCATCAAGATCATTTCTGCGCATGAGTTCAATTCATTACCTAATTTCCATTCAGCTTAACCTCCACTTGCATCAATACAGACGTACATGACATGTTCTTAGACTTCTTCAAAGCTAACTCCATAATAGAAGAAAGCTGCAATCACTTAATGAATAATGGTGATATATTAAAACCCACCTAGGAATTCTCATGTACCAGGCACTGTTCTGAGCAATTTACATAAAGTATCAGTCAAACCTCACACTAAGCCTCAAACAGAGCATATATAGAGTTGAACGCCAACCGTCTGATCTGCCCTTGCTGTTTCCCCATCTACACACTTTCTATCTGCATCCATTTGAAGACAGAGCAACTCAGACAAAAACACAGGCACACGAGGAATACAAAATCCCTTTATCTACAAGGCTATCTGAGGCTAAGATATTGTCTACTACTGCCCTGCAGCCCTGCATCAATGTTAGTAGGTTGTGAAGTTGCCCATATGCCCATAGCACTGTGTTTTACCTCTATAATACTGAAGTTAAAAGAGCTATGTGACTAAAAGCTGGGACTCTGACCTTGACTCTGCATCTACGTGGGAATCTACAGGCATAAAAGAAAAGCCACAACATCACTTATGAGCCTCCACTTCCTTACAAATAAAGAGAGAAACTAAAAGCTTCTTGATTTATAAAAGTAATACTTCACTGCTTGAAACTTAATGAGCATGAACCATGATAGATACAAAGAGGAATGTGATACTTTACAGAGCTCATAATGGTTGATTGAAAATAACCTTACAGTGGTTAACCTGGTAAACTCGAACTCTTATATAGTGGATGGGCATAAATTGATGCAGTTGGACATTTGTATTTACCGGTATCTGAAAACATCACCTCAAAATTTCCTGCTTGGAATTTTGATTGTGTTTGAATGAGAAGCACACAGAAACGGCAGACTGAGGAAGGACACTCTAATCTCAATTACATTTTTCTTTTAAAAAGAGAACACTACAGGCTGCAGAAGCGCTTCAGCATTAAAAGCATGTGCTGCTCTTGCAGAGGGATCATGTTTCATTCCCAGCACCCAGGGTGGTTGGTTCACAAGCTTCCTGTAACTCCAGCTCCAGGGGATCCATTGCCTCTGAGTCTCTTCAGTCGCCAACACTCACAGGAACAAACCCACATGGAGATACAAGATTAAAATGAAGCTAAATCCAAACAAACAACAAAGAGGGGATTAGATGCTCATGTGAGAGCTGTCCTCTTCAACCATGAGAAAGCATACATTCTAACCATGAGGAAAGGGAGATGGAGCTAAGTCTGCTCACTCTCACCTTGTTAAAACAGAATTTAATCTCAGAATTTTCCTTGTTGCTGCATTGCTTTTTTTCCTCTTTTGAAACAGGGCCCCATTCCCAGACTAACCTCTAACTTGATACATATCTGGAGATAACCTTGAACCCAGTTCTTCCTGCTTTGATTTCAGGCATGGACTGTTATGAATGGACTTTATTTTCTATAGTTTGGGATATTGGGCATTGAACATAGAAATGTAAACAAGTTCAATACTTCATTAGCACTGAGCTACATCACTCCTGTAGTCTTCTATTTCATGAGGAAAATACAACTTAGGTCAGAGAGTCCTTCTTCATTCTACTGTTTACCCTGTGCTCCAGCCCTATGTTATTTTTCCATGATTGACTTTCTTTGTTCAAAGTTTAGGTGTTCGCAGGTTTTTTGTTCTTTGGTTTTTTTTTTGTTTTTTGTTTTTTGTTTTTTGAAATCTAATATGGAAGGATGCTTAAAAGAAATCCCATGTTAGCTCAGAATTGAGAAATAGATGGCTATTTATTTAGGGATAAACTCACAAATCAGAATCCTCTGCTTGATCGGACAACAGAAACCAAATCCAGCAACCGGAAAGAGTGGCCAGAAAAGAGGCCAGACGCAAGCTCTACATCAGCATACATAGTGTAAGAGGCCACGCCCCAGTGGGCAGGAAACCACTCGCTGTAAGACTTCCTATAGCACTCTAAATTTTGTGTTAAATAGATGTACGTACCTTTCTCTTGCTGCCTTTGCTATACTACATACATTTGCAGAGTTAGCCAGTATCACCAAACACATAGAATGAAGCATCATCTTCCCTATAGCATACATACATGGAATCATTTCATCACTGGCCTCAAGTAACAAACACCTCCACCACTCCTTCGACTTTCTCATCTTTTAGTTTCTATTTCTTTTCTTTGGGGAAAGCAGTTCACATCAGATCTAGTCTCTTTTAAAAGTTGTTGGTGCGCACACACAAAAGTTAAGTACAGACATGATGCTGTAGGGCAGACATGGAGAACGTACTGAGCTTGCCCTTTCAATCACTGCTCTCTGTGAGTTTGACCATTTTATATTCCTCATATGAATGTGGTCATGTAGTCCTCATCTTTCTGTGACTGGCTTAATCAACAAAAGGAAAATGCAAACAATGTAGTTGCACTATGTGAATGCAGCTGTGGGTCATCATTCTAAATGAAATAACTCAGGTTAACAGGGTACACACTCAGTTTTAATCAGCGCTGTGACAGAGTGGGGCCAATATCCATGAGAACTCCAAAGAGCATATTTATGCCAGACTAAGGAAATTGTGATCATTTTTTTTTTCTAACGGAGATGACTATAATTTAAGTCTTGAAATTACCTAGGCTTTAAACATGGTTTCAATGGAAAAAATATTTCATACAAAAGAATCATTATTTCATGTAAAGGAAGGAAGGAAGCAATTGGGTTTATTTGAAGAGTCCATGCAATCTAGTAGATCCACATGCAGAAAACATTGTGGAAATGGGGAAACCGAATGTAGAAAGGAGAATCCGAGAATAGACCAGGAGGTCACTGTGCTGGCTCAAATAACTGAGCATAAGGGCCTATTTCCCAATATGTGGTCTCTGGAAATATACTTGGGGAATGATGCATAATGTATTACATTTTTAAGAAAAATGCAAATTCAATTATTAGTGGCTTACAGAAATCCTAAAATAATGGAACTTATTCAATTTTGACACATTTTCTAAATGGGTTGCTTAAATTTATTTGACCACAAAAAATTCTCAAGTAAATTATTATTGTGAAACACTAAGCATTCATGCTAAAAATGTACATTATTTATAGCTCAACAAAAACAGAGAGAAAAATCATAACACAGGCACACATGCATAGAGAATAAGAGAGAGAACAAAACACATCAGTGCCTTTTGCTTTCTTCTAATTAATACCCTGACCTGCTTCCGGAAGATTCCTTCTAACCTTACTTGAAATGTCATTCTTTTTTTCTTAAAAGAAATAATGGATATAATTTTATAATGAATTGATTTACTCGTACTGAAATATAACTGGTTCATTATATTATGAATTGAGATTAGAGAAAGTCAACTCATTTTCATCACACTGTTTTTTTTTATTTTATGAACCCACAGTGTTTACATATTCACTCCTGCAGCCTATTTAAAGATATCATATGGTATCCTACCAACTGTCTTGTAAATAGGTTTGATGTACTATGTATGTGAGTTTGTTGGGGATAAACATAACGGCTGCATCAAATCTCCTGTGATGGGCATCTCTGTCACATCACCAGATTTCTCCTCAAGGACGTTTCCAACTTAAACCCAGAGGTAGTGTATGTTACAGTTGACTTGCTGCATGCTACACATGGCTAGCCAACAAACGCAGTCATTGGCCTGTTTTTTTTTTTTTTCAATTAGAACCATTTATGTGATTATTTCATACAATTTCCAAGTATTACATATGCATTTGTCTAGACTAATAATGACACTGATTACTAAGATGTATATTCTGGTTATTTGTCTAATTTATGATGGGGAAACTTTAAATTTGCTTTAGGGGGATAGAGAGATAGATCAGTGGTTTAAAAGCACTGGTCATTGTTACAAAGAGCCAGGGTTCAGTCCCCAGCATCTGTATGTTGCTCAACACCCATATGGAAACCTGGTTCCAAGGAATCTAATGCTGTCAGTGCTGTCTTTGACCTTAGCAGGTATCAGGTTCAGACATGGTACACAGGCACACACATGCAGTCAAGACCCTCACACATTAAAAATAAATAAATCTACCAAAACGATTAATTGGATTGACAATTTAGTTAGCTAGTTCACTTTATTTTCCTTTTTCTTTTTTTAGTGAAGTTCTTTAAATATCACAAAGGCCAATTCTTTGTCAGTAACATGAATTATAAACATTATTAAATATTATGGCCCATTACGTTGATCGGCTTTATAGTCCTTTTATGTTATTTTATGAAAAGGAATGTCCACATACAAAATCTTACTAGAGGGTGAAATAAGAGTTGGAATACATTTTCATTAGGTATATTCAATTAATACAGCATTGTTTTATAGGAGGGAGTGTTTCCTCTTCTCTACAGTAAAATTTTACTGTGACACCACTGCCCATATATGCTTGGCTCTTTTCTGAATTATCTGTTCTGTTTTATCGTTGTTGTTTATTTTTGGTTGGCTTTCTCATCTTTTTGCCAATACCACCACAGCTGTTTGATGTTTGCATCAGTAAATCCTAGGTGAATTAATTTTGTATTTATTGATAAAACTGATGAAAACCTAGCTAAAGGTGATTTTCAAGCTGACAAAGAAATAGAATAAATTGCATTTATTTTCTGGGAATAAACTGTAACATTTGACAGTAATTAAAGAATAATTAATCTAGGTTATACACACAAAAGACAACCTTAATCTTTATTGTATCACACTATCAAACCTCTGTAGGTGAGTAGAAATTTGAATTAAACAAAGTGATGCATTTTCTAAAGGCATGACTCTATGAGTTGCCATTTTGCCATAATATTCCAAGCAGAGGTATTTACCCAAAGAAGTCATTTCAAAGTTCTTGCTCAGGATTGTTGGTCATTGTGTTAGTTATATGTCTACCTAGCTACAGTAGCTTGGTTAGAAGTGCTTTCAATAAAGAAAATGCCTCCATAAGATTGGTCTATGGGAAAATCTGTTGAGTGTTTTCTTTATTACTGGTTGATATTCTTAGACTCAGTCCACTGAAGGTGGTGCCACTCCTGGGAAACTGGTCCGTGAATACATAAGAATAAGAAGTGTTCCCCAATCCTCTGTGGGTTTTTTTTTTTTTTTTTTTTTTTTTTTTTTTTTTTTTTTTTTTTTTTTGCCTGCCTCCAGGTTTCTGCCTTGTGTTCCTATCCTGACTGGAGTGTCACCAGAGAGTTGTAGGATAAAATAAATCCTTTCCTCTCCAAATTGCTTTTGGTCGCGGTGTTTTATCACAGCAATAGAAATGTGACTAATACAGCTACATTTAGCTCAATGTACAACATATATACCTATGTATATAAAAAGCAAACCCAAGACAACATCTCCCTGTCCTCTGGCCAAGGAATAATTTAATTTGGAGAACAGTCCTATTGTCCTTATTTAGAGGAGTATCATATAACCCAGGCTCTTTGAAGGCTAAAAAGGCAGCCAAAGAAGAATTCAGTCTTCATGCCTCATTTCCCAAGTACTAAGATTACAAATGTAAAGCAATGGGGCTGCTATCATGGAGAATCTTTTATGGGAAAAATAAAAGACATAATAACAGTATCAGGTCCATGCATTTATGAAAACACAACTTTTAATTTTTCTAAATCCTATGTGTATTTATCTTCAGTATGTTTACTTTATTTAATGTATATAATTGGCACACTTTATACACTCTTTTTTGGTTACTCATGATCTAGCCTTACATTGTTGGTATAGCAAGTGACTTTGTTAAATTTATTAACTAATCATAACTATGCATGTTTTTGTTCTCTTGGATTTTCCATAGCATAAGTGCATAAGCTGTGGATAAGGATTTGTGTCTAATGTAAGACATTTGCATTTTTATTTTTATTATTTTATAAAGTTAAATAGCACTTTTAATAAAATGTCTAACCAAAATGTTGAGAACAGGTGTTGTTGTTATAGTTTTATTCTTAGGTATAAGGTTTAAATCATTGGATATAATGATTCCAAAAACATCTTTCAAAACACTTTTAATAAAATCACTGAAATTTATCATGTACTCAGTTAGTTAAAAATCATTACTAAAAATTAAACTTTAATAATATGTATAAATTTGTTTAAACTATCATTATTTTTATTTTGTAATGTTAACAAAAAAGTATATAGTAGTTAAGTTGTCCATGTTAATGAAACTCTCATTTCCTATAAAGATTAAGCTTGACTATAATATATTTTATGCATTATTGGATTTTTTAAAGTATCATTTATGGATGAGTATTTGATTAAAGTCATTTTTAATGACCTCAAAATTACTTTCAACTGTGCTTTCTCCTAAAGTTTTATATCTTATCTATAATTTTGTGGTCGAAAGAATTGAAGTTACAGAGGGCTAATTAAGACCAAGACTACTGGCATAAGGCTAGGTAAATATATCTATAGAACCTAGAAATAGATATGTGCATATATTTTTAAATAGATTGTCAAAAGCATTGGAAGGGCAATTAAGTAGAAGAAAATATGATATATTACAAAAGTGCTTCTGGAAACCAGAAATATAATGGCAAATCAGCAAATAAAGAAGGATAATAATAATAATAATAATAATAATAATAATAATAATAATAATAAAATCATTGGCTAATATATGAGGAACAGTTGAACTCTCTTTGTCCACTATTGTAAAACTATGAATCCCAATTACTAAGGTGTTCTATCAACCTTACCTCAAACCTTGTTTTGTGGAAACATTATCTGAGGACTTATTCTCCAATATATGTATAAAGCTGTGATACTCAGACAGCATAAATGTCTATAAAATGGAAATAGCTTCAGTAATTCATAATATCAACAAGATAAAAGTGAAATGAGAGCATTATATCAATAGTGACAAATAATTATTTAAATATATGAAATTAAATGTAGATTTTATAACTATATAAAATATTAAATTAACAAATTATTTACAAGCCATGTATGTAGCCATCCACAAAGATTCTAAAGAAATTCAGCTTTTAAATATATGAAGAACCTAAAGTTTTTGTGTGAAGAATCTGCATAATAAAGATGTCTGGTATGCAACCTGAATTATACAAGATTTTTATTAAATATCAAATAATATTAAACTCCCAAAGTTTTTCACAGATAGTAAAAAGGATATTTTGAAATTTGTGTAAAACAAAGGACCCAGAAGAGCAAAAGTAGTCTGAAAAGTAAGAACAAAAAGAGAAATTATTTTAGAATTTGAGATTTCCATATGATATTATTGACAAGGCTATGGTAAAGTATTCAAATATTTAAGTTTTGAAAAAAAATGAAAGCTAACAATGTAAACGTGGGTGTTGCTTGATAATCATAATATGTATAAAGCTTAATTCAGAATTTATAATAGATATACTTATAAAAATCTAGAAGCATAATTAAAAATGTATGAAATCTTCCAAAACTGAAAGGAGTTATCTGAGACGGCATTTAAAACATAACATTTAAAAGAAAAAGTACAGATTGGATATAAAAATTAAAAACTTCTGTTCCCTGAAAGAAGACCTGACAAGTATAGTGGTACTGCAAAGCAAGAGATTATTTACAAACCATGTAAATATAGACCTACCTAGAACAGATAAAGGACGCTCAAGGCTATTAGTCAAATTTGAAAGAGTACAAGTAGAAAGTGGGAAAAAAATTTAAAGAGATTTTACTAAATGCAATAAACAAATGGCAGAGAAGTACATCCTATAAATAAATTATAAACAAAGTTGTTAGCTACAAATAAATCTCAAATCACGAAGAAACCCATAATCAACAGACTGTTTTAATGACTGACTTGCAACTTTGCCTGTAGAAGATCTGCAGACAACCAAACTGGTTAACATTCTTGCATGCACCATGGAAGAGTTCATGAGCCTCCAACCCTAACACAAACTGATGGCATTGGGAGAAGTTAGGTTTCCTTAAAGGTGTGTGATTTGTTAGTTAACTATATTCTAGGGGATGACACAACACTCAGAACTATATGGATAATACAAATTGGCATCAGCAGTGTTATAACATACATTTTTAAGAGGACAAAATGTGGAGGAAGCAGGTCATAAGTTAGATATTGATCTGAGAGTTCAAGGGAAGAATTGGGCATAATTTTGCTCAAAATGCATTATATGAAATCATCAAAGAAGTAGTAACAATTCTAAAAACAAGCAAATAAACCACCAATACTTTGATAATGGGGAATAGCAGATCGCCAAATACTGACGGTAGAAATGCAAAGGTATAAAATCATAGAGCCATCCTCCAAAACTGATGCTTATGTCCATGCAAAATCAAAAGTGAAGCTATATGTCCAACTAATTGCTCTGTTAAAGTTTTCTTCTAGAAAGAAGAAAACAAAAAGGGTGTACATAAATATTCATTGCTTTTATATTTGTGATAATCAAAACAGAAAAAAAAACCTCAGATATTTTTCAACAGGTAAATGATTTAGCAAACTTGGAAACCCAACCATGTAATATTAAATAAAATGTTGACATCAATATGAATAGCAATTCAGATATAATCAAAGCATATTTTGTACAAGTGAAGAAAATTCAAATCTCAAATTTATATAGCTAAAATTACTCTATATAATATTCTGGAAAATATAAAACTACACAGATTGGGAATTTAAAGTGATTCCCAGAGGTTAAGGGACACAGAATGAGATGGTTACAAAAGCAGAGAACAAGGTTGTTGTGTTATCATGTGCTCATTTATATCATCACTGGAGTTGTGGATAGTTACTTTTATTTATTTATTTATTTTTTTGGTTTTTCGAGACAAGGTTTCTCTGCAGCTTTAGAGCCTGTTCTGGCGCTAGCTCTTGTAGACCAGGCTGGTCTCGAACTCACAGAGATCCACCTGCCTCTGCCTCCCGAGTGCTGGGATTAAAGGTGTGCGCCACCACCGCCCGGCTTGGATAGTTACTTTTATACATGTGGCAAAATTCTGTGATCTAATTATAAAACACACAATGTAAGTAATATTGGTGAATCTATTGTGATTCATGGATTTTAACTAGGCACAATTATATGTAATTATTATTATATTATGAACTTTATATAAAATGTTTCCTCTTGGAGAAAGTAGATGCAGGATAGAGAGAGATTTGATCTTTTCATTTTTAGACCTCTATGTATGAATATACATTAATCATAATTAACGTTTTGTTTGTTGTTTTACTTGTTTAATTTTATGTGTGGTGCATGTTTGAGGTGTGTGTGTGTGTGTGTACAGGTCTGCTCACACTTGTCGGCACATATAAAAGACAGAGGTTGGCTGATTCTACTTCTTTTATGGGTCCCCATTTGGTTAGATTGCTTTGCAGGTCCACTTATCTCCCCCACTGGAGCAATGGTAATCCAAGTATACTCCTGTATTCTTTGCTTTGATATGAGTTCTGAGGATCCAAACTCAGGGCCTCCAGGAAGTGTAGACGCACTCTAACAAGTGAGTTATCACCCCAGTCCCCAATAACCATTTTAATTAATAGTATATGTCCTTTAAATGAATACAAAGACAGAACCTGTCAGGTAAAATGTTTAGGATCACTAGAGTAAAAAAAAAAGAATTCAAGTAAGTGAGTTTGTACTTGAATCTTTGTTTTCTTACCCATTGTCTAGATGGGCCTAAACGTATCATGTAACTATGCTGGGTTCAGTCTTCAAATTTGAATTAAATATATAATATTACATTCACTGTTGCAAAATTTGGCATCAATATTTAAAGGTAACATACATCTTAATATCTACATATTACTTACAAAATCTAAATTATTGGCATGACTTGTTATCTATATTTATACATTTCTGATTAATTAACATAAAATATTGAAAAATTAAATATCAGTATTTCTATTAATAAATGCTTTTGAGATAGCATCATTTCATGTTTTTATGACTTACAATAACCAAAAGAAGCCATTTAAAATGCAGTTTTAGTGATTAATAAATGTGTGGTGACTTGAGTAAGAGTGGCCCCGATAGGCTCACATGATGGAATATTGGGTTCCCAACAGGAAGTGATTAAAAAGGATGGTGAGGTACAACCTTGGAGGAGGTGTGTCACTCGGGAAAGACTTTGAGGTTTCAAAAGACGAGCTGCCATTCCTTTGCTCTACCATCATGGACTCTAACACTGAAACTGCAAGCCCAATTGAACAATTCCTTTTATAAGTTTCCTTTTCCATGTTGCTTGGTCACAGCAGAAGATCTTCACCAACCCCACAACAGACAAAGGTCTGATCTTCAAAATATATAAAGAACTCAAGAAACTGGACTTCAAAATTCTAATTAACCCAATTAAAAAAATGGGGCACTGATCTGAACAGAGAATTCTCAACTAAGAAGTTCAAATGGCCAAAAGACACTTAAGGACATGCTCAACCTCCTTAGTGATCAGGGAAATGCTAATCAAAAAAAAAACCAACTTTGAGATACCATCCTACACCTGTCAGAATGGCTAAAATCAAAAACACCAATGATAGCCTTTGCTGGAGAGGATGTGGAGTAAGGGGAACACTCATCCATTGCTGGTGGGAATGCAAACTTGTAAAACCACTTTGGAAATCAGTGTGGCGGTTTCTCAAGAAATTCAGGATCAAACTACCCCAGGATCCAGCAATACCACTCTTGGGAATATACCCAAGAGATGCCCTACCATACTACAAAAGCATTTGTTCAGCCATGTTCATAGCAGCATTATTTGTAATAGCCAGATCATGGAAACAACCTAGATGCCCCTCAATGGAAGAATGGATAACGAAAGTGTGAAATATGTATGCATTAGAGTACTACTCAGCCATAAAAAAACAATGACATCTTGAATTTTGCATGCAAATGTATGGAAATAGAAAACACCATCCTGAGTGAGGTAACCCGGACCCAAAAAGATGAATATGGTATGTACTCACTCATTAGTGGATTCTAACCATAAATGAAGGACCTTGAGTCTATAATTCATGATCCTAGAAAAGCTAAATAGGAAGGCGACCCCCCCCCCCCCCCAAAAAAAAAACATGTAGTTATCCTCCTGGATATTGGAAGTTGACAAGATTTCCATACAAAAATTGAGAGCTTGGGGGTGGGGGTGGGATGGGGGTAATGGGAGATGGGGAGAGAGAAGTGAGAAGGGGAGGATGGGGAGAGCTTGGGGGAATGGGGCAGTTGGGATGGAAGAGGAGTGGATATGGGAGCAGGGAAGTATATATCTCAATTAAGGGAGCCATTTGAAGGTAGGCAAGATAATGGATTCTAGAGGGGTTCCCAGGTGTTCAAGGAGATGTCCCCAGCTTGTTACGTGAGCAAATGAGGAGATGGCGCCTGAACTGGCCTTATACTATAGCCACTCTGATGAATATCTTGCATAATCCCATAGAACCTTCATCTGGTGATGGATGGAGATAGAGACAGAGACCCACATTGGAGCACTGGATTGAGCTCCCAAGGTCCAAATGAGGAGCAGAAGGGGAGAGAACATGAGCAAGGAAGTCAGGTCCGGTAGGGGTGCACCCACCCACTGTGACGGTGGGGCCGATCTAATGGGAGCTCACCAAGGCCAGCTGGACTGGGTCTGATGGAGCATGTGATCAAACTGGACTCTCTGAACGTGACTGACGAGGACGGCTGACTGAGAAGCCAAGGACAATGGCACTGGGTTTTGATTCTACTCCATGTACTGGCTTTGTGGCAACCTAGTCTGTTTGGATGCTCACCTTCCTAGACCTGGATGTAGTGGGGAGGACCTTGGACTTCCCACAGAGCAGGGAACCCTGACTGGTCTTTGGGCTGGAGAGGGAGGGGAAGTGGGAATGGGGGAGGTAAAAATTTGTAATAATAATAATAATAATAATAATAATAATAATAATAATAATAATAAAGAAACTAAGACAAATAAGAAAATGTCTGTCATTTCCTTCAGCAACACGGGATACAGGTAAAGACTCCCAGGAGGTACATGATATGAAAGACAGTATTTGCTGTATTTTGGATATTATTTCCTAGAGTCCTATGTGTTCAATTCTTGGTCTTCATTGAGAGGCTACTAGAAGGTGATGGAACCTCAATAATTTCAGGATTAGTGGAAGTGGTTAGAGCTTTGTGGGTGTACCCTTGAAGTGAGAGTAGCTGGCTGCCTTTTTTTCTTAGGTTCATGGTTCAGGAGGTGAGCTGCCGTCCTCTGCTGTATGTTCCTAGCATGGTGCTCTGTGCCGTTAAAACCTAAAGCAACAGGCCCTTCAAAACCTGGAGCCAAATTAATCTTTTCCTCTTCTTTAATTCTCAGATGTTTCCTTAGGTTACAGAAACCAAAGCCATTTCTAAACCTTACACATAACATATTTCCAATGAATACATCACCGGGGTTAGGTTTAATTCATAAATAAGGAATAATTACAACAATAAGTAACAGAGCTCACAAATTACAACAATATGACCAAATAAGGTTGTGTGAATAGTTCTTCAGTCCATCTTTCTAGCTTTTTTTTTTTTGCTCCCTCCCTCTCTCGCAGGGTACCATATTGTACTATAGATATTAACAACCCCAGCAATTAATGGAAGCACTTTAGGTATTCTCTTTCACATATCTGAGTTGCCAGTGTCATTACTACTGCAGCTGAGACCATGTAGAAGTAAAACACATAACGCAGCAAGACTTACTTCATAGGCAAGTCAGCTACGTGTCCAATGCAGCGTGACACTTGACTCTACTAGGTGAGAGGAAATACTTCACCGAAAAGAGAGACATGACAGAGAATTTCAATGCACAACGCAGATGTTAACATTTAAATTATAAACTACTCACTTCCATAACTTTTCATTTTAAATCTAACCATAGGAGATTTAAGATAATGGCATCCATGTCAAAATGAAGGAGATACAGAGCAATTACACTTATGACCATGATGCATCCCCCACAAGAATAAAACCTGGTTATCTTAAATACTCTACTCCCTAGAATAATAAGCATCAGAAATTTATATTATTATTAGTTAGAATTATAAAGAAAGAGAAGTAACTGGGTCATTATATGTAAACTTTTCAGCGTTCATGTTTTTTATTCACTGGCTAGTTTTGTGCTAAATAATTATGAGGACACATCAGAAGTTAAAAAAATGCTGTTCAATATAAATGTCTATTTCTGTGACTACCCTGTGAAATCATCTCTGCTGGGACCTCTATGTTTTTGTAAAAATTTAGAGTCTTTACATCAAAATGTATGAAACTTGTATGGTCACTTTAAATATTAGAAATAAAACATGTTGAAAATGTCTTCTCCTAATGAATGAAAGAGCATGAAATCAATTTGAGTGATATGAACTTAATGATACTTTTTCCATTGCATGACAAATTCCATGCTATAATTTATATTAATAACTTTGCACTCATATACAAATGACCAATCCTATTTATCAAATCCAAAGTCTTCATTAGGAAAATATATGTGTTGTCCATTATATCCACATAGTAACATAGGACTAAAAACATTTAAGAAAAATATGAAACCCTAAAGGAACTATAGCAATAAACAATGATATCAACTGCAATGGAAGAAGTGAGAAGCCATAAATTTATATAAATCTTAAAAAATATTTTAGATTAAAAATAAATGCAACAATTAAGAATCTAGAGATAGTATTTCTAAAAAAACTCATGAAACAGTACATTTTAGTGGTTTTGATTAAAGAAGTAAATAGGATCTAAATTTTTTTTTAGTATAAGAGATTATTTAATGGAAATTCCAAGTGGGGAAATATAGGGAAATGCTCTTGGAGCCTCTCCTCTATGCCAAAGTCTTACCATGGCAACGCCAGTTGTTCACTGGCCAAACAACTTATGACTTCCAATTCTTCCCTCTTACAGTGTATTACTGACATTTCATCCTATGATACAGAAGATTTCTCATAGTAACGAATGTGATTCAGTGTGTATATTTAAATCTTAAGTGAGGATGTAGAACTGAGAAACTGTTCTCACTACCTTTAAGTAATATCTCTTTTGCTCACAAACTTCTTATGAATGATCCAATGATAAGGCTAGATATATGTATACTGTTCTGTTTTCACTATCCTATTTACAAAAAAACAAACAAAAGTCACTTGGTCGTTATCAGATTTTATTCAAATATGCCAGTTTTAAGAAACAATGTAAATGTTGTACAAAAGACGTTCCAAGTAATGAGAATTAGGTCTTCTTCTACCACTGTGGACACCTGTATAACGCTGTTCACAAACTGTAAAGTTGCTGGGCAGTGGTGCACACCTTTAATCCCAGCACACGTGAGACAGAGGCAGGTAGATCTCTGTGAGTTCGAGGCCAGCCTGGTCTACAAGAGCTATTTCTAGGACAGGCACCAAAAACTACAGAGAAACCCTGTGTCAAAAATAAAAATAAACCTGAAAAGTTTAACTTTAGCCACATTTGCTTTCCAAATTTTTCCTAAATATGCCACATATTTGTGTTTTCTATATCTTTAATTGTATATATTACATTGTCTAAAGTGACCTTCTCCAGGCTCAGGTCTCTGTCAGACACATGCTACATTAAAACAAGTCAGCAGAAATAACTCCACTCTATTGTCTGTGATTCATTTCCTTCCTCCCAGCCACTTCCATCCTTCCTCCCAATCTCTTTCATCTTCATCCTATGGCATTTACATCCTCTCCTCCTGGAGGAGACACTATGGCATGGTTTGTCATCATATTAGCTTCAGAGTTAGATGACAGGAGACTGAGTCAGGCTTCCATTTGCAAATTAGAACAAGGTCTTCACATTTTCAGCTTGCTCATCATTAAATTACAAGAATGTGTTAAACACTATTGTACACATTGTATATTATCAATATGTTAATAAATGCTTAAAAGTTATGCTGAGCACACAACAGCCCATCAACCTATTTATTACCCCAGTTATTTGCAAATGTGGTGTCAATATCTTTTCTAATAACTTTTGAAAATGAATGACATTTATTCTTCCCAGATGAAATAGTTATAAGCCAAATAATTGAGATTTGGCAACATCTGCTTCTGTAAGAATACATATAGAATATTTGGGAAGAAAAATAAATTATAAATGCAATACACATGTCCTAAAAGATTTTATTCAATATGATCAATTAACCCAAGTTTTGTGTGTGACCCATCCATCATTTGAGTTCAAGTATAGAATTTGGCAGCATGTCAACACTAAGAGATATTTGTATTTTGAGGCATTTCACCTCTGTGAGGTGTGAATTGAGATGCTCATTCTGTAATAACAAAATCTCACTACAGGAGATTCTATTAATCTCTGTAACAACATATGCTCATTCACAAAAGTAAAAAAAATGTATAGCAATAAAGAGAATATAATCCATCTATGAAGAATGAGCCATAATATTGTATAGTACATTATAAGACCAGCATAATTGCCAAAGAACTTACTATCAAAAGGTTTATCATGTGGGAGTTCCTTCTGTGTGTTGCTTGTATTGGTTAATGAATAAAGAAACTGCCTTGGCTTGATAGGGCAGAATTTAGGTAGGCAGAGATGAAAGTGAATTCTGGGAGGAAGAAAGCAGAGTGAGAGGGACACCATGGATCCTCCAGAGACAGACACTGGGAATTTTACCCAGTAAGTTACTGCCATGTGGTGATACACAGATTAATAGAAATGGGTTAAATTAATATGTAAGAATTAACCAATAAAATAACTAGAGCTAATGAGACAAGCAGTGATTGAATTAATATAATTTCTGTGTGGTTATTTCAGGGCTAAGCTGGCCATGCAGCTGGGACAAACAAGCAGACCCTCATCCCACAGGTCTATAGTAAGAAGCTTGCTGCTGATGCCAGGGACAACTTTCCAGAAGCTGGCCACAATAATCACAGTTTCTGGTTAGTGTATAGTGGACATATATCTACACATGTCTAAGGATATCTCATCTCTGTTCCAAAACATGTGTAAGAACATCAGGAGAGTCAGTAATATTAGATGAATGATAATTGGCTATCATTTTAATCCATCCACACTACCATACCAAAATACCATACATTGGGTGGCTTAAAGGATAGATATTGATTTCTCATATGAGAATCATGGGATTATATTAAAACCTCAGGAACAAATTTGATTTCCACATCTTCTCTGTTATTAATTTACAAAATGGAGTCTTCATCCTCCATTCTTAATATCAATATCCACTGTCTGCCTTTTGCCCATAGGGTCACTGACTTTGAAGGCCTCTGGAAAATCTTTCGATAGTCTGTTTTCAGGTACCCAGTTAGCCTCAGAGTGGACCTTATGATGACTTGACATCTATGCTATGGGTGGGTTGATTCATCAAGCTTTCTTCAGTGTCTGCTTTTAAACAGGATTCTTTCAGTTGGAATTTGGAATTGTAAGTTCTCTCCAATTGGACTTCTAGTATTTTGACACTTCCTCACACTGAATCTCTGATTTTGATCTCACACTGCTGTACTTGCTGGTGTGATAAAGACACAACTGTTGGGATGTGGTAATTTGCATGTCACTTTGTATAGTAATTTGAGTTGAGTTACAAGTACAGAGGAGAATCAGAGGCTGATTAGAAAGTCTAGACTAATTTTCATCAAAGAGAAGTGGAGGAATTATAATAAGAAGCACAGGAGAAGAGAATGAGTGGGTGAAATAGTTTCTGTAGTTTCTGTAGTTTCAGCATAAAGGAGAGAGAGAGAGAGAGAGAGAGAGAGAGAGAGAGAGAGAGAGAGAGAGAGAGAGAGAGAGAGAGAGAGAAAATGTCAATGAAAGAGACCATGCCATCATATTTGCCTGCATGCTGCCATACTCCCTGCCATGGCTAAATGCTAAAATTGTATGCCAGCCACCACAATTAAATGTTTTCTTTATAAGAGGTACCATAATCATGGTGTCCTTTCACAGCCATAGAAAACCCTAAGACACATACATGATCAGGGAATATTTGTCTTCTATCTAACTTCTTATATCTTGTATACATTCTTCTCCTCATTGAGAATAAAAGAGCTATACAGCTCTATTCAGAGTTGTGAAATATGTTGTCCACTCTATCACAAGAAACAGCATGTGGTCAAAATAAAGGGGAGGGACGCTTTTAAGACACTAGCTCCCTCATAAATGAGGGTAGGCTTTTTCAGAGTCCCTACAGCAAGAAAAGCATAATCTTGAAGCCATTCTCAGCAGGATGCATGCTTCAGACATATCTCCAAGATAAATAGCTTTAGTTAAGCACATTTGATATAACCATCAAAGTTTATTTCATGAAAACAAAGTGAAAACATTCAGCGACTCTCCAGACAAAAGCACATTTATATTCATAGAGTTGAAAGGGATCAAAATAGCCTTATCATGATAAATTTGAACAATCTGGGGTTTTAAAGGGTGAAGCTATCTTCTCAAGGTCATGATTAGATTTTAGAGCTAGACTTTAGGATTTGTGTACCACTGTTCAATGACCTTTATGCTGCATTGCATTTTGTCTAAATTGGTTATATATAGGGTGTCAAAATAGCAAAATATAAAAATTATTTGTATTTCTGTCATAAATCATATGGTTTAATATCTATGGTACATTTTTCAAGTGCAGACATGTTTAATTTGAGTCTTTGCAAAGGGGTTCCTCAAACAGCAAGCTGAATGATTAATTTCATCAGAATTGTAACAACATGTTCAACTTAATTTAATTTAGACATGACTTTGAAAGCTTAATCTAAAAGGACCTTTGAAGATCAACTGAAAGAATATTAAGCATATTAGTAATAGTTTAAAGAAAAAATAAACTTAAAAATTTATACCTGCTTGTTTGTCTTTTTCATTCTTTAAAAAAATGGGAAGTGCTATCAAATCATAGTCTACAGTATCATTGTACAACTTACAATATAATTTTTAAAATAATTATATTCACACCCTGAAAACATTTCTTTTGTGATTTATTAAATATGCCAAAATAGAGATAAATATTCATATTTTAGAGATGGTTTGCAAATAAGTTATCAATACAGACTTCATTGTGAATGTTCTCCCAGGTCACAAAATATCAGAACTCAAGTAAAATATTTAATATTTAGTAATAATTTTCCTGAATACATTTTAATATGATTAAATATCAAATGACAAATGTTTGCAGGATATATTTGTATGTACTACTAATTTTTGTGTATTTAATGTAATCTAAATGATGGGCTTTTATTTGTTTGTTTTTAATCATTCAGAGACTACTACTAGCCATGCACTTGTGAGCCTGCTTTTATGTCACAGATGGGTAATAATTGTCTAGTTAATGCAGAATCCTTTTTGTTAAATCTATACATTGCAAGTTAAAAAGGCAGATTAAAAAGAGATACTGAGTACATCTGTTTAACAATAATATGAAGTCTCCGCTCAACAACATTCCCTCCGTGCTTACAATACATCTCAATAAAATATCTCCTCTACTGTGGTGTGAATATTAAATTGCCCCCAGATGTTCATGAATTTGAACACCTAATCTCCACCTGGGCACTCTTTAGACAGGCCCTGGGCCTTAGGGAACTGGAACCTCCATAGTGTAAGCATGCCACTCTAGATAAGCTTTAAACTTTGGTAGTCTGTTCCCCATTTCCTGTTTCTCCCTCCCTCCCTCCCTCCCTCCCTCCCTCCCTCCCTCCCTCCCTCCCTCCCTCCCTCTCTCTCTCTCTCTCTCTCTCTCTCTCTCTCTCTCTCTCTCTCTCTCTCTCTCTCTCTCTCTCTCTCTCCTTCCTACGTGTAAATTAAATGTAGCCAATCTGTTTCCTAACAATCAGATTGGCCAATCCTCCTGCTTTTATGTTTTCTCTGCCATGAGGGACAGCATTGCCATTGGAACTGGGAGCCAAATAAACCCTTTTCCAGAAATTGATTTCAGTCAGGATGCTTTATCACAGCAGCAGAAGATAGCTAATACGCACATTTTGGCTAGCGTTTCAAATTGTCCTTACTAGGTTTTCTTTGGCTACAACATATCATAGTCTATTGTACTGTAAGACAACACATACATTTCATCTGTCAATGTCATTCAACTAAGATCTAATACTTTCTCTGGTCCTGCCCTAGAAGGGCCTATTTCTAGCCTTACTATGATTTTATGTATAGTAAGTACCAATTCGTTAAAGTTAACATATCTTTGCCCTTGTTATAGTAACATTGTCTTCCATTCTAATTATAATAAGAATAATCAATATAGCTTTCTGTAAGGGTGAAAGGTTTCACTATGGCCTACATGAATGAGGAAACTAAGTTAATAGATTAGTTTGGGTACTTAGTATTTTTCTTGAGAAAATAGCCTAGGGTGTTGCATTCTCTGAAATCAACATATTCTCCTAATTTAATGGCAACTTTTATTAATTACAATGTACAGCATATGTGAGATTACCAATGATTTCTATGTACAGTGTGATCTGTCAAGGAATGGAAAAATAAAAACTCCATGTAGTTATGACCTCTGCTGCACATTCTCATTTATGACAAGAGCAATACCATTGACTTCTTTTATCTCTTTACAAACAACAAATATGTAATCAACTCAATGCTGAGGTATTAATTGAGCCACAGAGCATCTTCATCAGGTAGACTCACACAGATATGCTTTCTTTATGATATATTGTTACATTGTAAAGAGTACAGAATGAGGCTACCACCAAGACAGACTGTCAGATTCTACTATCCCATTTGTTTCTTTGTTTCTATGAGTAAAATTCATTTACTAGTGCATCTCATCCTGCAACATACTGAATAAAAAAAACACTTAGTGTTTTAACACTAGGCCAATGCCTTCTTTAAAAATCACATTTGCTGTTTGGGAAGATAGATTCTGTTTTAATCTAGATGAATAATTATACATGTCTGGTATAATAAACCATGCTCCCCATCTGTTTTTCTTAAGGTTCAAAGAGTATGGGCTCTCATTTAACATATATAAGAAAATACACTGACGCAGGGCGGGGGATGGTGGCACACACCTTTAATCCCAGCACTCAGGAGGCAGAGGCAGGCGGATCTCTGTGAGTTCGAGACCAGCCTGGTCTACAAGAGCTAGTTCCAGGACAGGCTCCAAAGCCACAGAGAAACCCTGTCTCAAAAAACAAAAAAAAAAAAAAAAAAAAAAAAAGAAAACACACTGACATTGAATCTTGATCCAAACGGAATAAAAATATATTAAGATTATAATAAATAATGAAAAGAACTTTATACATTAACAATATAAACATGACATCAACTAAATGTGTGACAATTTGACATCACATGAACTTCATATTGTGCCCTAACTATATCAAAACAAACATTCAAAGTTCACTTAATTTTTTTTTTGTCATGGTACTTTGTAAATGGTCAATATCTTTATTGGCTTTCTGTCAACTTTTTTTTTGCCAATCATTGAGATTCAGTATTAAAACTTTTATTATAATCATTGGTTTGTTTATTTCTTCTCATAGTTATTACATTTGCTTCATATACTTTGAAACATTGCTATCAAGTTGATAAACTTTAATAATTTTGTTATAAGATGACGTTGAAGCTTTGAACTAGGCAAATATTAGGACTTTTATTGCACTCATAGGACAACTGACTCAACAACAGCAGAATCTACATTCTCTACAAGCTTTCAGCAAGTTTTCAGATACTTTAAACTAGTCCACTTGCAAATTGTGTTGTACAAAAAAATATATAAGTGAATTTATAAGGAGCAACACAATGATATAAAAATATGCATTCTAGGCCGGGCGGTGGTGGCGCATGCCTTTAATCCCAGCTCTCGGTAGGCAGAGGCAGGCGGATCTCTGAGTTCGAGGCCAGCCTGGTCTACAAGAGCTAGTTCCAGGACAGACTCTAGAAACTACAGGGAACCCCTGTCTCGAAAAACCAAAAAAAAAAATATGCATTCTAGAGTTCAAGTCTTACAAAAAAATGACTTAGAGAATTGATGCTATGCCAGCTAAACTCTCAGGACAAATATAAGCTATAAGTTGGCAGCTGATTCTAGGACTCATAAAAATATGCAAGAGAAGAAGTTGTGGAGATGGCTCAGTGGTTATGAGTGTACTGTTCTTGCTTCCCAGCACCCACATCAGAAAATTCATAGTCACCTGTAACTCAAGCTCTCTGGAAATCTGACACCTCTGGCCGCCCTAGGCAACTGGACTCACATGAGCAAAGCAAAACACAGATGCATAATTTAAAAATAAAATATATCTTTAAAAACATATTCAAAATATTTATATTAGAAATAATAGACTTGGATAAGAACATAATGATGGACAACAAGATCGAGTGTCAAATCCCAACACAAAGCAGTTAACCATAACAGTATGACTTAAAGTTAATATAAATACTATGAGAAATCCCATTTTACTTATTATTTCTAAGCAATTCTATCTAGAACAACTGATTATTCATCAAATGGTGCTGGTACTTTCTAATATCAGCATGAAAACTATTAGGCAGGCACAATTCCAAAAATTTACCCTTTTACCTAAGATGTATAAACATACTTTCTTTAGTTACAAAAAAGCACCATAGCCTCCAATTTAAAGCACAACTGTGTATGACATTTCAAGTAGGAAGCTCAAGGGGTGATTCATGTGAAATTGAGTTTCACTACAGCTGTTTTAATAAAAAAAAGAGAGAAATTAATTGAACATTATCAATGACAATTGTACTCATCAAAAGTAATTCCACTTCTTTAGGGGGTGGGGGTGGGGTGGCGGTAAGGGGTGATGGGGAGATGTGGAGAGAAAAGTGAGGAGGGGAGGATGGGGAGACCCTGGGGGAATGGGATGGTAGGGATGGAGGAAGGGTGGATAGGTGTGTAGGGAAGAAGATATCTTAATTAAGGAGGCCATTTTAGGGTTAGCAAGAGAATTCACTCTAGAGGGGTTCCCAGGTATCCATGGAGATGTCCCCAGCTAGTTCCTTGGGCAGCTGAGGAGAGAGAGCATGAAATGGCCCTTTCCTATAGCCATACTGATCAATATCTTGCATATCACCATAGAAGCTTCATCTGGCGACGGATGGAGATAGAGACAGAGACCCACATTAGAGCTCTGGACTGAGCTCCCAAGGCCCAAATGAGGAGCTGAAGGAGGGAGAACATGAGTAAGGAAGTCAGAACTTCGAGGAGTGCGCCTACCCACTGAGAGGGCGGGGCTGGTCTAATGTGAACTCAGCAAGGCCAGGTTGACTGGAACTGAAAAAGCATGTGATCAAAACGGATTCTCTGAACGTGGCGGACAATGAGGGCTGACTGAGAAGCCAAGAATAATGGCACTGGGTTTTGATCCTACCGCATATACTGGCTTTGGGGGAGCCTAGTCTGTTTTGATGCGCACCTTCCTGGACCTGGATGGAGGGGAGTGGACCTTGGACTTCCCGCAGGGCGGGGAATCCTGACTGCTCTTGGACTGGAAAGGGAGGGGGAGGGGAGTTAAGAGAAGGGGAGGGAAATGGGAGGTGGGGAGGCAGAAATGTTTAATAATAATAGTAATAATAAAATAGTGTTAAATATAAGAATGCTAGTAGACAAAATGGGTATGGAGAAAGATGGAGGAAATACTGGGGCTGGAGGTTCATGTTTAAATTAGGATGGAGTAAGGGGTTAGGGAAAACAGAGCTCTAAGGATGGATTAGTCTTAACTAAGCAGGTACAAAAAATCCTCATGGAGACTCACTTGTTTGTAAGCCATTTATCGAATATATATGTATTGGAATTTGAGTGGAGGTACTCTGCAGGAATAGACAATGCTATTCCCAGAAATGGGTCAATTAATGGAAATCTCAAGGCCAGGTATGAGATATTTATGATGAGAGAAATCAATATGAATAGATTGGGAGACCTCCTTCTTGTTTACCAGAGTCCACAGTACAGGAAGGCGCAACATAGAGTTCCTAGTGCCAAAAGGTACAATACAGGCTGCTTAAGCAGGACAAGGCATAAATGTTCTTAACTAATACTGGGCCCAGTATGTTACAATATCATCCTATCAGACAGATAGGTCCACTCTTGATAGGGAAGCATGGCTGTTACAGGGGTAGTCAACTCAATGGGGTTGATCTTCAGAGCTGCTCCACAGGAGAGAATCCATGTCTGGTCATGTAAATGTGGTAATAAGTCCATAGCTACGGAGGTTATAGGCCCTGCAGGGGCTGTGCACAGGGCACTACCGCTATTTCGATAAATGTTCTTGCTGTCAAACGGCCCCCAAAGTATTTGTGTTTTATGTCCATGATTTTGTTTCACCCTCAAGTTGGCTAAAAGAAATATCTTTTTAAAATTATCAGTGGTTAACTTACGGACATACAGTCAAAGTGTTGAGGATAAAGACTGGGGGTGTCCAGTTCCCAATGGGAATCCTATAGCAAGCCTTTCCCCAACAGAAGCATCAGAGAACATCTGAAAAAAAATGGGACAATAGGCCTTAAGGAAGATCAAAACTGGAACATTATAAAGTGTTGTATGAAATGTTATATTCTGGATATGACATAAGTGTCACATTCATGAACTCATAATCAATGTGATTACCTGCAGGGGACATACATAGAATCAAGAATATTCAAATTCCAGCATGGATGGAGGCTCTTTTGAGGTTCAACTCCTAATTGAGGAGTCCTTTGGCAGCTGATGATCGCTAGGGTAGAGAGAGAGAGTCATTACTTTTTCTTTCACTGTAGTTTACCCATGATCAGTGAATAGCCCCATACCCCTTCACTATACTCTCATGGGTATCGCTGAGTGGACTAGGTGTAATATAGAATTTTAAAAAGGGAAGAAGACACCATAAAGTTAGCAGAAATAAATGTTGAGGAGGATCAAGGAAGATCTCCATAAGAGAAATTGTGAATGCATAAGAGCAAGATACACTGTATGTATGTATGAAATTATCAAAGAATATAAAACAACAAAATTTTTTAAAGAGGATTAATGACAGGATTCAAAAAGTCTTTATTGAAGGTGATCGACCAAGCTGAGAAGGCTCCCACAGAGCCCGTCCATGAAGAAGAATCAGAGCCCAGAGCCATTGTCCTTTGCTTCTCAGTCAGCCCCCGCTGTTGGCCACACTCAGAGAGACGGGTTTGGTCGCATGATCCATCAGTCCCATTCCAACTGGAGTTGGTGATCTCCCATTAGTTCTGTCCCACCGTCTCCATGAGTGAACGCACCCCTCTCGTTCCTGACTTTCTCCCTCATGTTCTCGCTCCTTCTGCTCCTCATCGGGACCTTGGGAGCTCAGTCCAGTGCTCCAATGTGGGGCTCAGTCACCTTCCCCCTCTGTCGCCAGCTGGAGGTTCCCTCACGGTCCTGACTTTCTTTCTCATGTTCTCTCTCCTTCTGCTCCTCATCAGGACCTGGGGGGAGTTGGGAGGACCTTGGTCTTAGCATAGAGTGGGGAACCCTGATGGCTCCTTGGCCTTGAGAGGGAGGGAGGGGAGGTATGGGTGGAGGGGAGGGGAGGGAAGGGGGAGAAGGAGGGGAGAGAAAGGGGAGAAGGAGGGGAGGGAGGGGGGAGGAGGAGGGAAGGAGATGGAAATTTTTAAATATAAAAAAAAAATAAACCATGAGAAAAAAAAAAAAGTCTTTATTGAAAAGATAATCAACATACCTCATTTAGAAATGGGCACAGATTAAACTATAGACTATTGTGTAGTGCATATTTCTGGAGGAAAAAAAAGCTGGGGGAAACCACTTGACTAGTTTCATCGCAAAGAAATAGCAAGTGGGCAGATGGATTAGTCAACATGCTTAAAACTGTACACGGTGTATACACATACTACAACAACATGTGGTACCCATTAGTAGGTATATTCTTTGTGATTATTTACCAGCTAAAAATAAATCTATACTAATATAGTGCAGGACATGGATAGCTCTTCAAGTGAGTTACTTGGTTAGGAAATTATGCCTTAAAAACACTCCAATATTTACTGAGGAATCAGGTTAAAATTATAATATACTACTATCTTATAGTTAAAAGATTCATTATGTCTTGTGTTGACCAGAATATGTATAAAATAGAACTCTCACAGAATCTGGCTGAGCTGTGAGAAAGTATAGTCACTTTGGCACTCTGGCAGTTTCTACAAGTTTAATGTCTGTACACAAAATGTATATACTTATGCAAAGAGTTATACTTCAATGCTCATAAAAGTGTTATGTTTAGTAATTCTCATACTAGGAAATAAAGCAGCAGCCATTACATAGTTAAAAAATAATAGCATAAACAACGTACTTGAGTAAGATAAAAAGGAAATTTCTGCCCTGGCAATGCTGAAGCATGCACGGACAGAACTTACATAACAGTTCTGTTGAACTTGTCCATACTGGGTATTGTGGTCTAAGTTGATGAGGACAACTGATCAGTCTGTTTCTTAAGAGGGCACCAGATCTCATTACAGAGGATTGTGAGCCACTATGTGGTTGCTGGGAATTGAACGCAGGACCTTTGGAAGAGCAGGCAGTGCTCTTAACTACTGAGCCATCTGTCTTACATAGTGATTCTTAAAATGTGTTTTTGTGGAAGAATGTATAAAAAAAACTCCTTTTCTGCTTCACAAGTACATCTAAAATCCTTAAATTATAAAATTGTGTGTAGCCCTCCAGCAGATTGTTGGTTAGATGTCCATACGATGAGCTGTCAGAGGTAAAGGGGAAATAGTTAGAGGGCAAACTTAGAATTGTAATGACTTTTGCATCCATTATCTGGTGGCAATTTTGTGACAATATAGATCTTGACATACATCAAAGATCCCCAAATTGTGTAATTGAAACATTTGCCATTTGTTATAACTCTATTAATACCCATTTTAAAGTTATTAGATCAAATCCTAGTTGTTTTCCAAAACATCATCTATTTTCAGAAATATGCCATTTTAAAAAAAAAGTACAGATGATTTAAAACTGCATGTAAGTGGTGGACCAAATGCATGTCTAATACTTAAGCCAGATCTGTTCCTCTGAGAAATTCAGACGCTGGTGGCTTTACTTTTATGCCCTGCATTCATGTTTTAATAACAGATTAACTAGTGATATTCTCACAACAGGAAAGTTAAAAACAGGCGAGGAGAAACAAGGTCAGCCTCCTCCATTTTCAGTGACCACAGAGATTACAATCACCCTTAATTCTATGTAAAGCAAGTCACATACTCAGTTTCAAAGTCGGGAATACGAATGCATTTTATCTATGATGAGCCTTATTAAGGCTGTGAACACAAAGATATGAGAAATTAGACCCACAGGGGATCTAATACCACATAAGACAACATTTGGTTCAAAATATTTATAAATCTTACTAATCATTGAGTTGAAGGACTGTTAAACATACCTTGATATTTTGTCAAGTAAATTATAACAAAAAATGCCCAAGCAGATTATTTTAAAGCAAAATTCCTTGGCTCTGTGAAAAGCGAACGGAGAAAGCAGCTGCTAGTGCCTCCTCCGTGAGCCCTTGAGTGTTTTAGAATCTTCAGCAACAGCTACATGAATGCAAAACTATTGCAAATCAGAATTCATACATTTCTCAGTTGCCCCTGTCTTCTCCAGGCTGAAATCCTTGTGGGATTTATTGTATTGCTTTTAAACAGCCTGCAATTAGCATTCATCTAGACGCTTTTCCTGCTTTCCTCGGCTCTTAGAGTCTATCAAAAAAAAAAAAAAAAAAAAAAAAAAAAAAAAAAAAAAAAAAAAAAAAAAAAAAGTACCTAATAGAATTTCAAGGTGACTCATGTATACACAGGTTTTGGGAAATGTTAAAAGAATTACTCATCACCATGGATTGATAATTCTGCTGACTAACACAGCTGCCCACATGGTGTCCTAGTTAGAGTACAGGAAGTGAGAACTCTGTCTCTTGGCAAGATGTGCAGTACTTTAAAGAAGAAACATGATCTGCAGAGAGAGACAGGTTCCATTTGTCAAAATGAGTTAACCAACACCGTCCTCCTGAGATAATCATCTCTCTGGGGTAAAAATACACTTGGCTTCAGCAAAGGCTCCAGTGAAACAAAAAAAAATCACAATTTAATTTGAATGGAAAACATTGGAAATATTCCACAGAAGTTCAGCCATGACACATAATGGAAAGGATCAAATCTGTCAGGTCATTGCCTTTCTCTAATTTTTAAAATTATAATTATCATTATCATTATTGTTATTGTGTAGCAAGAGAAGAGAGAAGATAAACAAAAGCTTTCAGCATGTAAATTTTCCACATGTATGTGATTTTCCTCATTAATGCTCTTTAAACTTGCTAAGTTGAGAAAGATGGTTAAGACAAGACCAAGTCTGTGGCTGTTACTTAGAACTGCTGCTCAAAACATATTTGTTTTTCTGGCCATTAGTACTGAATAAAAATGAAGAGGGGGAGTAAAGGGAAGAATAGAGTATTCAGAAAACATGTACAACTTGTTCTCCAGGCACAACTCCAAAGTAGGTAAATGTAGAATAACAGTTCTAACCTTGCAGAGTAAGCTGCAGCTGGAGAGCAGGGCCCTGAGCATCCCCCATCTGTCCTTTTGATCTTGTTATTATGTGGCACAGAAGGAGATGAAGGTCCCTGCTGCTAGGAAAAAGCAGATCATGACTGGAAAGGTAAATGTCAAGGAGGCAATAAGGTTAAAATATAAAATCATAACCAACGGCAACAACATTGGTTTTCAGGGAATGCCAACTTAAAAGAAATCATGGTTGGAAAACATAGTAAGAATGAAAGAAGAGGGAAAAAAAAAAAACAGAAGAGTAACAAAAGTCTATTCTCTAAGGTACCCTAAGGGGTCAGCTGGAAGTGCCCAGATTTATATTGGAAGCATATTATAGAAGAAAGTATATGGCATGCATAGATTCTTGTTTCTCATTGACAAAATGACTTCATTCAGCACCACAATGATGGTAAATGGAGCCCAACCCATTTCTACAATCGCTGGGTACAATGGTGAGATGCAAATAACGGTATTCTAAAATGGACACAAACACCATTTCCCCAAGCAGGACAGTGGTGACAAAATCAAAGGAAACCTTTCATCCCACCTCCAAGAAATGTTCCTATACAGGCCCCATTGCTTGTCTGTTTCTTTGTTTAATACAGAATAGAGGTGAGTCAAAGCACTTCAGTTATCAAACACATCACACAGAGCAGGCTTCAGTCAATTTGTTTGTACTGTTGGCTTTGACATTTACTGGCTAATCATTGCCATTTGTGGATTAGTCAGAATGATTAAAGTGGCAAATGTACCACTTAAAGAATAGGTTTGTATTCCGTGCTAGACAAAGAAGTAAGTTTTCTTTGTGACCCAGCAAGTAAAACTGGGATCGTTTAACTACCAGTTTTATTCCTATAAGTCACTTATCGGAAGGAACTTTAGGGCCATATAGCCATTTATGTGGCTTAATATAAGACTACTTAATGCCATGGGAAGAAATTTATACTACTGGTAGATTAGAAAGAAATCAGAGTAAAATATAGAATGATTTTAATCTTATTGCTCTCAATCAAGTCAGTATTTGTATATATGGAAAATATATGTATATGTATGTGTGTGTGTGTGTGTGTGTGTGTGTGTGTATAGATACACACACATAACTGGGCTACATTGCAAGTGACCTACAATTTAGTTTCCTAGGTATTGTTAGAAGTATATTATAATTATTTCCTTACTACATACTTTCATCATTAGGCTGCATCATATTTATAACAATATTACAGGACATACATGGATACTGAGAAATATATTAAATAACATACCATCTTTCTCAATTTAGTTAGATGTAGGGTGGTCATTAGAAGTCTTATTTTGCAATCCACACATTTCAAGGCTGTAACTTTCTTTTAGTGTCAGATGTAATAGATCACAAACTGCTCTGACCACTTTAGCTGCCTCCCCTTCCAAGTTTCTTAAGCAATTTGGCCTCTTCTTTGCTTACTATGCCAAAAAAACAACATTTCCATCCCATCTTGGTAGAATTCCATCACTGCTACTATAATTATCCGGATTTGTTATTACTATCTATCAGGAATTTTACAAGGTTTAGAATATTCCTAGAATTTTATCAACATAAATGATTAAAGAAAAACAAGTTGAAGGAAATGCAAAAACCAAAGCCAGAAGGGGTCAAGGTCATCTCCAAAGAACTCACAGAGCCAACTAACCTAGGCTCATAGTAGCTCACAGACACTGGACCTACAAGTAAGGAGCCCCAATGGAACTGGCCTAGACCCTTTACTTATGTGTAACAGTTGTATAGCTTAATTTGACTATGGGACTCCTATCAGTGGAAGTAAGCCTGTCCCAGACACTTTGCCAAGCTTTGGGGTAACTATTACTCATACTGGTTTGCCTTACCGAGACTTAATATAAGGGAAGGAGCTTAGTCTTACCTCAAGGTGATATGCCATGCTTTTGTTGACACTCTGGGAAGCCTGACCCTTTCTGAACAGAAACATGAGGAGTAGATTTGGGGAATAGAAACAGAGGAGAGGCAGAGACAGAGCAGGGAAGAATAGGAGGAAAGAAGGGAGGAGAAATTGTAACCAGGATATGAAATAAATGAATGAGTTTAATGTTTTAAAAAAAGAAACCAAGGTATGGCACTTTTCATATTTTAGGTTAGTGTAATAAAGAGAACAACTCAGAAGATTGAAGGATACTTCAGGCACAGGAGTGCACTGTGCACATGTATACACACACCACACACAAATACTCAGTGGGAAAAAAAAGATGGCCAGCAGTAACATTTTTATTTTGATACAAGCTCTCCTAAATGATGCAGGCCTGACTCATCATAATAAAATTACTCTGATGTCATATTGCTGTTCCCACAGACCAGTTATCACCTAATCCTCTTCAGAAAAATTTCTTACAACAGACAGTAATTAATACAGTCATTCTCAAACTAGTTACTTTGCAGAGACTGAAACTCAGCTCTGAATGGCATTATGTCTCTATTATATCCCTCCTCTCAAGACATAGAGATGAATGCATAAGTGGGGGTAGAAAGTTTGTAAAAGTCAGAGGTGATGGATGAGTAAGAGGAAAAAGTGGTGTCCAGATACAGCCATAGAAGACATACCCATGAACTGACAGAGACTGTTTAGGTATACACAAAATGTATGTAAATTCACAACAGATGAAGTCCCAGCATGAAGTTTGGGAAATGGGCTTAGGACCCCATCCGTAGCTAAGGAGATGCAGACATCTGATGGCTGTTGGGGAAGGGATGGGGCGATGCTTACAATATTGGCCATACTCCAAAGAGGTCTCACACTGAAGAGTAGTCAACAGGCAAACCTGGACTTAATTATTTTTTCAACAGAGAAAGAACATGAGGTTAGGTGGGTAGTGAAAGTAAGATAAGGACATATGAAAAGCTGGGAGAGAGGGATGAATATGATCAAAATGCATTATATGAAATTTATAAAGAATAAATTAAAACATTGTTTTAAAGCACTTTCCATTATAATTTGACTAAAAACGTAATTCTTTTTCAGTCTGATATGAGGTAGAATTTGATATTTACTAACTCCTACATGATTATTTTATGTATTTTCTATAAAGTAGTTAATTTCGTACAATTTTTCTAAGGTAAAATGATATTGAAATCTTTAAGGAAATTATTCAGTCCAGGGGAGATTAATCCAATGAAATTAATTTGCCAGTGTGTTTTTCTGTTGAACCTTATATTCAATTATATTGGTATTTAGTTTTTCATTTTTCCCCTCCAAAACTCAGACACTGTCTAAAGTCAGAATCTAAAGTTAATTAGAAGTGATTACCAAACTTTCCACAGTTCTTTATTTATCTTCTGTGACCACAGTAGATACAAAGGACACCAAGAACAATGGTTGGTCCCTATTCTTGTTTGCACCTTTAATGACAAGTTGACTTACTGCTTTTAATAAAGTCATATTGAACAAAAAGTAAGGACAGTCATAAGGGAGAAAAAGAGATTGAATGTCCAACTAAAAGATAGCTTTAATAGTACAAGCAAATCACTTCACTGAGAAAGAAGAAGAAATACTGGCAACATTTAGGTCCCTTTGGTGATGTGATCAATACATGTTGAAGAAGTATCTGAGAATTGGGTATTATCAAATGCCATTTTCATATATAACTTTTTTATTCTTTGATGTGAGTTCAAAAGTTCTGCTTCAATTCAGTTTTGTCACCTCAAATTGTTTCTAAAGAACTGATTCATACTTGACTTGAAAATGCATATCTAAACCTCCCACAAAGTTTATGTAGTATACATCAGGTTGAGGTTATTTGATCTATTATATAGATTGTATAACAAAACCAGGGAAACAAAGAGACTTTTCCTGAGGTACAAAGTGACAAGATAAATTTGAAGGTAATATTGAGCCCTCTGGGGGGTTTATATTCACTTCAGCCTATTGATATTGGTTTGAAATCCCTTCCTTTCCAATACACACACATATATATATATATATATACACATACATACACACACACACACACACACACACACACACACACACATATATATATATATATATATATATATATATATCAGAGTCTTAACTCTCAGAACTTCATTTAAAAGTGCCATTTGTATATGTAAGTAGTTATGGTGAAGTCATATCAGAACAAGATGCACAGTACTTGTTAATAGTAGTTGTTACTAGTAGTTATATAAAAATGGAAATGTGGGTGTAGACAAGTTGTAAAGGAGCAAACAACATGTAAATGAGCCCTGAGATCCGGGGAATGCTCTAGCAAGTCAAAGTAAGTAGAGCTTTGACAACAAGGCCTCCAAGCAGAAGGAGATAGAGGTGCTCTCTGGAATTCTCAGGTAGAACTGGCCCTCAAAAGACTACTTGGATTTCTAGAACTGGACCTTTGAGACAGCACCTTGATGTGCTATACTATAAGGCAGACCTATGAAATGACTCTGTATGATTTGACAAAGCTTCATAGTGGAAATTATAATGATGACATTTAAATAAATAACGTGTTGTATGTCTCTTTACTACATTAAACTTTTACATATGTTGTGATAATTTTAAGTGGAGTTAATATGTAGGGCAAACATAATTTTAATAAATTAAAATTAAAACTTTAATTTTTAGCCAGGTATCAGAATTTAAATCTATAATTCATAGAGGGGAAGTATCTTATTTGACTTTGTCCAGTAAATCAAAGATTTCACATACTATCTTCTTCAAATAAATTGGAAAACAGATCTCAACTACTCTGTTTCCTTTGACTTTGCAGGAAGTAATGAAAATGGTTTAATTGTTTTATTTCTGTTGATATAAAGTCACAATCATCAGTCTAAAAAATCACTATCTGTTTTTAATTCTTTTAAGACCCAATCTGTCATAGGCTTCATGATTCTGAATTTGTGGTCTTCCCTGCCTCAGTCTTGGGATAGCCAGCATGCACCACCATGCTCAGCTTGACAGTCTCACAAATATTAGCATGAAATATTTATACAGCAATATGAGGACAAACTTATTTTTCAGATTATCCAAATTTAGGATTTATGTTAATTTCCAGTATTTTAATTGATATCCCAAAAGAAGCAAATTCACTTCTGGTTACAATGACCCAGTTGCATAGTACTAACAAAACCACAGTGGTAATGAATCTTTAAAGTACGTTGGGTAGGTCAGGTGATAGAGAAAATAATAAGAATCGCAAGTGGATGAAGCAACAAGTTTTAAAATTTACAAGTTGGATTGATAACTATTGATAATACTGTCATTGATAACCAATTGACAATTTGATAACCATTTGATAATATTGTCAATTGTTATCAATTTCTCTTTTTTTTTTGTTTTGAGCCACTCTCTTCTTCCTTTTCTGCTGCTGGCCTCTTTCATTTGTAATTGTGAATTATATGTGAGACCTATGAATCTTTGTATATGTGGCAGTGCAAGTGGAAGTGCCGGTGCCCATAGCATTCAGAAGGGAACATCAGCTCCCCTAGAACTGGAGTCACCAGCAGTCATGAACCCCTTTAGGTGGGTGCCGGGAACTGAATCCAAATCCTCCTAACCACTCTCCACGTCTTATTTCTGTAATCTGAGGAACCTCCCTGCTAATTTCCAATTTAAATTTCCACTACTAGTTTTCCTTCCCTCTCACATTCCTACCAACATCTACTGTTTATTTATTTGTTTGTTTGTTTGTTGTTTATTTATTTATTTATTCGTTTTGATTGATGATAGTCATTTTGACTGGGTGAGATGGAATCTGAAAGGTTTTGATTTTCATTCTCTGATGGTTAAAGAGATAGAAAATGTTTAAAAACATGGTGTTCATTTGTGAGTCTTTGAGAATAAAGCATTCAACTCTTGAGACTGCTTTATTGAGCGGGTGGCTTGTTAGGTTCATGTGCATTGTTACAGCTCTAAATCGCAATTTGCTGGATAGATAGAGAGAATTCAGTTGTCTCCTCTCACTCTGCTGATGCTTCATTTTGCTAGATGAAAGATTTTTGGCTTCAGAAAATTTAATTTGTCAGGTCTTATCTTCTTGTCTGTGTTACTGGAGTCCTCTCTAGAAATCCTTTGCCTATGCCTATATCATGCCTTGTTTCATCTTTGAGTTCTTCTCTTTCATATCTTACATTAATATCTTTGGTCTAATGTGGTTTTTGTTTGTCTGGTTTGTTTTGTTTTTAGCTGGGTGAGATGTATATAAAATGTGAATTTCTGGAAATAGTTGTTGAATAGACTCTTCTGTGTCATTCCCCAATGCATGTTGTTTAGGCCTTTCTAAACTATTTGACAGCTGCTGTGTAGAGTTGCTTTGTGGGCTTATTATTTTATTCTGTTGGTTTTTAGGTTGTCTTTTGCCAGAGTTGTTTTCTTTCGCTACTCTGTAACATAATGTGAACTCAGGAAGTATGATACTGGCAGCATTAGTCTTCCTGTTTTGGAAGGTTTTTGGCTATTTGACATTGACTTTGCCTCCATATGAGCTTTTAGTCCTTAGTTCTCCATAATTCTTCAATAGACTTTGAAGGAAGATGCATTGAACCTGTGGATTGTTTTCAAACACAGTGCTAATAAGTCATTTTGCAATTTTATGACACTACATGGCCCTATGGAGTCTTTCAAGCCTGTACATCTTCCCCAATTGGTTTCTTCAGTGTTTTCAATTTTTTTTTTCGTAGGTTTTCACCTCCTTGGTTAGTTTTATTTTTGAGTATTTTTCATTTATAATTTTTGAAAACTATTGAGTGGGCTTTTTCCTTATTAACTTCTGTGAAAAGTTGTTTTTCATGCATGTAGAAAGCTACTCTATATTTATGCTACTACTTTTCTGGAAGTGTTCTTTATATCTATGAAGCTTCTGATGGACTCCTTAAGGTCTTTGAAACATAGGGATTACATATATGTCAATAACAACAATTTTACTTCTAATTCATATTCATATAAAATTTCTTTCTAACATGGGTCTAACATCTTAAGTACTTTATAGAAAGAATAGAAAGAGTGGGTACCATTTTTTTATTCTTGATATAAAAAGTTTATTTTAGTCTTTTTCTGTTTAGTAATTCTGGTAATAGTTTTGACATATAAACACTTCATTATTATAGAAATGTTCCTTCTTTATATTTAGATTGATTTTACTTTATGTTTGTAGGGTATCAAAATTTGTCAAAAGCATTTTCTGCATTGATTAATATGAACTTGTGATTCCTGTCAGTCCATTTACGTATGGTATCCTCTTTCCTTTCCTTTCTCGTGAAGCAATTCACATTATTGGAAATCTTTACTCCCTTTTTAAATCTAAATTGTTTACTTCTAAGTAATAATTTTATGAATTCTTGAAGAAGTTCATGGAATGTATTTTGATCTTCTCCCATAATCTTCCCACATACCTCCCAGATATACCTTCTACTGCCTTCCAGTTTTGTGGTCTTCTTAATATATGTTTTTAAATAACCCACCTCAGTTCCTACTGCAAATCTACTTAGGCATGTTCAGCCATCAACTGTAGCATGGACAATCTAACAGTGGTTTACCCTTAAAGAAAACTGATTCTTC
Organism: Arvicola amphibius; assembly: GCF_903992535.2. Lineage (NCBI taxonomy): Eukaryota > Metazoa > Chordata > Mammalia > Rodentia > Cricetidae > Arvicola > Arvicola amphibius. Next base: position 25,091,411 of record NC_052054.1, read on the forward strand.
CTCAGTTTATATGCTACCAAGAGCATTTCAGTGAGGGGTGGAGCTCCAGATCATCTTATTTCCATGCTAGAACACTGACTGGTTTAATCTTGTGTAAGTTTTGTGAAGATGTGTCTTATGCTAATGAATTCATTAGCCCAATCACCTCCTGGAGACATTATTTCTCTCTGAAACCTAGCTTCTACAATCTCCCTCCACATTCCCCTGAGACAGATAGTCTCTGAGTCTTAAGAGGATAAATTATATGTCATGTTTGTTACTGAGCAGCTCTCTGATACTTGGTCTCTGCTCTTTGATTAGTAATGAACCGTATTAACTTCTATCTACTACAGAAAGAAACTTTTCTGTTGAAGTTTGAGATCTACAGAAATCTATGCATATACAGATGCTTATTTCTTTAATTTGACAGAGTATTCTAGCCTTATGTATTTTTTCAAAGGATTCACTATGTGCCAATCAGCCAATGAAATGAAACTTTTTTTTTTCATTTATATAGGAGCTACTCGTGTATTTATAATATATACAAAGAGAGACAAATTCAGTGTATTTAAATTTTTTCCTGAAGTTGGAATATTCTTATATCTCATAGTAACCAAAAAACCAACAAAATTTTTCATTACTTTATAAACATCAAGAGTCTAATAGATTTTCATAGGTTCAACATACAACTTTAATTTTAAGGACAATTTTTGAGCACATCGCCTTGAATGAGTGGCTAATGAGAATAACTAAATTTCACAAAACACAGTGTGAAGCTTGTATTTGATGTTTGTTATTTAGAGTCAGCACATTTTTCTGCACATTTTCTGAAACTAGAAGTTTTATATTGCACTAATAAAATTCACATAACACTTTTACAGTAAATCCTCCCCTAGTGTCTCCCTGTGTGATAGTCTTGGCCATACACACATTATCGATTGCAAAAGTTTATTGTGCTTTCTTCTTATTGCGTGAACACTGAAGATTACATTTCTAGTCCACTTTTTTTGTGTATATTTCTGAAGAATTTCCTGATTACTTTTTTTTTTAAACTGGGGACAGTCTTGTTGACATACAAATTCCAATAGATTCTGTCTAATCTATGTAGATACCATCTTGTCTATGCAATATACAACAGTATTGTATAAACAAACTGTAAGTTTTAAAAGTTTTAAATGTGAAGAACTCACAGGATTTCTATTAAGTCTACTAAGGGTTAAGCCCAGAAGTGATTAGCTTAGGGCTCCAGGTATTTCAGTCCTTGCCCAACAAACCTTATGGCTTAAATGTTAATATCTTGAAACTCTTAAAACCCATTCAGAGATAGAAGCCAGACTAAGAATGAAGCTTGAAGGCATTCCACATAGACCCTCGTGTCCCATGGGCAAAGACTGAAGTGTTTCACAGCACATGAAATGCTTCAAGATCTTGATCAATTCACAAAACTATTTTTAAAAATCTTATAGTAGAAGCAAGAACAAAGTTTTGGTTCCTTAGTCATAAGCTCTGAGAAATTATCTCTGACATAGAAGGGCATTGAGGAAGTACAGTGATATCTCACATCACAGAACATGGAGTGCCTTGTGATTTTCAGTGTAATGAAATATTTGTATAATTATTTTTCAATAATATATATATATATATAGTAAAAGGAAAGAACTAAAATTTTCTCATTTACTTGTAATTTTTAATAAAGTCATGCTTGGAGTTAAACATGGTATGACTAAACATTCACTACTAGGCTCCAGAAAATGTCATCAATGAGTAAGATTTCTATAAGTAAATATGACATTTACAAATTTCAATTATTAGGAATTAGAACATTTGTCAGGACTTGATTCATGGTCTACATATTTTAGATTCTCCAATTCTAAGTGATTCATGGAGGTATTATTTTTCTTTCAAAATCTAACTTTAGTGAATAATCACCTTCTAGCTTTGAAGAAAAATTAGCTTGGGAACAAGGAATCAAAGTTCTGAGACTCAATTAGTTTCTTTTATAATTAGTCTATGAATTAGGAAATTGTGGAACAAGTTTATTCCATGGTAGTATACCATTGCTGTTGACTTTGAATGTGTTTTCTAATTTCATTGATTGTTGCCAGATTTTCATCTCAGATTTTGGCTGAATAGTATTTCCTATATAATGAAAGCACAGTCTGTTGCCACTTACAGATTTATCAGAGGATCAATGAGGTGCTATTAGAAAAGTGTGGTCCCTCTGAAATAACTTCAATTTGAATAATTTGTGTACGTTTTGTCAAACATTCTTCTCTAATTTCCATTACATTGCACTAATAATTTTAGGACAGACAACATGAATGTATTTATTTTATTCCCTCAGCAAATATAAATGATAATAGAATATCTGTTCAAAATATCAATACAATACATTTAGATTACATAGAGTACTTAATATATGATAGAACATCTATATTTAATTAATAACTGTTATTGCTTATGTTTAATTACTTATCACGATTAAATAGTATATTTACTATGTATAGTCTCTATCTGCAAATATCACTTAGTTGTATTAATATAATGATATGGGATTTCTTTCTGTATGCTGTGAATACCATTGGCTAATAAAGAAGCTGTTTTGGACATGTGATGGGGTAGAGCAGAACTAGGTAGGGAAAACTAAATGAATGCTGGGGTAAAGGAGGCAGAGTCAAGGAGAAGCCATGGAGCTGCTGCCAGAGACAGACATGCTGGAAACTTACTGGTAGGCCATGAGCCTTCTGGTAAAATAAAAATAATGGAAATAGGTTAAGTTAAGTTGTAAAAGCTAGCCAATAAGAAGTTAGAGCTAATATCCCAGGCAGTGATTTAATTAATACAGTTTTTGTGTGGTTATTTTGGGAGTCTGGGCAGCCAGGAAATGAACAAAAGGAGAGTGGCCAGGAACACTAGCAGTCTCCTTACTACAAACTGATGCTCAACTTGCTCAACTAAATCCACATAAAACCTAAGAAAGTTTAAAAAGGAATCCTAGACACAAAATAAAAGCACTAAATATGGTTTGGTAGCAACATTTTCTTGGGTGGGCTCTCTTTTCTAGAAGCAAGACAGGTTTTCCTTATTCATCTGTAGCAGAAAAAATGCTGCGCTGTTTTGAAACTATGGCTTCCTGGGCCATGCTGCTAGCCCAGGTCTGGCTATAGAGCATTTAAATAGGTTTTGTGTGCAGAGTGCCACAACTTGCTTAATGACGTCATAGACAGACATGCTGTGTGCCTAAAAATGGTTCTGTGAGCATGACTCACTCTAAACAGACCTCTGCCCTGCCATGTTGGACTGGGTGCAGCCAAAAGGCAAAGCAGCCTTAAAAGAGCTTAGCATTTTAAGAAACACTCCTGGACATAAAAGAATTACAGATACACAATAGGACATATTCAGACATAAAAGACCTATAAACGAGACACAGTGTGTTTAAAAAATGTATGTAGGCTTAGGAGAGAGAAGGAAACGATTATAGGGAGTTGAAAAAAATAGTTTAAAAATACAACAAAGTCTTTAAAGAGACAGATTACAGACAATCATAGATTAAAAAAATAAAAATAAGCCATCCAAATATGAAAAATACACTGAGAGTATGAATTATGTATATTATTGTTTTTTCTTTGAATTTTTTGATCCAGAGAGATATTTGATTGTGGAGATTGCTAAACAAACCAACATATATACTGTAAAGGTATATCAATTTCAAAATATGGATCTAAAAATAAGTTGCTCTGCAAAAGAAATTCTTTTGTTTCCTGTGACAATATCCTGTGGAATCCTTCCAGACTAATGTGGTTTGATGGCCCAAGACCCTCCAAAAAATCACCTTGAACACCCCAAAAATACTTTGCCCAACAAAAAGCAGGATGCAGTTTGGAGAGAACTACACCCAACATACCATCAAGCAGTCCAGGCAAAAACAGTTTCTTCCCAAATGACTAACAAATTCCATAAGGAATCTCTTCAATTCCCATCTTCCTCTTGAAGCTATTGGTGCTGCCAGGAGCATATGTGTCTCACTGTCATGAAAAGTCCTAACTTCTTAAAATATTTTAAATGCCATATTCTGCTAGTCTTTGAAAGGTTTGAAGAATGCATGTCCATATGAAAAACATCTCTGTACATCTAAAAAATCTAACTATTAAGCTATATTCTGTCCACATACACAATATATATGAGTGTGCATATATATAATATGCATAATATATAATATATATATATTCTTTATGATCAAGTATCCCTGAAAGTCCTTGTTCTCTCATTTTTAACATTAGTCTCTTTATGAAATACTTAACTTGTTTTATCTTTTTATCTTACTTTGGTTTGCTTGCTTTTGTCTTTTTATCATTTTTTTTAGATGGTGGTTTGTGTTTTCATGAGAGAAAGAAAGAGTGTGGACTTGATGAAGAGGAAGTAAGGAGGATATAGGAAGAGTTGGGAGAAGGGAAACTGTAATCAGAATATATTGCATGAAAAAAATCTATTTTTCTATAAAATAAAAATAGAAAAAAAACATTTCTATCAGATAGCCTGCAAGCAAATCTTTAGGGCACTTTCTTGATGTATCATTGAAATGAGAAGATCTAGTTCACTGTAAGTAGTGCCAGCCCTGGACAGGTGGTCTTAAATGCCATAAGAAACCAGGCTAAGCAAGACATGACGATCATGCCAGTAAGCAGGGTTCTTTCAGGGTCTCTGTTTCAGTTCCTGCCTCTAGGTTTCAGCCTCTAATTCCTAACTTGGCTTCTCTCAACAGACAGAAACCTACTCTGTGTAAGCCAAATAGACCCTTTCTTCCAACTACCTCCAACAGGACCACGCAATTCTCAAAGAACTGATAATTGCTAACTACAACCTAAATAGTTATCCTTATACTGACAAATAATTGTAATTTTCAACCCTTTATCAAAGAAACTTCTCTTTCCAACAGAGGAAAAAGGGATTTTGTGGTGTCCAGCCCCAGTTAATACATGTACAACAGAATTTCTGTGTCTAAGGCTCAGGAAACAATGAAGATGAGACAGAATGATTGTGAAAGCCAGAGGACCAGGAAGTGTGCAGTTCTATGATTATATCTCCTAGAAATGACATGATATTTAAATAATAAGAATTGCTAAACAGGACCTGAAGATGTATACCACCAATAAAATGCTAAATGAAAGCAGAAACTCTCACACCGTCCATCTCCTAAACAAAGAACTACAGACAACTAAGGATTTCTGGAAAGAGGAGAAATATTCTTCTTCAGGGATAAGTCCCCTAAATGGTCGTGCAATATCAAACTGTGAACTCATATATATATATATATATATATATATATATATATATATATATATTAGTAACTGAACTGAATAGGGTGTGTGTGTGTGTGTGTGTGTGTGTGTGTAGAAAGAGGAATTGAAGAAAGAAACAATTATATTTTAATTAAAATATATTTTGAAACACTCTTATTTTTAAAGTGGTGTATTTGGAGGAAATCATGTTAAGTAAACCCAGAACACCTATTAAGCATGACATGATTCCACTTATCAGTGAAATAAAATGATTAAATTTATAAAATAGAGTTTATATAATTTTGTCAGTTTTTTTGAACATCTTTTAAAAAGGTAAGGGAAAACGTACTGTGATATAAATCATTGTTCAACCACCTCAGGCCTTTTCATCATCAGAATGCGACTAAAGAGTGATTTACTGAATTCACTGAATTAAATGACTTTCTTTTCATCTTTTTAGATAAAGGCATCTGTGACTATAGAGGTTACCAAAATACATTATATGAGTTTGGCAAACTGACCATCTTTTGAGGAAAGTATTACTTTAGATTTGTATAGTTAAATCAAATAAGATTTTTTTAAAACAAGAATTCATTGAAATGTATTGAGTAATTAATGAAGAGAGATGAACAGTTTTTCTTATAGCTAAGCTCTATAATGGAAAATAAAATGCATGCCTTCAGAATGAGATAAGCAGCATTTTCAGGGCCTTGGGTGTGGTAACTAATACCACATGAAATGGACATAGAAATGGGTTAGAGTCTTGGATGCTCTATAATGCATTTCAATAGTCCATTACAACGTTATAGTGACTGATTATTAACATGTATATACCATAAAATTCAATAAAATAACGTGTGTTTAAAAAGAAAGTAGTTGAAAACATGGCTCTTTGGCTTTAAGAGACAGACACCGTTAGGAAAAAATTATAACCAATCAAAATGGAGAGTTGTGAAGCCTAGTCACTGCATTTATATCTACAGTGCCACTCCCATGTCTAAGCCTCAGGATCATTGCAGAAGAGGTGCTGTAAAGATTGCAAGAGAGAGAAACAGAGCGTTTGGTGTGAGATTTTGCCTTCTAAGCATGTCAAAAGCTATACCTACAAAGTCTCAACAGCATGACTGCCTGACCATAGTCTTAACAATGATACCATCAAAAGTTATGCTGTCTTGAGTGGGGAAAAGCTCATGAGGCCTCATCTCAGACAAAGAACTACAGGACACTAAGAAATGCTGAAAATGAGAAAAATAATCTTCCCTAAAGAAAGAGTAGATCTGTGGTTACTCAATACTAAATGGTTAACATTGAAAGCATATATACCAGAAATACCATCCAGACTGAAAAGTTTGTACTTAAGCATTTAGAGGTGTGTGTGTGTGTGTGTGTGTGTGTGTGTGTGTGTGTGTGTGTGTGACAATAATGAATGAAAAAGAGACTATATATTTTAAAGAGAGCAAAAAAGTTTATGGGAGGGTTTAAAGGGAGGAAATGGAAGGGGAATGGTGTATTATTATCTTAAAAAATAAAAATTTTAAACAAAATTACTGAGTTGAAAGCAGATATGCAAGATATAAAAGCATATATACAATACAAAGAGAGATATTTACCCTTCTCCAATTTCCTGGGTGTAGCATACAGATATACAAATGAAAGGGCATTCTACTCCTGTGTCTACTAGTAAAGATTAGAGTTGACCAATGTGGTCATCTTTAAATACCATCCTAGAGTCAACTCCAGACACACCCTTGGCTTTGCTTTCTCATTATTTGATGTTCCTTTGCAGTCAGGGTTTTCTTGTCACTTCATTAAAACTGTAGTGTTCTTTACCTAAGACATGAAATCTAACCTCTTGGAGGATTACTCACTTCCAAGATATCATCCATACCTATGTAATATCCACAACTTTCTTTTTCTCCCATGTCAATCTGTTTTCTGGTAGAGAAGTCCACAACTTAAGATAGAATAAACAACGGTGTTTCTTCCACATCTTCATGTGAATTCAACAACAGTTGTATTTCGCTATAGCTTAAAAAGGATAGTTTATGTTCACTTAATCCAGGGTCTGAAATTGTTAGTTTGGGGCATGAACATAGAATATCACACATTTGTTTTGAGAATGACAAAATATTGGAACAATTTAAGCAGATTAATGCTTTCAAAGAGCTTTAGACATGTGCCTTCAAGAATCCTCCTAAACAGGAATATTAGAAATGGTTCTAGAAATTATCATACTACGAGGTAGAACCAATTAGGTAGCCTCACCTCTACCTCCAACTTTTGATAGTTGCCTTCCTTCTATATCCATTTGAAAGGTATTGCTTATAGAACAACTGTCACCAATGGAAATTCAGACTCACACATGTGTTTGGAAGAATAAATAAGCTTGCAAGTAAGTGTACTAAAATAATGAGAACAATTTTCATGCATGGCTCAGGGAAGCAGTTACACTATTGTGTTTATGATCCTAGATCATTAACACCATCAAATCTGTTCATCAGAAAAGACTTAATAGCGAATTCGTGAATGAGGAAAAAAATCCATACTTTTAATGCCCAGAAATATATTAAAAGGTGTTTGTCTTTCAGTGTGTTTTATACATTATGCCAGCATGTTAAAACTGTCTTACAAGAATTCATGAACAAATACCAAATTTAAACATAAGAAACCAATGATCCTTTCATATTTTTGACATTTACCCATAATCTTCTACAGACATCTATAAATTCTCTCTCAAAATAGATTATTTCTTTTTTATGACAATTCCAGTTCAGCTCAAATGGTTATGGTTTTATTATTCTTCAAACGTGAGACCCTGAAAGGTGCCCCAGGAATCCAGAACTTGATTCATAATTTTACTGACGAATTCAATGTCAATTTTATTGTTACGTGTTAAGATTTAACTGCTTGCTGCTATATTTTAATGATAGTGTTTAGTGATAAAATGTGTCTCACTTGGCGTTTCACATGCCTAAAATTTCAGTACTTAGGAGGCTAAGATGATAATATTGCCATGAGTTCAATACCAGCATACTCTACATAGCAAGTTCCAGGAGAACCACAGATTCACATTGAGAACATGTATCAAAACTTAACATATGTAATATGTAGTAAATACTTGTCTCTATAAATATATAGTAATTATTGATAATACATTTCTAAATTAGTATATACCTTTTATATAGTAGTTATTATAAGATGTGCATCAAAAATATCCTTACATACATGATATTAAATATCATATGTGCTTATGATATTTACAGTACATACAACAATCTAATATCAGATACTATATTATTATTGCCTAAGAATACCTTTATAATTACATTAGCAGTCAACATAGAAACATGGATGGGACAATCACATGAGTTTTCATTCTTGTATAAGTAACTAGAGGCAATTAATGGCTCTTAGAAGAGGATAAATTTTTTAGAACCACAGCAGTTCTAATCGTTAGTCCTAACTACATGCTCCTGTTCACAATAGTAAATTGACTCAGGAGGAGAGTGTGTGTGTAAGTGTATGAGTGTGTGTGTGTGTGTGTGTGTGTGTGTGTGTGTGTACACAATTACTTATGAAAGATGAAGTAATGAATTGAAGTAGGAGTAGGGGACCACAAGAGAAGTTGGAGAGGGGAAAATGAGGTAGAGTTGACTGTAAATATTGTACTCATATATGGACTCTCAGAGAAATAAAAGAATAAAAATTTATTTAAGAATAAAAAACTCTCATTTGATAATTAAAATTGACCTACCATTTGAAAATGTGCAGTTTTGCAAGTTGCAATAAAATCAATGTACACTGTCCACAAAAGGTGCTTATTAAGAATATTTACTGATCCTTCAGATTAATTATCAGTAGTTATGAGTGGGTGTGATCTGAAATGCATTTAATCTAACAGCATGTATAAACAGTTCAAAGAACTCTGTAGCTAGATGTTCACTAGAACTGGCTATCAGAGCATAATCTTTTCATTTGGTAGATTATAATATGGTACCCTATTAATGTTAGTTAGATTTCAACCAATGATGTAGATGTAAAAGACTTACTATCTTATTAGCAACTCCATGATTCATCTAGTTCCCCAGGCTCATTTCTAATCATAATTTTAAATATTGCATGTAATATTGGAATGTGCATATCAAATTTAACAAACTGAAACCCGAATGGTTGAACTATATGCCAGATGAAAGCTTTCCTTTGCACCACCATTTACTTTATTGTATTTCCATTTACCTGTGAAATCCATTGCTGGAGTTCACTTAGTTTACACACACACTTCAGAACTAGAAAATATAATATGCTTTCAGATAAAGTATGGTATCTTAAACACAAATTGGCTTATAAAATGTATAATCTATTAGCTACGTGTGGCTTAAAGGATTACTACCCATTTATATTATCACTAAATGCTAATATGTCTGAGAAGATTATCCACAACTGATAGCCAAGAAGATAGGGAAGTAAAAATAAATTGTGAAGGGCTTCATCCAATAGGAAACTAAAAATAAAACGTGAAGGGCTCTCATCCAACCAGAGGCCTATCATTGCATTTGACACACAGGCTGGCTGAATCTTTTTAACAGCATTTAAATAATGGAAACTAACACTTAGAAAAATCCTTTAGTAGTCATTAAATGAAAACAAATTTGAACATTATTTAGGCACCTGGTTTCTCTTACTAATTTGTGGGCTTGAAATAAAATAAAAACTATATCAAAGCATTTATTTCTTCTGTTTGTCTTTATTCACTCACAGCAAAGCTCATTTAAACTTCAACCTAGTAGAGAACACACAGGGAGCTAATGTAAGCTTTTATCTTCCACTGAGCAGTTGAAACACTCCATCAGTCAGTGAAAGTACAAAAACTTGAAGCTTAGTAAAAGATTTCACAATTATTTCTGTTTTTTCCAAAACACAGACATTAAAATGATTTACTGTGAATATGGCTAATCAAAACTGGTAGGATAACACTATTTTCTGTTGAGAAGCACACATAATTCTCATAACAAAACATTTACTAAGTAGTTGATTTACAGCACATGAACCAATTTATCCTAACTATTGCTGATATTAATGTCATCTCCTCAAGCAGCTCTTTTGTTGACATCTTCATGTGTCTCACAATAGCAAGTAGGAAATGTTTCTAAATAAAATAATACCGAAATTGATCAGGACTATTATAAAAAGAAAACCTAGAAACAAATCACAGTGACACCAAGCACTGCAGTTGTGTTTATTCTAGGGAATTGTTTTCATTGTGTAAGGTCTACAGTTAGACATGATGGTGACCTTCGATTCAGTTAAACATGGAGGAAGATTATATGTCAGTTTGAAAAATGATCACAAACACCTATATAATCATGTGATTCTCAGGACTCCTTAGGCAAAAATGTGCTAGATGTATCCTTGGCATTACAATTTATGACATATCTACATTTTGCTAAATTATTGGTTGAAAAGGATTTGTTTTCAATTCAAAGTCTTCCAGAATAATGTAAAATATTTCACAAGGTACTTTCTCTTACATTAGTGACTTTCAATGTCTGTAAGTATCGTAACTGTTTAAATGTGTACAAGTTTGCACATAGAGTCATTTATGTCCATGTACGGGTATTTTGTTTTTACAGAGTTCAAGGGATTCTGCACATCTTGGTTTCTTTTTTTTCTGTGTAGCTTCTGTTCTTCCTAGAGTGGCACTATTTTACAAACAAAACATGCTGACCAAGTAACTGTTAAAAATAACATTCTAACTGCCTATTCTGAAGGGGATGCTGAACATTTTAACTAGCTATACATTCTAGTAGTCAAACTTTAACATAATCAAATAAAATATAGTATTTAACATTATACTATAGAGGCACTTTCTTTAGTTAGTTAGAAACAAAATTATTGTTAGTTTCTAAATTTGTGGCAGATTAATGGAGAAGCTAGCCTGGGCATATGGTAAAGCATAGAAAAGAAGATTATCCAACAGTGATAGATGTGAAAGATGATTGAGTGTCCATGTTTCTTTATGGATGGACCTCTACAAGATTTCCCTAACTGAAGTGCAATACTTCTTTTATCACTTCAAAGAACATATACAGAATAATGGTTATGTTTTTTGTCATACCACATTTTTACCCACACTGTCTTTACACTTACTCTTCTATATTTAGCAATTTTATTTCTAAACATGATTTAGGAATATGCTCATGCACAATAAGAAAAAACCCATCTACTTCTATTGTCCTATGCTTCTTTCAGTGAGGCATGCAGTTGGCTTATTTCTAGTGCCATAAAGTGCTTGGATCTTTGATCTGTTAAGCAAATCATGACAAGTTTACACTGTGGATAATGTTTATAAAAATCACTAACAATTTCTTTTAAAAGTTTGATACTCAGCCAGACAGTGGTGGCATATGCCTTCAATCCCAGAACATGGGAATCAGAAGCAGGCAGATTTCTAAGAGTTCGAGGCAAGTCTGTCCTTTAAGAGCTAGTTCAAGGGCAGGTAAGGCTGTTACACAGAGAAATCCTGTTTATAAATCCAAACAAAAAACAAAATTTGATACTCAAGTTTGATTTGTATGTGTGTGCACATGTTCTTGACAGAGGGAGATGTGAATACTTCTAAATTATCCCATTATTCTTGTCTATATAAGCCATGTAGCTTGGTACCTTTAGCAGTGTGGCTTTCTCATTGTGCTCTTCTGTGGCTGGATGATGACTGCAGACTGACTCTTTCCTCTTCCCAGAACTTTCCTATTCTGGTTGCCCCATCTCTACTTCCTACCTGGTTGCTCCACCTAAACTTCCTGCCTGGCCATTGGCCAATCAGCATTTTATTAAAATACAAGTGACAAGTCTTTACAAAGTATAAGAAATTGTCCCACAGCAAATCCCCTCTTCTTTTTTCAAATAAGAACTCTGAATTGAATGTTCTTTCTTTAGCTTTATTTCTTACCATTAACCATAACAACTTGTAACCAACATTCTAATCAAAGACAAACATCCATAATATATTTTTGGGGAATGTGTGCATAGTTTTCCCTGCTACTTCCTGCTAATTGGAGGCACTGATAATCTTATGGGGACCTAAAAAAATTTAGAATTTTGACCAAGTGCTGACTGGAGTATTCTGTGAGGCGTGATCACCTCAGCTAGCAGTTTTGAGTCTGTTCTGGATGTGGAACTCAGACATCTGGGCCATCTGCTCCTATCAGAGATTTTTCAGGTAGTCTTCCTTGATCAAACTTGATTTTTCTTAGCCCAGAATAAATCCACAGGTACTGATTTCCTGTGGAAACATAAACAAAAGCTCTTCTCCAAAGTAACTCATCTTTTGACTTAAATTTTGAAGTCAAGAAATTTTCAAAATATATATGTTGGATTAATGCAGCAACATTTATAATCAAATGTCTTTTAGTAGCTTTTGTTCCTTCTTCAGCCATCAAACAATTCAAAAACAACACAATAATATACAGTATCCAGACTCTCTGTGTATTTTCCATCTTTATGTGGCTTTATTTTAAACTCTATTTTTTTATGTTTTGGTTTTTTGAAACTAGGTTTTTTTGAGTATCTTTGGCTCTTCTAGTGCTCACTCTGTAGACCAGATTGTTCTTGAATTCACAGGGATCTCCCTGCCTCTGCCTTCCAAGTATTGGGATTAAAAGTGTGTGCCACCACACCTGACTACTTTTTCTTTTTTATTTGAAGGACTTTATCCTTTTTTGTTTCTCTCCCAAGCATATATATATATATATATATATATATATATATATATATATATATATATATTACACCCGCTCTAAACCATTTAGAGAGTTTTTTTGTGTGTGAATCTATCTTTACTGTATATCTCTCTTTTTCTGACCACATGACTCTTTAATTTGCTAGGCAATAAGGCTAGGATTAAAGCTGTGGCTTTGATGACTAGTTCCACCCTATTCCTTAGCTTTCTGACAGTCTAGCCTCATGGTGGAGGTATGGTGTTTCAAGATCCCTGCCACCACCATGCTGTCAGCTATTCATAAACACCATTTAAGTGTTTCCTGGCAGGTCTTCTTAAAACAGCTGCAAGGCTTTCACACTTAAAGCTGAGTCAGGAAGCCTCTCTTAAATGAGACACACTTGCCTCTAATGAACAGAGCCCACCTGAGAAAATGCTATTATCAAGAAGCCATGCTTAATTCTGTTCTTTTGTGTCTAGAAGTTCTTCCCAAACTCTCTCAATTTTTAAGTGGATTTAGCTGTTCACATTGGGCACCATTTTGTTGACAGAGGTTTCTGTCCCACCAGTTTCAGAGCCATTCAGTACCAAAGAAAAACATAGAGGCCTACATTAATCATAAACATATTGTCCTATTAGCTCAGGCTTCTTATTAAGTCTTTTTTACATCTTAAATTAGCCCATTATTCTTGTCTATGTTAGTTACGTGGACTGGTACCTTTATCAGTGAGGCATTCTCATCTTGCTTCCTCCAAGGCTGAGTAATGACTGCAAACTCAGTTTTTTTCTTCCCAGAATTCTCCTGTTCTCATTGTCAGGCCTCTATTTCCTGCCTGGTCATCCCACTTCTACTTCCTGCTTGGCTACTGGCCAATCGGCATTTTATTAAAATATAAGTGACAAATCTTTACAAAGTACAAGACAATTGTTCCACAGCAAACAAAAATAATGAATGGATAAACTGAGAATTTCTAGCATGACCTTTGCAGGGAAGGTTGGCACATTTATATCTTTTATGCCTTTATTTTATCTATAAATAACAAAATTATTGCAAGTATTTATGAAGCACTAGAGTTATGGCTTTGCTAGTAATCATTGTATATCAGTCAAGATAAGCTTAGTTTGCCAAATACTTAATCAAATAGTAGCTTACTTCATGATTATCAAAATCATGCAGTGGATGTGATCTGTACTAAAGACCAAATGTCAATTTTAACCTCAACATCTCAAGGCTAACCAACTCAGGCTGACTGTGTGTCTTATTTTTTGTGCTTCTGCAATGGAAACAATACGACTGCCATATTTGGCAACAAATAAAATTCTGACTTCCAGCAAAGGCATAGGTCTTATAAGGAATATATTTTTGTCATCCACCAAGTCTAAAAATGAGTAAGTTAAAAATGTAGACTTGCCAATTTAGAAAAAAATATTGCATGAAACATGCTTATATTGAGACAACGTCTTTTGGTGAGGTGACTCTGTGTATGTTATCTATGTATGTTATGTGTATTCCTATAATAAGTCCATTAATACCTAATATAAAGTTACAGCAATTTCACATTCCTATACATGCTAAAACATTCACTGTTTTCTGGTGTGATATTTTTAATATGCAGATTTCATTTATGCTTTGTGTTTGGGTTTTAAGCCTTAGTCAATAAATTATGTTGCTTTAATTAACTTTTCCAAATTTGCAAATAGAAAATGCAGCAGTGGACATACTTTGTGATTTAAACATTAGTTTTTTTTCCAATAATGTGATTTCTGAAAAATGTCCAAGCTATTATAGAAGAACTATTTTAATGAGGTAAAATATCCTTTCTATGATATATGGAAATTCTAGGAAAGCATGACAAAAATCAGATCCAAACACTGTGAATCTTTGGGAGCATCTTTGTGTAACTTGAATAATAAAAACCTTGAGATTGATACTGGGGTTCAACCTGAAAAGCAAGGCAGCCAGCCACTGGTTCCTACATCTATGTTAGAATAAAATGAAGATCCTGCCTCCACGAATCTTCAGAATGAGATTGAGTTGAGACCTGTCTCCTGCTTTGTATTCCACTCTAGTGCTGGGACTAACTAGCATAGCTACTGGGATTAAAGGTGTGTGCCACCACTGCCTGGTCTCTATGACTGACTCTCTGATCTTCAGGCAAGCTTTATTCATTAATACTCAAATAATATACCACTATACCTTTGTATTTACATTATAAAATGGCAGTATACTGAAAAAGAAACCGGCTGTCCTTTTTCTTGTGTATGTGTGTGAAGTACACTTGACACTAATCAACAGGATAGAGACAAAGCTCACAGATGAACAAGATTTAGAGGGAAAGATTCAGATTACCTCAAAATGTATCTGCTAAGTGTGTGGACATCCTCAGGAAAATGTTATTTACTGCACTTGTCATAGTCATGGTATATATGAACTCACAGCACCTGTGATTGCATGCACGATATGGACAAGACCAAGCCAGCCAAAATTCCAGTGTGGACAGCTAAAGAACTCAGAGTCTCACCACTAGCTGAGATGTCATTATTAACTGATGGCAGCAGAGAAAGGGAGATTAAATGTTCTTCAGGGATCAGGCCTGGAAAGTCTATCCATGCAAGAGAATATGGTCCTCCACCTGTGCACATTTTGGCAGCACTAAGTGTACTCAGAAGGTTGACATAAAGAAAACAGAGGATAACATAAAGTTGGGAGGGGAAAGAGATAGAGGCATAGAAGAGGAAGTAGAGGAGAGTTGATGAGTTAGATTTAATAAAAACACTATATGCATGTATAACATTCTTAATGATGAAAAACTGATGATATCTCTGGGACAGAAAGATGTCTCAGTTGACTTGTTGCCAAGCTTAAAGAACTGGGTTTGGTCACTGAGATGCACATTGTAGAACTAGAGACCAACTCCAGAAATTGGTCATGTGATTTTCACATATATACTATGATGGGGTACACAGATGCCCCCCACCACACACAGACAATAAGCAAATGAAATTAATAACTATTTTCTATTTCTTGATTCCTTAAAACAGTATCTAATGTAATATATGATGACAAATCTTAAAAATCAAGAAATGTATAATATTTAAATATATGAAAACAATAAAATGAAGGGTAAGAAAATAAAATTAAACCTCATTATTGTTTATTCTGTTTTACATTGGGAATTACAAGACTGAAAAATTAAAGCCTCTTAGTCTGTAGTAAGAGAAAGTGTAGAGAGAAGCAAAACACTTATGTCAAAGGCGTAATAGAACATAGGTTTTTCTGACTAAGGAAAGAGAATGGTGTTCGCTGAAGCATCTAAATGAGGAGGTACAGAGGAAAAATAAGTAAGAGGGACAGTTACAATAAGGAAGCTGAAAAAGGCTATATACAGATGTAATAATTTATAAACATCCTAAGGATAGAATTTATTTTTTTTAAGTATTTGTTAGGGTTATCCTACACAAGAGAAAAGATAATATTACCTACACCCAGACTCCATAGATTAATCATGAAAAATCTCAGTACCAAATTTGGAATACCTCCCTTCAAGTTGTTAAAGGGTCCCAGAAACCCCTAAAACAGTATGGGGTACATCCTGTGCTCTTGATTTTCTTTTAGAATGTGATGGTAATACCCCATTGCTAGAGATAATAGTCACAGGATATGGAAAAATCAGGTTAAAACTGACTGAAAATTTCCTTCTTGATGACTGACTTTCATTGTGCTGGAAGGTGCCTTGGAGGCTGCAGGGTAAGAATTATACCTGTAGTCAGCTTCAGCAGTGAACCCTGAAGGGCACAATAATAAACAGCCTAGCAAGAAATGCCCATTGTTGGAATAGATTTCATGGGCCCATCAACATTTACTAGTGGATGGTGGTTTAATCTCCTGTTGCTTTGTCCCACCCAAGAGAGCTAACGACTTTTAAGGCTACTTGGGGAGAAGTCATTGTCATCAGAAATGTAACTTCTGGTGAATTAGCCATCCTCCAATGGATAGCTTCACACCTATGCTTTAAAAGTAGCCTTTAGTTAACCCAGTAGATCACACAAGTGATAAAAAAAAAAAAGCAGGATAGGTCATAGTTGGAGGAAGGAAAGGGATTGGGACAGGAGGTATGAGAAGAGAAATAGAAGTAGACATAGAGATCAGTGTAATCTGAATGTATTACATGTATGTATGAGGTTTCAAAGAATAACCATTTAAAACTAAGCTTAATTCTTGAGTATAGCATATCCAACCGTAAAATATATTTAACATGATTTTGTTCCAATGTCACATCAAAGGAAAGAAAATAACTTTACTTGTTCCTAAATGTAGCATTTCCGCTGCCAGTGGCTTCTAAGAGTAGAGTATCGATATCTGATTTCACTTCTGTTTTCCATTGTTGTATAGATCTAACTGAGCGTCTAGAACACATCCATCTAGTAACTACCTATCCATACCTACACACATACACCAATGCACATATACATGTATATACATATGTATATATGTGTGTGTTATATGTGTACATATATGCATGTATATGTGTGTTTATGCATACACACAGACTCACACACACACACCCATTTCAATTATATCCTCTTGAATCATTTTAGACAATAACTACAATGAATGTATGGAAAGACAATCTCAACATTGCTACTCAACTGCATAGCTAAGGTATTAAGTACTTGCTATTTCCACTCACTACTAAAGCTCGTATTTCAATCGCTGAAGTAATAAATTCACAGGGAGATTCATTCCTGTGCTAAAGACATAATCCAATCAGTGTAATGACTTTTGAGGAATAAAAAGAGCTATGTTCCCAAGCAGGACTGTAAAGAGCAAGATAACAGAGGGCTTCCCTGGTAGAGGAGAGCCCTGGAGGGACTCTGGTGTCTGCAGCAGGAGGAGCAGGCTGGATGGGGCAAAAGAAGAGTCCATCTTCAATTGTGCTTCCCGTCCTCCAGGCTTCAAAACCATTTTAAAAATGGACTGAAGCAATAACTAAAGGGATTTGCACCCCAATAAAATCACCATTTTGAATGACAGCTCTGCTGTTCAGGGAAAATTTATCATAGTTCAAGTGTTTCTATAATGAGGCGCAGAAAATGTAAACTCGGGTACCTGGGCTCAGCCACTGAACTTGGATAATTATTTCCCAATCAAAAAAGAACATCCTGTTTTTCTTTGGCATACCCTGGTGTCTGTTAGCTTTGCTTTTTATAGCTTTAATTGAAATTTCATAATCACAGAGTTCAAATACAGAACAGATTTGAGTCAGGACTCAGGAACAATATCATTCCTTAGAGCACTTCTTTTTCAAAAAAGAGCAAAAAAAAAATTCCCGGGCTTTTATTAGACTTTGTGCCTCTACTGATTCCTGGTATAAGAATTTCTAGTCTGAGGTTACAAGCTATTAAAGAACAGCCTGGGGCTCAACTCAATAGGGAAGTGAATAGAAGAGGCAGGTGAGCTCACCTATATTATGGGTTTAGCTAGTTTATTGGAGAACTTAAGAGGGGAAAAAATAGAAGGAAAACACTTGGGATTCAGCAAATGCCAAAATGCATTTGGACCAAATCTGTTGTGAAGTGATGTGTATTTTTAAAATGTAGTCCATGTTTCTGACTAATTTACAATGACCTTATCAAAATGCCATGCAAAGAAAGTTATTCAGGGTCCAGTGATTCTTTTGAGCTTCTAAACAGCATTTCAAAAAAATTTTTTGATTGATTATAAAGAAACTGAAATTCTATTTTTTTTTTTTTTTTATTTTTTTGGTTTTTCGAGACAGGGTTTCTCTGCAGCTTTTTTAGAGCCTGTCCTGGAACTAGCTCTTGTAGACCAGGCTGGCCTCGAACTCACAGAGATCCACCTGCCTCTGCCTCCCGAGTGCTGGGATTAAAGGCGTGCGCCACCACCGCCCGGCGAAACTGAAATTCTAAAAGGTCCATCAAGGTCACTAAAATTCTCAAGAGTCATCATATTGAAAAAGAATTTAAGCTTTGTAATTTTTCCCTTTCTTTACTAAGTCATTAAAATGGTTACAGGACATTTAATTCAGTTGGAGACTTTGGATTGCATAATTACAATCACCAAAAATCAAGAAAAAGCTTCTAGGAGTTTTTAAAAGTTATTTTGCACGATCATTATTCATCATTAAAAAAAATAACCAAAATCTCTCGACTTTCTTCCTCTCTAGTGTAATAGTAGTTTCCTAATGGTTCCCTGGGAAATAGAGAAGTTGGCATGAGACACCACATTGCTGTGTTGAAATCCTGATGGCCTACAGTTTTTTCACATTCTACATGTACATTACTTTGCTAAGAAATATAAAGGGTCAGAGATGAAGGTTATTGTGGTAATTTAGTTCAAACCCAGAGCTTTGACATGAATAAAACTTCAGTATTTAATGTCAAAAATTCTGCCCAAGGAGCTATTAATAATATTAATGTTTGGTGGTACAATTGCCTACACTGCTATAAAGATTACTTGAATGCTACCACAATGATGATAGTTAGTTACTCTGTCTATATCTTGCTACCACTCTAAGAACTGTCAAAACCCGCTATCTGTAGGCCAGTAATATAGGATGCTGTCTCCTCCAGGAATGATTGCCACTTGCTTAGACTATTGTAGATTTCTTATACTCAGCTTTCCACTCATTCCTTGTCTTTTATAGTCAGTCGTCTGCCAAGCAACAAAGGTTGTTAAGAATGCCTTGCTTAATCCCCTGTCAATTATCTTGTGGTTCCCTATCACACAGAGACTGAGATCCTTAAGGAGGCCTGTGAAAGTCTATTATAATCTACACATTAGATCTTAGCAAACAGAGGTCTTACCCTATCAGCCCCAGCTGCCTGGGATCTCATTGCTCTGCTTTGTTTCCTCTAGCCAAACTCAGAGATGCTGAATTTTATGATGAACCTTTTGATGTTATATTAATGCAGATAGCCTCGTGAGCCCATTCACATGTAAATATCTTTTTTGTGCTGTGTCACCAGAGGAATGTTTCTCCTCTTCAACCTTAAAAAGTAATGTATCTTGCATCTCTAGAGCATCCTCTTTATTTCCTGAATTTCTATACTGATTGACTACATATATTACTTTGGTGACTGATTTCTCATCTATTTCCATTACTAGATAATAAATTTCATAAGGAAATGTTATCTTCCCCTGGGTCCACTATCACTATGTAGGAGAAATGTGTACACCAATTTGAGATCTATTAGAAATTGTTACTTGGTAGAAATCCATGTGATAGTTATATTAATATGATTAAATATTCTTTTGATCCTTGAATCCAGTGTATAATTAACATTGGCCTAATGTGGGAATTCCCTCTATATGCTGTAAATGTGTTTAACTACCATTGGTCAATAAAGAATCTACTTTGGGCCTATGGCAGCATAGACTAGAGCAAGGTGGGAATTCTAAGCAGAGACAGATGAGAAAAGAAGGGGGAGTCCAGAAGACGTCATGTAGATGCCGAAGGCAACAGATGCCCGGAACCTTACCAGTAAACCACAAGTCTCATGATAAAATATAAGAAATGGAATAGGTTTATTTAAGATCTAAGAGTTAGTTCATAATAAACTTAAGCTGTCGGCTAGCAGTGTTTTAATTAATATAGTTTTGTGTGATTGTTTTGGATCTGAGAAGCCAGGAAACGAATGAGCAGTCTCTGTCAACATTGGCTCAAGGGATAATCAGACCAATTGATTGAAAACCTCTAAGATGAGCGATGGGATGTTTTTTCCTCTCATATGTCAAAATTTTTGTAGCAGGCATCTCTGTGCCTCTGCATTGGTTTGTGATCTTTCTCTTACAACCCCTGTTCATATAGGAAAGAAATGTCAATCTACCTTTGTTATCTGCTAGTCATTTTTTCTCTTTATTCATATTTTCATCACTCTAAAAACAAATGTTAAAAACCACATTGTGAAATTAAAGAGAGATACCTATGTATTTTAATATAATATTCTTAACTGATAAATTTCTTCAAAGTTGGTAGTTCGGTTTCAGCCAGAATTGACTCCTGCCATTTTACACAGGGCCCCTCTTCTATAGTTCTGACTCAGACATCAAACCTACCAAGATAAACTTTAGGAAGAGAATGGCGGATTCAACCTATTACCATGTCCCTTTATTGAGTTTTATAAGTTTACTCAACTTAGAATCCTATAATACATATTATTTTACCTCGTTTTTTATTTTTCTGTTCAGCAACCATGGGTAGCATAGTCAAACTTGCATAGCAAATAATGCATAAGCTATTATTTTATAGTTTCAATGATTATAGTACTACAAAATTTAGGATTAGAAGCTGAGCAGTGGTTGTGTATGCCTTTAATCCCATCTCACAGGAGGCAGAGGAAGGCAAACCTCTATTAAGTTTGAGGACAGCATGGTCTACAAAGTGAGTTCCATGACAGCCTCTGTTACACAGAGGAACCCTGCCTTGAAAAATTATCTAAGAATAGAAAGGAGCAGTGCACATGGTCACATCTGCTTTCAGATATGTGCTACCATCATGTTATGTACAGAAAACACTGTTTACTGTGTCACCCACCTTCTCTAGCTCTTGTTATTTTTCTTACCCCTTTGACAATGACCACGAAGGCTTGGGAGGTTAAGTTGTGATACAGATATTCCATATATGGCGGTACATACTGCAGGCTGTTATCCTCTGCATCTTGGCAAGTGGTGGGTTTCTTCATTAATCGCCATCCATCAAAAAAATAAGCTTTTCTAATGTGGGTGGTAGAGGTATAAGAATCTGTGGGTATTTTGACAAATCATTAGGAGTCTGTTTAATATGATCAAAATACACTGAACAATAATTTCAAAAAATTAATACAAATATTAACTTGATTTAAAAAGAAGAGAAAGGAAAGTTGAATGAAAATCCATTCTATCAACAAAGGATAGCCTTGCAATAAATGACCTCTACTATTATTTATTTGGGGTGACAACCAAAACTCGATGGTTGTCATCTTCCTACTATTAAGGCAAAAATACAAGTAACCTTCAAAAATAGTAAAAATGGCTATCATTGTATAAATAAGAACATGAAGATAAATTATGCTTAAAAAGCAAACATAAGCTATTCACATTTAGCTACTTTTTTGAATGATGTCATATAATATATTTTACTCAGTTAATAGAAATCTAGATGCACAACAGTATTAGCCTTGGTGATTGTATCATCATAGATTACAAACCTGTATTACTCCTCATCACTTGTATATTAACTTTATTTGCTATTTAGTTAGAGAATGACAAAACAGGGAATATTGGAATAAAGAGTTCTGAGTTTCTTAGAAATTAGTAAATCTGTTATCTATGTTCAAATGTTTTATTTATAGAACTGAATCATACTAGAGTTTGTGTCTAGATCATTATACATACATAATAGTAAATAGGAAGTAATAAATTTCCGTTAGTCATCCATATTCAGAAATTCTGTACAAAACTCTCTCAAGTGGTTAGAGATGTGTTTGGATTTTGTTCAGAACTATCCATACTGGAGCTCAAATTTTTCTAATTCTCCCCTTGAAAATGTTTCCTATCTAGTTATAACTGTATCTACTTATGAGATATTAGCCTGCAAAATCACTAACAAAGAGCAACTGGATGCAAGCCAGCTACAAATTCTGCAGAGAAGCCTAAAGCAATTCACTTTTGCTAGTTCGGCCACGTGGAGTTGATAGATGATGGCTGTACACTTCAGCATCTGGCCATGTCAGCCTCTAATGGAAGGTTGGTCGAGGACTAGGGGGACTGTTTTAAGAATACCCCAAAGCACAACTGTCAACCACACTCTGGATTTCTGAAAAACTGAAAGAGCAAAACAAATTAACATTTGGCCCAATAGTCAAGTAGAAGTCTATGTGAGCCAAGTTACACCAACACATAACCACATGCAAAACGTTATTAATTTAAAACATATCAACAATGTATATGCCATCTGTATGCATCACACAGGTGGATGAGTTAATCACAACAACCTCTCAGGTCTCACTAGGAGTACTCAAAGTCTATTATTAAAAATGAAGAGTAAAGCTGGAGACAAGACAAAGATAGAACAAATATAATAGCCCGAATTCTTTGTTTTAGTTTTGTTTACTTAGGAATCAGTCTCTGTTGTGTTTAGCATGCTAGATTAGCTTCAGTTGACCAAAGTTATTGCAAAAATGCTATCTAGAGTCCAGGATTTTAAAGTGCAATGCTTTGCGAGAAAGTAGTTTTGAGGCAGTCACCACATTTGGAAGCTATATCATTCATAGGAATGTTTTTAAAGTAGTTTTATTTCTAAACCATTTTTGGAGAAATACATAGACAGTTTTTATCAGTTTTTAAAAATAGTGAACTATGTGAAAAGAATTGAAAGTCACTTCTGAAACTATTTAAAGGATGGAAACTGAAATTTCAAGTAGAGATAAATCTGTTGATATTAAAAAAAACAAGATATAGATTGAAGTTTTAAATGAATTTGTGAGAACATGTTCCTGAAAGAGCTATTAGAAAGTCATGATGGGTAGAAAGAAAAACAAAGCAATAAAAAACATATAACAATAGTGGGAAGGACTTTAAAGTCCTTATCATGAAAAGTAATGGAAAGGAACCAACATAGGCAGAAATCCATCAAAAACACCTGTATGGATAGAACTTCCCAAAACTACTGCCCCAAACTGTGATATCATATGAAGTGCTGCAAATACAGCAAATGGTGGATCTGGTCATGAGAGTGAGGGCACTCACATGCTCTTCCCACGCTTATCCAGACCATCAGGGCCACTCACTGGCAAGAAGTACCTTTAGACTAGACTCATAGTATCAGTTTCTTTCCTAGGGCCACAGAAGAATGTTACAGGAAAGAAATCTGGTAGGACAAATGGTAGTTTTTACCAACAAATTTCACCAATGACACTAAAATTCATAAGCCCTATCCCAATACTTTTTCTCCTATAATCTTAATTAATTTGAGATCTATATATGCAATATATATATATATATTATGTATATATAAAGTATATACACAACTATATGTAGAATATAATATATATTATGTATATAAAGTATATATACAACTCTACTGTACATACATATATATACATACATACACATAAATGCACAAAAATACATGTATGTATGTATATATGGATGGATGGATGGATGGATGGATGGATGGATGGATGGATACTACTGAGTCCAAGATGGACTAGTTTCTTTTTTGGTGAACTATTGGCTTCCAACAATTGCTAAATAAATCATTTGATTGATTCCAGGTGTAACCCTTGTAGTATTATCAGTTCATCAGTGTTGATTAGAAGGCTATGTGTATTTGTTGAAGTGCATATATAATGAGAGTACAGAGGAAATGATTATGAGAGAACTATTTGTGAAAGCATTTCAATATTTTAAGCATGAGATCTGACAGATGCTGATGGGAACCATATAATGTAAGTACAATTTCAACCCAGGTGTTATCCAATAATAAGATATTCTTCATACTAACTTTTCCTTATAACTTCTAAACAATATTTCTCTGTTGGTTTTTGCTTCTCATGTTTGTAATAATTCATTGAATAATGAGATTATGGAAAAAGAAATTGCAATATAGAGTGTAAATAAACAATATTTTAAAATGTCCTATTATTCACAGCTCACATTATTTATAATTAGTATAATATGTTTTCTTTGGTTTTTATAAATAATCATTAATATAGTACCCAATAGTATAATAAGATTAATTAATATGATTTATAAAAAATAGATTTTACGGAATCATAAAAATAACTTACATATAAATATTACTTTCTAATATTATAATTTAATGTGGGTTAAATATTTCTTTAATTGCAAACACAAATTTTAATAGTGATAAAGTATCATTTAGTATACTGTATATTGATTATTCTTTTGTTCTAATTCTGGAATGGGACTGATGGAGCATTTGATCAAACTGGACTCTTTGAATGTGGCTGATGGTGGAGGCTGACTGAGAAGCCAAGGACAATGGCGATGGGCTTTGATTCTAAGGCATGGATGGGCTCTGTGTGAGCCTTGTCAGTTTGGATGTTCACCTTCCTGGACCTGGGGGGAGTTGGGAGGACCTTGGACTTTCCATAGTGTAAGGAATCCTGACTACTCTTTGGCCTGGAGAGGGAGGGAGTTGGGGTATGGGTGGAGAGGAAGGGAGGGAAGTGAAAGGAGGGAGGAGATGGAAAATTTTAATAAAAATAAAATAAAATAAAATTTTAAAAAAAGAAATGTTAAGAATGTTCTTAAATAGAAGAGAAATTTCAAATAGGGCCACAGGAACCTTTGATATGAAAAACATAACTATTAATTCATTGGGATATTTTGCTTTCAAATGTCTATGATTTGTTTTGGAAAAGTGGATATGAGTAAAAAATCAAAATGTACTGATAAATGTTCTTTCAAGCAAAAGTCTTTGAAATTCTTGATTCATGAAGGTAAACAGTATTATATCATACAGTATTCTCTAGTGAAACACCATCAAACTAAAATATCTTTTCAACTTCAATACCAGGAAAACTTAGACTCTAACGTGGAAAGGTAGTCTAATTCTCAGATAAGATTCTTGGAAGAGAAAACGTCCAACTGGATATGGACTGCACTGTGACCTCCAAAATTTATTTGGTGGGATTGCTAATACTCAGAATCCCAGATTGTGGCTGATTTTGAAAGCAGTGTATTTAAAGGTGTTACTAATTTAAAGTACAGACATTATTAAAGCAAACCCTAATTCAGTATTACTAATAAGAAGAAGAGTTGAGGAAAGTTGAAAAGACATCAACAATATGATCAAAAATAAGAAATGTATTATACAAACTGAAAAAGACAGGAATCTACACACAAAGGAGGAAAACCTTGAAAGAAAGAACTTGGTGGATGCTTTTGGACCTGCAGGACAAGAATTTGGAGAAGATGCATATGTTGTTTGTTGCAACTAGTTTGTAGTATTTTCCTGTGACAAAGGCAGAAAGCAGATAGGATGTTCTTTGCTAAGCACTGAGGCCTCCTTCACCTTAGGGTTGGTTAGCACAGCTGACCTTCAAAGCAATAAAACAAGCTCCCGTTGGAAGGGGTAGCACATCCTCCCATTCCAAATAGGCATAATATCAAGAGGGTCTGTGAAATGGTTGCCTTTTCTTATTGACCAATAGGAAAACAGACAAGCACATGGAAAAAAATACACTGAGGTGGAATTCTTGATCTAATTAGATATTCGTTTTTGAAGCCTTGAAATGTTTTTTGAGTTTGGGGTATGTCTCACATCAAAATCTCAGAAATGCTTTTTGAGTGTGAAATTTGTTGTTGGGAATGTTTCAAGACAGGTTTTCTCTCTGTGACAGCCCTGGATGTCCAGGTACTTGTTTTGTAGACCAGGCTTGCCTAGAACTCACAGAGATCTGCCTGTATCTGCCTCCCATATGCATGGATAGAGAAGTGAGCCACCATGCCCAGTTACTAAATTAGAAATTATTATAAACAAAGAGAAAATACTCCCTATACTGAAAATTTTGAATCAAGAGGTAGGAAGACAAATGCCTGTGGATGCTATGTAGTGTCTTCTCACTGTAGTTCATATGGTAGAAGCTCTAGCTTCATATTATTCCTGTTAATCTAGTCCGAACAGATACTATACTGGATCTTAGTCAAAGACAAGGAAGTCCTCTATGGTCCATTCTAAAAGGACATTCATCCCAGTCATAAGAATTGTCTTCTTATCTAATCATTCCTTAAAATATCACCATTTTGGCAGCTGGCTTTTCAAAGTCTGAATGTGAAGAAATATAATTTAGATTATGACAGAGCCAGAGAGGTATGTATCATGATAAAATCAATCTCATATGGTCAGATAATATTTTCATCTACATAAGCCTCTTTAAGGGAGAGCTATGTGGAGAATGAAGATAGATTAGTGACTACTAGCCTTATGAGATGAGAAGCTAGAATAAAGGAGAGAAACTCTATGAAGAATGGCTTGTCAAAGACCCCTGCCATACTGGAAAACCCATATTATTATACAAGTATGATAGTATGAGTTAGCATACCACTATACATATGTACCATAAATACCAAGATCCCAGATGATAATACCTTAATTATTTGAAGGTTTTTTTTCCAGTTAAACACACACACACACACACACACACACACACACACACACACACACGCATACATGAATTTAAAATGTGAGGCTCTTCATAAAGGAAGTAAGGGTAGTGGAAGTAGGAAGGAAAGCAGGTGTTCTTTTGTGTGTTCAATATTCTTTTCCCATGTGTGGTGGATTGAATGGCATGCCCCTAGAGTCCATAGTCTTGGGCATGTGAATGTTGGGTCCTTAGTTGGAGGTGTGGCCTTGCTGGAGGTATATCACTCTGGACAGGCTTTAAGAACTGATCTTGAAGTTTTTATATAACTGTCTGCCTTAGATAAGCAGTGGAAGTAACTAAATAGAAGTTTAAATATATATGGTCATAGTAAGGTATACACTGAAGAAATTAAAAATGACTACTTTAAAATTACATTATAAAATAAAACAAAAGTGCTTCACTAGTCCTTACATTTTCCACCATAACAAAAATGTAATATATCCTGACAAGAAAAAGGTGGAAGTCACCCAACATTAACAATTCAGGAAATTCTGATTTTAAAGACACCTTTGTTCATTTCTGATCAACATTTCCTAAGAGTATATCATGTCTTCTTGAACTTTCTCAAATTTCAAATGGATGATTAATTAATAAGACTTAAGGAGATGTCTCAGTCAGTAGATGGCTTACCATACAAAAATTAAGATTTGACCTCAGATCTTCAGTACTTATATTAAAAAAGAAAGGAAGGAAGGAATGAAGGAGAAGGGGAAGGGAAGGGAAAGGAAGGGAAGACTGAATAGAAGAAAAGAGAAAAGAAGACAAGGAGAAGAGTAAGAAAACTCACTATGGCAGAAGGAAAAGAAATAAGAAACTCACACCTGATGTTTGACTCCTGGAGGCCATGTAAGGAAAAGCTAGTACATATGCATGTAGTTCATAGAAGAATTCACATGAACATATGCATACACACATACCTATAATAACACACACACACATACTCATATGTGAACCATAAACAACAACAACCAAACTAGGCTGACCTTCTTAAATGACTTGTATTTTCCTTGGAGAGAGATAACTAAATATTCTGCTTAAGAATGCATAGAATTAATGATCCCAATTTATTTCATTAATTACTGATGCCTGTATCTAACACTTTGAACTGCACAGATATAATAAAAATAATGTAATAAAGCATGTCTACAATTAAATGATTAAAATCTGAACTATATTAGGCATTAATATGGTTTATAAACTCACAAAAAGAGAAAGAAGATAATGATGAGAATTAAAAGAAATAATACAGTAAGGACTAAGTGTTTGTTATCTACTGTATGTATAAGTTTATTTCTTCCCCGATAATTTGGATTTAGGAAATTTTAAGCATTAACTGTTCAGAATCAAGCTATTACAGTGCTGAACGACTGGTAATGATATCCTTTATTTGCTTACAAAACTTGTGAAATACAATGATTTTGGTGCTGACAGTTCCTTAAAAACAAGAGCTTCTTATTTCTGAATGTTTTTCTGATTCTATAAATAAATAGATATTAATTTTCTACATACTTCAGTCTCTACTTAATAAAGTACACAAATAGAAGATACTTTTTATAGCATAGAAGGCTAATAGCTAAACCTTAAATGTGACCCTTCCTAAAATCTCGCAAAATGAAATTATCTTTCAACTTTTAAAGGTAGATAATGTAAAATTAAAGGGACTTTTATTGAATGTAAGATGTTATTTCTTTTAATAAATCAATTGGTTATCCAATACCAAATGGTCAGCTCTGTAAACATGCATGTGAATAAAACTATAACCGAAGTTCAGTAGGTATATTTGGGGAATATATAAGTACACACACACACCTACACACACATGTGCATGTAAAGAACAATTCATAAAATAATGGGCCATGATTTTTAAAGAGAGCAAGGAGGAGTAATAGAAAGGGTTTGGAAGAAGGAAAGAAAGAAAGGGAAGGGATAAAGTTATAATCATATTATAATCTAAAAATTAAAAAAAGCAAAAGTTGAAATGTACATACTATTCTCCTACATAAAGCAGACAAAATTTTCCAGTAATACAAGAAAAATCCAAGGTGACTGAATACTAATTTCAGACAGGGCAAAGGGCCAGACAGAGCTTTTCTCATGAAAGTGACCAAAATCCTACTTTGTTATCTTCAAGGTAACAAGGAAGTCCCTTGCCAAATACAATTTGGCTTTCTAGGACTCTAACTTTCTTAGTTACACCAATGATGGAACTTTCCCTCTATATGCTCTGTTGTTACTCCAACAGGTTGAAGGGGGCCCAAAGATCTGAGAAAGTAAATTTTCCTCTAGCCATCATTCATTGATTCACTCACTAACATTTTACATTCACACAAGTATTTCATTTTATTCAAGTAATATTGAGATCTTTCCATGACCTATATGCAAATTAAGATGGGCAATCAAAGGCTGGGAAGCTGAATTTAAAGCAGGCAAAAGGGTTTCTACATTGATATTCAACCAGGATCTAGAATATGCTGCCCATTTATTAAAGAAGGCACTTATCAAAGGATGTATTTATAGTACATACATAAATATGTGACTGAACTAGCAGGTGACTGCAGACAGACATCTGCTACTAGGACTTCATAATCTACAATGAATAGTGACAGGTTCCATATTATAGCATAAGCTACAGAAGAGTCTTGGTTTTTAAATCACTTACCACTAACAAGTTTGGAGATCAGAAATTCCTTAGATATGTTATATTTGTCTGCCCTACTAAGCATAGATTTACTGATACTTTATATGTCAATTCAGTTCTCCTCTATGAACCATTTCTCCAGCTTATCAATCCACAGTCCAAATAGTTCACAACCTGAGATTCTATATACCACCTTAGGCTAGCCCAGTCACTACATGAATTCTCTTTCACCCAGAGACACCTCCAGCAGAGGAGCCTGAACTAGGGGACTTAGGAAACAGTTCAGGGACACTGATATAGGTAACTAATGAGTTCACACTAAGTGATCCTCAAAATGTTTGCCAATACCATTGAAAGGAACTGGACTGGATTCTGTAATACTGTGGACTCTGGGAATCTGGACATCATTACAATAAATGCATGAATCCTTCTGCTTGAGGGAAAATAGGGGGGCACATAGGCCTAAGGAATAGAGTTGGCCATGGCATTAGTAAACAGCTTGACAAAGGAAGGACTTGAAACAGAGAAAGTTAATGATCTACATGCTTCATAAATGGAAGTAGTATTTCCTTTGTAGACTATAAAGTAGAAACTTAATCTGACTACAGTGTTTAAAACTCCAGGAAGGGATCAGAAGTAGATATTGTCATGAGGGTAGCATCCCATGACCAACTCTTATGACACTAAATGAAGAAAAAGAGACACATGCACACCTCTGTTCCCGTATACTCTATCTCTTGCCAGGAAGTACATGGCCCACCACTCTGACATCTAAGACATCTGAACTATTACCAGATGAAACTTCAAGCTCTTGAATGTTCAGAATCATGGGCTCAAGCAACTTGTTTTTTTTATATAGTAGGCAGCCCCCTGTACTTTGTTTGTTTAACAATGAAGAAGAGATGGATACATTGAATTTAGGAGGCAAAATCCAAAAAATTGTTGTGGAGGGACTTTGATGAGAACATGGTGTTTGGAAAAAAAAAGCCCATTTTGACTTTAGAATGAAGGGAAGTAAAATTATATTAGCATCAAGAGTATGAATTAAGGTATGATTAATGTCATCCAAAAAAAGAAAAAATAAAAAAGTTGAGCCAAAAATCATAGGGAAAGAGAGAAAGGAAGGAAGATCAGTGCCATAGGGCATAATTAGCAGAATATTGGGACAGGGAGTGACAGGCAAGCAGGCTGAAGTCAAAGTTGTCTCCTGAGGAGAGGAATGAATAATGAGGTCAGTTACCATATAGTAAGAACAAGAAAAGGAACAAGCTTGGCTGAGAAAAAGATCTCACATTCAGTTCCGGTAACGTCAGTCATGTTAAACCTTTAGCGTGTTCACTTTGTTTTGTTTTGGGTTTTTTTTTTTTTTTTGGAAACAGAGGACCCCAATATCTCATTTGAGAGGTTGTGACAGGATATGAGACTTTTAAAAATATTTATAGATGACCTTTATGTGTCCTTGTATGTACAGGAATTGATCTGGGCCAGTATGTGAGATGAGGTGTTATAAAAGAAATCAAAATGAGGAAAGTGAGAAGAAACTTGAATTAAAATCAGTATTGAGTTCTGGGAAGTAAAGAGAAGAGAGAATGTAAAGTAGGAAAAATACAAACTAAGATATTCAATGAAAGGTTTTAAAGGATAACAAGTAGCTTCTGCAATATCAATTAATTTATCTATGATAAATATTCTAGAAAGTATTTTAGTGAAAGTCTTCTCCTATTGGATTCAAGAATATAGACATGGAATGGGAAATGAGATTTGGAAAAAGACAAAAAGATTATAATGGAAAAAAATAATAATTATGAGGATGTGGTACAGAAAGATAGATTAGTATTGATAGGCCCTTATATAAAGAATGCGAAAATTGTAGTGAGAGCAGCGGACTGAATTTTTGCCCAGTTCCCGCCCGGCTCCCAGCCTCCTGGCTAGCTTATGCCCCAAAATAACAACATACAAACTGTATTCATTTAAACACTGCTTGGCCCATTAGCTCCAGCCTCTCACTAGCCAGCTCTCACATCCTGATTAACCCATATTTAGTTGGCTACTAAATATAACCCATATTTAGTTGGCCTCTTCGATGCCCATCTTCCTCTTGAAGTAGATTGGTGCTGCCAGGAGCAGATGTGTCTCATTGCCATGACAAGCCCTAAATTATTAAAACATTTAAAATGCCATATTCTGTAGTCTTTGAAAGATATGTAGAATGCCTATCTAACTGAAATATATTTCTATATATCTAGAAAATCTAACTAACATGACTATAAGCTTGACTATTATTGATGATTATCCATTAACAATCTATATTGTCCTACTTATACATTACATTTTTAAATGACGACACAATCATAATACCTTAATAAATATCAGAAATACATATACATATAACAAAATTGACCTTAAACTTGTATCAATAAGTCAAGATTTATGCCAATGCAAATTATTCATACCTATATCATACCCCCCTTTAAATGTTAAAGAATACTTATAAACAATATTTGGGAATATGGGTGCAGTTATTTCTCTCCAACCTGCTTCATGCTGAATGGGGCGCTGTTAATCAGATCTTTCATGGTGTAACCTGTGTGATAGATTCATCTCAGTAGGCAGTTGAGCAAAGTAATTTCTTGAGGGTGTTCACAGTAACCTTTCAGGAGGGCATGGTCTATCATACTATATTGGGATAGAAGCAATCCATAGAGTCTCATTTTCTGTAAAAACAAAAGAAGAATCTCTTTTCCAAAGTATCCTATCCTTAGATCCAAATTCTGAAGTGAAGGTATTTTCAAAATATCTATGTTGGATTAGTTATCTTTTAGGAGCTGTTGCTCCTTCCTCAGCATTCAAACAATTCAAAGAGAGCATAATAGCATACAGGATCGAGATTCTCTGTGTATTTTCCATCTTTGTGCAGCTTTGTTTTAACCTCTATTTATTTTATTTTTACTTTTACTTTTTGAGACAGGTTCTCTGTATATCTTTGTCCTGGAGTAACTCTGTAGACCAGGCTGTCCTTGAACTCAGAGATCCTCCTGTCTCTGCCTCCCAGGCATTGGAATTAAATGTGTGTGCTACCACACCCAACTATTTTCTTTCTTCCTTTTTTACCCTAAGAACTTTAACCTTTAGCCGGCATATATTTTTAACACATTGTAAACCATTTAGAGGTTTTCTTCAACTTTGAATCTTTCTTTTACTGTATACCTCTCTTTTTGTGGCGACGTGAGTCTTTAATTTACCAAGCAATATCGGTAGGACTAAAGCCATGGCTTTGACAGCTAGATCCAGCCCATTCCTTAGCTTTCTGTGATTCCAGCCTTGTGGCTGAGATACAGGCCAGAGCCATGTTCATTGCCACAACTCTACAGTGTTTCAAGGTCCCTGCCAGCAAGCAAGCTGCATCATTCTGCTCACAGACGACACTCATTTGGACTGCCTGCCTGAAAGAGTCAGAGTTTGCCCTGGCAGGATGGACCAGAATGCCAGCATTTTAAAACAGCACAACTTTTTTCCTGCTTGGCTGAAAACAAACAAGCATGCAGTCAGCTTTTATCAACACCATTTAAATGTTTTGTGGCAGGACCTCTTAAGAGCTGCAGGGTTTTGCAGCTAAAGCTGAGTCAGGAAACCTCTCTTAGATGAGAGCGCTTTTTTGCCTCTAGCAAACAGAGCAGACCCGAGAAATCGCTGCTACCAAGAAAACATGCTTTTTTTTTTCTTTCCCAAGCTTTCTCAGGCTTTCTGTGGATTCAGTTATCCACGTGGGTGCCATTTTGTAGTGATGAGCTGCGGGCAGGCCTGCTTTTCATCCTACCCAGCTCCCACATAGCTAGCTTAGCCCCAGAAATAACAACACACAAACTGTATTCATTTAAACACTGCTTGGCCCATTAGCTCCAGCCTCTCACTAGCCAACTCTCACATCCTGATTAACCCATATTTAGTAATCTGTGTAACACCATGAGGTGGTGGCTTACCGGGAAGATTCTAGCCTGCATCCATCTCGGAGAGGAGAGTCATGGCGACTGCCCAGAGAGTAGAGGCATGACGATTGCCTAACTTCCCTTTTTCCCAGCATTCTGTTCTGTCTACTCCACCCATGTTCTAACCTATCAGGCCAAGCAGTTTCTTTATTAATTAACCAATGAAATTATCAGATAGATAGAAGACACACCTACATCAGAAAATGAAGTATATGTTTGTTTTATGAAGAAATATAAAGTAGTGCAATGTGCCTAAAAAGTTTGGAAAGAAAATATAAAATTATTGGAGCCTATGATGAACAGAAACAATCACTCTAAAGTAGTTGTTCTCAACCTACCTAATGCTCTGACACATTAATACAGTTCCTTATATTGTGGTGATCCCCAACATAACCCAACATAAAATTATTTTTTTCCTACTTAATAACTATAATTTTGCTCCATTATGAATCATAGCATAAATATCTGTATTTTCTGGTGGCTTTAGGAGATCCCTGTGAAAGGGTCATCCTCTCCCCCTCCCTCCCTCCAAGTGGACAAAATCCACAGGTTGAGAACAATACTCTACAATAAGAGAAATAGATTGACATGGGAAACAGGAATAGAGAAATCCTGAGGCAGGCAGAGCTGGGGTATGCTGGGAGGACAGTCCTGATGGTTCTGATTCAGCAAATAACTTCAGTGAGGAATAAGTAAGAGAAGGCATGAATGCTGCTTAGCTGTGAATCTGCATACCTGTAGAGACAAAGATTTTATGGAAATTCAACAATTCACGAGAAGAAGACTCAGAGGGGTGAAGAGAATTTCCTGTCTCCTGTGTTCCCCTGCCCCCATCATTGTCAAGTGCAGAATTGAGTATACTTTAGGTTAATGATTGAAAACAAGGCTGAAAAAAATTTTCTAGAGATAGACGATAAATAACTATACGTTTAGATCCATGGGATAATTTTTTACTTGGGATAAGAATCTTTAAGCAAGGGAAGAAAAGCATCAAATTTCTTTTTATAACATAATACCAGCAGCCAGACAAGCCCTGATAGATTTAAATGGAGAGGAAAAAAAAAAAGGGCTAGATCTCCAAAGCACTTTTCAAGATAGACTCTCCATTTGATAACAGAACAAATGCATGCTGTAAAGACAGGGATCAGCAGAGCACAGCTGTAACAGGAGAAATAGGGATTTTAGAAACTGTATATTTAATCAAAGTTCCCTCTGAATCCCACCTGGAGTTTTCTGCTCCTGCAATAATGCATTCATTTCAAACTGAAATATTTTTTTTCAAAATGGACAACTTTATTAAAAGTATTTTAGTGTGATTGTATTCTAGATACAGTATAAAGCACTAGAGACATGAATGAAATTATATGTTTACATGCCAAATAGTCAATTGCCTTCTAGCATGATTAAAGTAGTAAACAAGGATATAACTGGTATAAAATGAAGGCATTTACGATAAGAGTTCTAAAATAGTGCCTGGCTGTCTGTGTAATGAAGTCATCTCTCCCAGAGATTAATAAGAATAAAGGGAAGGAGTGATAAAAGAGATTAGGGAGAGTAGAGACATTCCAGATAACCGATAACCAAATATGTTTGCATACCTGAGGAGCTAAGCATGGATTGCTTTTAAGAAATCAAGGTCCTCCTTCAGAGACCCTTAGAAAGCTGAAGGGAAAGGATGCTTCCTTCAACTTCTTTTCAATGAGCACCATCTGCAATTGTGAGGTTTCCATTCCCATAATGTCATCCCACCTATAGCCCATGTGTTTAGGACTATCATTTGGTGATTAAATTTCCACATACAAGGTAGGAAACCCATTCAGACCACAGCACCTATGCAGACTTCAGTGATAACATTTAGAGTATATACAGTAATTATGGTGACAGAAGGCAGTATTTATTTAGTACTCACATCTGTCAACTGTTTCATATGTTACTGATTTAAAGAAAATCTTTTTCCCATGAAATCTGAAGGTACATTCACACAGTAAAAGACATAAGATGAATCAAAGCAAGCATTATCTCAACTGGCTCAATTCATCAACTTCCAAGTGGAGAAATCAGCATTGGAAGCCAGTTGTCAGTCTCCAGTATAGTGACTACTCACGCAGATACTCCTGATTGATATGGGGAAATGAGGTTTTGAGCAAAATGATGATATCACTAATTTGCCTATTTGAAATAGTGGTTAAAAGGGTGGGCAAAGGGCTCCAGGTACTGCTCAATAAATCCTAGCCTTTTAAGGAGAAGGATCTTACAACACTTGCCATCTACAAATCCATGACACATGCCTGTGATCCCACCTGTTAAGACAGAGAAAACCATATCCCTTGGATCAACAGCCAGTCAATCTAGACTACTTGGTCAGTTCCTTGTCTCAAAAACAAAGTAGGTGTTAGATTCCTGAAGAATGACTACAAGGTGTCCATATGTAAGCATACATATGTGCATGGCTACCCCTTGTCACACTCCTCCACCTACACACACACACACACACACACACACACACACACACCAATACACATACTATATTTTGCCAATTGTAGATTAAGTATCAGAAAATAGCAATTACAGTGTTAGTGCTGTGATTCAGGTAGACAATTCTAAGAAATCATGAGTCTTCTTACAGTAAGGGTAAATGAAAAAATATGATACTGGCGTCCAGCCTCGATGGGTTTCACAGGTTTCAGGTTAGGGGAATGTGGATTATAAATGCCAGGAAGATAGAACAGAGATATGAAAGAAAAAGACAGAGACACAAAATAGATCTGGGAAGACAATCTAGTGAATACTGAATTCACTGCATTTATTTTCCATAAGCTTGTATACCCCAATCCAAAAAGGGGGGAAAGAAGGCAAAAGACTGTTTTGACATGGTACAAAGAACAAACAGAGCAATTGCCTCTTCAATACATGGAGCATACCCTGAGTTAAGTATTCTGTTTGTTTAGGCAGGACATGTAGTGACCACACCTTGGGTCAAGTATCCTGTACGCATCCACTCCGTGAGTCAAATATCCTGTCATTTGAAGAAGGAGAAAAATGCCTGAGCTCTCTGACCTTTGGTCAAGGTGGAATGGATTCACCTCTGTAGGCCATGTTAATATCCAAATACAAAGTAATCACACCCTAGGTCAATATATCTTGACCTTTTATCAATAACCTTGAAGGAGCAAGACTAGGCTTAAACTGTCTGACCTCCAGTCAAATCAAAATGGGCCTATTTCTGTGGGCTCCCACAGTATTAGAAGATTGCAACTTTTTTAGAGACCAGATCATGTTGATACAAGGAAGTTATTGGTGTTGGTGCATATAGGAAACAGATAAACTTAGACCCAAAGTATGAAGAGAATGAAGCTAGATTAGCAGGCCCAAGTGAAGAATTTTGTTATGTTGTCTGGGTGTGACCATGAGATAACCAATGAAAAGCCAGTAGTATGAAATGAAAAAGGA
This sequence comes from Arvicola amphibius, assembly GCF_903992535.2. Taxonomy (NCBI): domain Eukaryota; kingdom Metazoa; phylum Chordata; class Mammalia; order Rodentia; family Cricetidae; genus Arvicola; species Arvicola amphibius. The sequence goes on from NC_052054.1 coordinate 25,128,635, forward strand.
CTCGGTGTGCAGATCTGTATAACAGTCTTCAGAATAGAAGACATGAGTTCAAACCTGATTCGAAATAAAGATGAAGAACAAAGGAAAATTCAAAGTACAAATGATTTCAAAGATGGATAGAAAACGTTCTGTAATTTAGACCTGGGCAAAAGAGATGCCATAGGGAGAAAGTGAGCAGAAAGGGATGCTAGACACAGGGGAGCAGATAGAGAAGGAGAGCCAATCACAAGGTTCAGGGACTCCTGAAGAAGGCCTTTTGGGTTGACCACAATGATCTACAGGGTATCTTGAAATACAAGAATGAATTATGGCCAAGAGTTTCTTCTGTGAGTAGCTGAGTGCTGTTGACACAGGAAGCTGTCCATTAGTCCATGATGAGAGCCCTCCGGCCAAGGGACAGAAAATATTCCCTCTGGCTTTGCCCCCAAATGGAGCTCTGTGCTCAACAGTAGAGCTATAAAATGGCATGCCTTGGGAGTGGGGAGGAAAGTTTCCCTATAACTCTTACCATTCAAAAGTCTGTCAAAGCAACATTACTATTCAGGGATAAGAATCTGCCCTCTGTTGTAACTTGACAAATATAAAGTAAAGCACCTTTGGCATCTTGCACTGAGAATTCCCTTCTCAAACTCATTGTAAACAGAAGGAAAATGTTTTCAGAACCTGTTGACACTTTGCTCAATAATTTACCAGATTTAAATTATTTAAATGTTCTTAATATTGAGTCAGATATCTAAAATGTAATCTATGTAGCATATACTACTTCATTGGGCATATAATGTTTAGAAATACCAGTTCTTTTCACATGCGTTAGAATATTAAAAGTGTGGTTATAAAATGACTTTGCCTTGCAAAATAAATGAGAAACCGGCCTTCTTTGTTCAAGGTCAAATGTCACTTTTAATTAGATATAGATATTTAAGAAGGTATCATGATGCATGCAAGCCACAAGCCTGCAAACCCACATGCATATATTCACAGAGCCTTAGAACTCAAATAAAAGGGTGCATGTAAATTTTTTAGAGCTGTCATTTTTTCATGTGAAATTTTTGATCTTTAACTATTTCTTATATAATCTGCCCTAGTCATGTGTATATTTCTTTCTTTCTATCCCATTCCATACTTTGTAACTGCTATTATATTTCCATAAAAATGACATATTTGTTCTTTAGAAAATCATTTCTGGTTTATTGTCTGCCTAGAATTACAATAATCCTATATTTGCTACAACATAATCACTTCTACAGCAGCCGACTGTGAGGCTAGAAGCAGAGGATTAAAACTTCAAGCAGAAATACAAAATGAACCCTTAACCAACAATGTTATATTTTTTCAACATAAATATCCCAAGGAACAAAGGAGCATTTTGACATAAGAACTCTGAAGAATATAGAAAACCTCAGCAGAAGTGTTTATCAAAGTTTTCCTTGGTGTGTCAGCAGGTTTTCTAGAACTGACAGTGCTGACCCCAACATCTTGATAGTAATAGAACTGTTAACAGTGATAAGAACAAGAAATAGTAAACACTGCCTTCCATAACATTTCCTTTCCACTGCTCTGATGCAGTCGCTGGAAAATAAAATGAAACACGGAAGAAGGGACAACACACAGCCAATGAGGCTTTAGTGGTGGTGTTTATAGGGAGCATAGGTATCAGCCCAAAGGAAAGACAAAAGAAAAGAAATGAAGAACGGAGAGAAGACAAGGAGCAAGCAAAAGGAAGATAGGGAAAGTAAGCCATCACGATGTCTCTTTTTAGTGACAGTAGAATTAGAGGAAATATTACTTAAAAAACAAATGTATAATAAGTGAAACGTTGAAGTGATAGTCAAAATAATTCCCTCTTCACCAAGTAGAGTTATGTGACCTTTGAATTGATTATCAAAACATAGCCATAAAAATTAGTATCAAAACCAATGTTAGTGTAGAAAATATGTAGTGGCAGCACATAGAAATACAACATTGTGATTAAAGCACATAGTTATAATAATCACTACATAATTAATTTTAATGTTCAATTTGATGTCTTTATTTATATTCCATAATCTGTTTAAATTAAAGCAAAATTACATATAAAGTGAAAAGAATCAAGTTATACACTGAATATTTAGACCTATGTGTGTGTATATATATATATATATATATATATATACAATTTTCCTAATATCAAAATAAATAAAATTGTATGTTAACTTCTTAAATTTTACAGTCATTAAATTATTAATTTAACAATATAAATAAATTTATAATTCTATACTACCTAAAATAATCTCATACTTTGACATATAATCTTACACTTCTTGCACTTTCAAAACTGTATTCACACAAACACACACACACACATGTACACACACACATATATATATTTAATACATATTTTTAATTAGACTGTGTGCAGACACCACCCATCCAGAAAACATTTATTAAAATTTAATAATTCATTTTATAGAGAAAGTTCTCATTTCCATCCACACTTAAAAAAGATAGACATTATCAAAGCAGGATGTTCTCTGAGAAATTGTACCCTAAACCTCAAGTAGATGATTAAGAAGATGATGTCTATTTTGGAAGTTATAATTTTAAAAGACTATAGCTTTTAAGAATGTACTGTTTAATTCCACATTGTGGCACTGAATACATATAATGTTTATCTTTATTAGATTTCTAACCTATCATCTTTTCAAATAAGGAAAGCACTGATTCTATTGAAGCTATCTGTACAAGCAGACATAACTACCTTTGAATAATGATAAGCAATCTTTGCACAAACATTAAATGATCTAAAAGTTAAAGTGAGAACTGGTTTAAGACCCAAAAAGATGAACATGGGATATACTCACTCATAATCAGTTTCTAGCCATGAATAAAGGACATTGAGCCTATAATTCGTGATCCTTGAGAAGATAATAAGAAGGTGATCCCAAAGAAAAACATATAGTTATCCTCCTGGATACTGGAAGTAGACAAAATTGCCAGGCAAAAATTGGGAACTTGGGGGCGGGGTGGGATTGGGGCAAGGGGAGATGGGGAGAGAAAAGTGTGAAAGGGAGGATGGGGAGAGCTCGGGGGAATGGGATGGTTGGGATATAGGAAGGGTGGATATGGGAGCAGGGAAGCATATATCTTAATTAAGGGAGCCATCTTAGGGTTATCAAGAGACTTGACTCTAGAGGGATTCCCAAGTATCCAGGGAGATGCCCCCAGCTACTTCCTTGGGCAGCTGAGGAGAGGGAGCCAGTAAAGGCCAGATCCTATAGCCACACTGATGAATATCTTGCATATCACCATAGAACCTTCACCTGGTGATGGATGGAGATAGAGACAGAGCCCCACACTGGAGCACCGGACTGATCTCCCAAGGTCCTGATGAGGAGCAGAAGGAGGGAGAACATGAGCAAGAACGTCAGGACTTTGAGGAGTGCGTTCACCCACTGAGACAGTGAGACAGAACTAATGGGAGATCACCAAGTCCAGTTGGAATGGGACTGATGGAACATGCAATCAAACCGGACTCTTTGAATGTGGCTGACGGTGGAAGCTGACTGAGAAGCCATGGACAATGGCGATGGGCTTTGATTCTATGGCATGGACGGGCTCTGTGGGAGCCTTCTCAGCTTGGTTGATCACCTTCCTGGACCTGGGGGGAGTTGGGAGTACCTTGAACTTAACATAGTGTAGGGAACCCTTTTGGCTCTTTGGCCTGGAGAGGGAGGGAGTGGGGGTATGGGTGGAGAGGAGGGGAGGAAAGGGGGAGGAGATAGAAATTTTTAATAAAAAAAATGAGAAAAAAAGATTTTGCTTTTCTTAGAGACATAAATTAAAAGTGAATTATTCTTTTCCAGGCATGAGTATACAAAGCAAAATTAATGTTTTATGTATTTATAGTTATTGAAGCTACCTAAATAGAAAATTTGAAAAGTAGAATAATAAAAATAGACACAACTTTATATCCATAATCAAAGGCCTTTGGACACACAGATTATAAGAATCTGGAAATTTTTGTTTTCAGTCATGAATCAAAATAAGCAATCAAGCAAACAAACAATAAAAAAGCCCTATGACTTTAACTTTTGAAAGAACAGACCCTACTCAGAAAATGGCCTGGACCTTTGTTGAGGACACAGGTTTTGCACAATTCTTGCTATGTGATGTGCATACTTTATAGCATCAGAGGGATCCTGTAACTTTTTGTTACATAATAATCTCTTTGTTAGTACAAGTGTCAACTAGTTTCTCTGTGTAGCCCTGTGCAGCGTTCCCCCCCTTCCAAAATTTACAACCTCTGACCTTTAGAGTCAAATTCTTATTTGGAGTTGTGAGGGTAAGAACCAGCTATGCTCGGAATGGCCCCATCCTACCTTGTTTCTCATCTGAGCTTATCAATTCATGGCAGCGTTACAGTTTGAGTGTTGTTACAGACTTTGCTCTGAGGAAAATGGGTAAATCCTACCGTGGATTTATGAAGCCATGTGAAGTTTGAATGTGACTTCACATGAGGAGTCTAACTGATTTCAGTGTAATCCGCAGGTCCTAAGCACAAATACTGTAGCTCTGATCACTTCTCAATATCTTAAACTACCCAGAAATCCAAGCTCCCCATCATATTTGTCTTGTAGCTTGGAGCTCCCTGCACTAATCCCTGAGCCCTGACCCTGTCAGGACTTGTTAGAGGGCACTTACCAGATGTTCCTCATCAAGTGTCTGAAACATGATAGTGACTTAGTCTCACATCACCGCATGTGTTGTTCTTATGACTCCATAACCTCACTTGCAGTCTTTGAATTTCTTGCCAGGCTTTGACTTTAGAAAGAAAAATATCCCTGATTCCCTCCATGTACTTCTAAAATGGCATATTAAAGGAGAACTTTTCTGAAGAAATGGATAGAAAAATAAAACATACCTCAAAGAAGAATGCTCAGCACTTGGAAAGCTGAGACAAAAGTTTGCCTTCAGTTGGAGATCAGTCTATGTTACAAAATTAAGTCCCAGGTTATTCTGACTACAGAGTGAAATCCTATATACAGAATAAAATAAAAGAGAAGGGAAGTGAGGGGAAGGGAAAGGAAGGGAGGGAGGGAAGGGAAGGGAGGGAAGGGAGGGGAGGGGGGGAGGGGAGGGGAGGGGAGGGGAGGGGAGGGGAGGGGAGGGGAGGGGAGGGGAGGGGGAAGGGAAGGGAAAGGGAAGGGAGGAAGGGAAGGGAAGGGAAGGGAAGGAAGGGAAAGGAAAGGAAAGGAAAGGAAAGGAAAGGAAAGGAAAGGAAAGGAAAGGAAAGGAAAGGAAAGGAAAGGAAAGGAAAGGAAAGGAAAGGAAAGGAAAGGAAGAAGAACAAACAGGGTATGATAGAAAATAATTAGGACCCTTAAGAATTCTCTTTCTACCCCTTTTTTTCTTTCTTCTACTACCCTCTTCCCTCCAACAACTCCAATGCTAGAAACAATCTGATACAATGTTGTAGACTACATTATTAACAACAGATTATGATGTAATCTAAGCATCAACTACATTCTTTGCCCACTTAATAGAATAAACAAGTGAGAGCCAAAAAAAAATGATGCTGTAACTTTGAAGAAACAGGAAGGGAGTGGTACAAAATTTTAGAGAGGGGGAAAACTAGGACATTTTAGAGTATTGTCCCTGGAAGATACTTATTGTGTTTACAAAAAAAAAAAAGGCAAATGTTTCTGGCACAATTCTAAGAGACCAATATCAGTGTGTCCAAGAATAGAAGCATACCATAGGCCAACTGATAAAGTACACTATAGAGGACATAATAGTATACACACACAAATTGAGAGGTATATCACTAAATAATCAGAATATAGTGTATAGTCTTTAAATTTCCAAGACAACAAAAGGGAAGAAAGAGACTAAGACCGAATAGCAGGAAACAAATTCAACATAGCCATGAGCTAGAGTCTAGGTGGTAAAATAACTAAAACTTACTAATGACACACAGACACCATATCCATGTTCATTTTCTAACAACACAAATTGTGTTGTGGGGTGGGTATAAGGTAATTTTCTTGTTGTAGAAAGTATGTTTCAAAGTAGCTAGATTTTAACCAAAAATTTCAGATCTCTAAAATAAACTCAAATGGCTCTGAAAAATAGTACTCTCAAGAGAGCAAGAAAGAATATTTAAGCAAGTACCTGAAAATGAATAAACAAATGTGATTACATTTTTAAACCAAAAAAGGACATTATTTCCATATGTACTTTTTTGTACTAGACACACTCATTTGAAAGAATCACTGTTGAAAGACTATTTCAAGGGACTGCTTTACTATTTGATGTTATATTTCTTTTTTATGCGTTTCTTTCTTTTACTGGATGCATTTCAAAAATGTATGAATTTTTCTCACATTCCTTCCCAGAAAAACAGGATAAAAGTCAAATATAAAAGAAAAAAAAGTCCACCCAAAATAATTAAAGTCCCTAGCCAGTTCAAGTAGCTTGTCTCTGCAACCAACCATAAGCTTTGACCTTTCCATCTTTCCCATGATTCACTCCTCAGGCTTCCTGCAAGACCCCACAGCCAACAAGTTTTCTCTTACCTTTGCCCATCTCAACCTTCTCATGCTTCAGAACAGACAACCGTTCAATAAGTTTCAGTAGCAGGGTTTTCCAGAGATCCAAGAGTGTCTGATGGGGTTTATTTGCATGGTTTACATGGTCAGAGCATGGGTAATCCCACAATAGCTGTGTGTTGGGTGAAGATCTGGGAAAAACAGTGCTCAGTCTAGAAAATGGAAACCTGAGAACAAAATGGACCACTGCTGCAAACACAAACCAAAGCTTAAAGTCCAGATTCTCACAGGAGATATGCTGGTGCAATTCCACATTCAAACACTGAAAGAAAAAAAAATGACATAGAGAATAGAGTATGTGAAATTGGCAGAGGCTGCCGGAGAAGTATTACTGGATCATGGAGGTTGGGCTCACCTGCAGTCAGTTCTTGGTGCTCTGGCTTTTCCTTCACTTTCTTCAGTATTGCTAGAATTTCATGAGTACTGAATTTATATCATTTCCTCTCCTGTCTCTGCTTTCCAATTACTTTTTGCGAACACCTCCCCTCCGTTACTTCAGAATATTTTTTTTAATTCCACCTGGGGTCATTAGCAGATTAAATGATGCCATCTACACTCAAGGTAGACCTTCCCCAATTAGTTCCAAAATCTACATATCAACTGCCTCTGGCTACGGCATCATGAACCACAACCAGAAATGTGCTTTGTTAATTCTCTAGGTATCATTTAATCCAGGCATAATAATAATATGGATTCATTAGCACACTTCTCAGTTGCTTAAGATCCCTTATCCTTTTTGGAAATGTTTAAATTTGGGAAGTATGATAGTTAGTCAGCACAGAAGTTTATTCAGCTCCCTCTTATCTTTACAGTAAGAGAATCCTGACCTGAAAATCCATAACTTTTCTTTGACAATTTAAAAGAAGTTCCTGGGCAAATATTCAATCACAAACCTGGAAGGATAAGTGAATTCAGAGTTACATTTAAGATCAACTGGGGCTTAGAACCAGACCAATAGAAACTACAAAATCATAAAAGACATACATCACACTCACACACATAAAAAACACAGGCACACAAACACACACATACACCACATGTATATATGCATACATAAACACACATACACATACATCTCTAAATATTCATATACACACTCACATACACACACACACACAGAAAAACACATGTTCTTCTGTGCTAGAGGTAAAAATCCATGCCTTATCCATGATAGGGCAAGCTGTCTATCAGTGAGCACATTCCTAACCTTCACATGATCATATTGTCAAATTTGGATTTGCTTCTCACAGTTGACTACTTTCACTAGAACTAGCTTAGCCAGAAAGATTCTTGCAGGGGGCCATCCTTCGATGGGGGTTTAACTCTCAGAGACGTATCCATCAAGTTCTTCTCATAGTGACTATATATATATATATATATTATATATATATATATATATATATGCTCCATGAGACAGAGGAGACAGGAGAAGAGAGTATTTCTCTAAGGATAAAGGCTCTCCCCCAGCCATATGCCTGAGTTATCAGGAAAGACATTCTTATCACTCTGAGAAACATTCTTAAGGGAAGAAAAAAAATAGATTTACAATAAAAAACACTTACGAAGGGCACAGTCCACAGACATAGTACGTTTAAAAGACTGGGGTTAATTGGCAGATTATACTGTCCTTTCCCTTCCCTTACTGCAATTACAGCAGATCTCTTGTTTAATAATGGTGGATTACAGACCTGCAGGACTCTCTAAGGAGAAGTACTTAGTGACATTCAGAGTCAAGAGAAGAGACAAAAATAAAGGTGCTAGAAGATTCTGAAGCCTCCATCTCATTCAGCTACAGTAAACACCAAACAAAAGCCAGCCAGCAGTTGGGTTGACAGATCCTCACCCTGCAGTCTATTCACTTTTCTTCTTATCATCAAGTACAAGGCACCCAGTTTCAGAAATAAGCAAACCATGTGTGAAGTGGCAAGAACAATCTAACCCAAAGAGTCAAGGCAAGCATCAGAGCCAGACTGGGATAAAATGAGATTGGAATTATATAGAGTATATCAAATGTCTGTGATTGATTCATTTGGGCTTTAATGAAGAAAATATGCAGCCTGCTTGAACAATTTTTACAAGATAACTACCTCTGAAAAGTCTGAAAAAAAAAACATGTCAGAGTTTGAAAAGTATTTTCACATAAAAGAAGCATTTTGATGAGCTCATTATATGATTCAGCATAAGAGTGAACTTGAATATGAGTCTCTAGGAAATTGTGTATGTGCACGCATATGTGCATGCTAAATGTAACATATAAATATGTACGTGTGTATATATGTGCAAATATATATAATAAAACTATAACATCAAGAACTGTAAACCATTTTCCCTATTCTCACTTAGGACTGTTCTTTCTGTCTATCATATGTGGGTTTTAAACTTACAATCATTTTGTTTAAGCTTGTTGAGCACTAGAATTATAGCCATAACACTAAAATCATACATTTCCTATGATGAATGCACGAATGAAATAAAAAGTAGGAAAATAAATAGCAAAACAAAGGAAGTATTTAAAGTACTATCAGCTGAAAGCTTTGCAGAATTAATAACAGGTATAAAACCACAGGTCCACTAAATTTCAAAACATCTAATGGAATAAATGAAACAAACTTGTGCCAAAGCATAGCATATTTAAATTCATAAATTAACAACAAAATAAAATATTAAAAGTATTTGAAAGAAATAAACGGTCTTGTTTTAAAGTAATGACTGTAGAAATTACATTAGAATTCAGTGTAGAAACTATGCAAGAAGAAGAGGGGAATGGAAAATATAAAAATAAATTTAACTTTTGAGTAAAATAAACTATCAATCTAAAATGTAACTATTGAATAATAGTGTATCAGATGATCATAAAATGAATATGAAATAAATCACAAAAACGTCAAAGGATTTAGTTGTGGAACTAGACTTGTGTTCATTGACATCTCTAAAAGATATTCAAAGAACAAAATTATGTGAAAGCAGAATTATTATCATAAATAAATATCAGAAAAGTAATAGCCTAAGCACTTAATTTGTGGCTAGAAGAGTAAAGGAGCTATTAAACTATACAAATAAAATTGGAGCAAAAGGGAAAGTAGCATCTGTCAATAAATATAAAACATTAACAAATATATTTTATATTAATTCAAACAAATGGGTAATAATTTAAATGCAAGTGGGCTAAATACAATAGTTAAAAAGTAGAGGTTTTCAAAGGTGGTAAAGAAAAGGTAAAATATAGTTTAAATATAGATGTTCTGATAGATTAAGGATATGAGGATAGAGAAAGGTATACCATGCTAACATACATCAAGAAAAAAGTTTAATCCTTATCCTAAATTTGGTGACAGGCAACTTCAGAGTTCTCATGAGATATAAACACTAGTAATATATGATGAGCAAGATAATACTTCTATAAGTACACATAATAATTCCACATGAAGTTTTAATTTATTTTAAAAGATTTTTTTTTAAAAAAAAGCTAACAAGCACTGAACAGAAACAAAATACAGCCCTAACTGGACATCTCTGTACCCTCCACTACTAACTGTCAGGTTTCGAAGGACACAGCAGATTTCAATAGCATTTTCAATCGATATGGTCTGATTAACATAGTTATATTTTCTTACTTTCTCTCTCTCTCTCTCTCTCTCTCTCTCTCTCTCTCTCTCTGTGTGTGTGTGTGTGTGTGTGTGTGAGAGAGAGAGAGAGAGAGAGAGAGAGAGAGAGAGAGAGAGAGAGAGAGAGAGAGAGAGAGAGAGAATACACATTACACATGGAGGTCAGAGAAAAAGGTACAGAAGTCAGTTCCCTTCCACCAACTGTGATTTCTACCCCTAACTCAGACCCTCAACATTAGTGTCAAGCTCTTTTTTTATTATTATTTTAAATTTTTTTCCTCATTTTTTATTAAAAGTTTCCATCTCCTCCCCTCCTCCTCCCCCTTCCCTCCCCTCCCTTCCACTCATACCCCCACAGCCTCCCTCTCCAGGCCAAAGAGCCATCAGGATTCCCTACACTATGTATGTTAAGTCCAAGGTCCTCCCAACTCCCCCCAGGTCCAGAAAGGTGAGCAACCAAACTGACGAGACTCACACAGAGCCCATCCATGCCGTAGAGACCAAGCCCATCGCCATTGTCCTTGGTTTCTCAGTCAGCCTCCACCGTCAGCCACATTCAAAGAGTCCGGTTTGGTTGCATGTTCCATCAGTCCCATTCCAACTGGACTTGGTGATATCCCGTTAGTTCTGTCCCACTGTCTCAGTGGGTCAACTCACCCCTTATGGTCCTGACTTTCTTGCTCATGTTCTCGCTCCTTCTGCTCCTCATCAGGACCTTGGGAGCTCAGTCCGGTGCTCCAATGTAGGGCTCTGTCTCTATCTCCATCCATCACCAGGTGAAGGTTCTATGGTGATATGCGAGATATTCATCAGTATGGCTATAGGATCTGGCCTTTACCGGCTCCCTCTCCTCAGCTGCCCAAGGAACTAGCTGGGGACATCTCTCTGGATACCTGGGAACCCCTCTAGAGTCAAGTCTCTTGACAACCCTAAGATGGCTCCCTTAATTAAGATATGTTTCCCTGCTCCCATATCCACCCTTCCTATATCCCAAGCATCCCATTCCCCCAAGCTCGCCCTATCCTCCCCTTCACGCTTTTCTCTCCCCATCTCCCCTGGTCCCCATCCCACCACACCCCCAAGTTCCCAATTGTTGTCCGGCAATCTTGTCTACTTCCAATATCCAGGAGGATAACTATATGTTTTTCTTTGGGATCACCTTCTTATTATCTTCTCAAGAATCACGAATTATAGGCTCGATGTCCTTTAATTATGGCTAGAAACTGATTATGAGTGAGTACATCCCATGTTCATATTTTTGGGTCTGGATTACCTCATTTAGAATAGTGTTTTCTATTTCCATCCATTTGCATGCAAAATTCAAGATGTCATTGTTTTTTATCGCTGAGTAGTATTTTAATATGTATATATTCCACAGTTTCTTCATCCACTCTTCCATTGAAGGGAATCTAGGTTGTTTCCAGGTTCTGGATATTACAAATAATGCTGCTATGAACATAGTTGATTGAACAAATGTTTTTGTAGTATGATTGGGCATCACTTGGGTAAATTCACAAAAGTGGAATTGCTATGTCCTGGGGTAGGTTGATCCCAAATTTCCTGAGAAACCGCCATACTGCTTTCCAAAGTGGTTGCACAAGTGTGCATTCCCACCAGCAATGGATGAGTGTACCTCTTACCCCACAACCTCTCCAGCAAAGGCTACCATTGGAGTTTTTCATTTTAGCCAATCTGACAGGTGTAAGATGGTATCTCAAAGTTGTTTTGATTTGCATTTCCCTGATAGCTAAGGAGGTTGAGCATGACCTTAAGTGTCTTTTGGCCATTTGAACTTTTTCTGTTGAGAATTCACTTTTCAGTTCAGAGCCCCATTTTTTAAATGGGTTAATTAGCATTTTAAAGTCTAGTCTCTTGAGTTCCTTATATATTTTAGAGATCAGACCTTTGTTAGTTGTGGGGTTGGTGAAGATCTTTTCCCAGTCAGTAGGCTGCCTTTGTGTCTTAGTGACAGTTTCCTTTGCTTTACAGAAGCTGCTCAGCTTCAGGAGGTCCCATTTATTCAATGTTGCCCTTAATGTCTGTGCTGCTGGGGTTATACGTAGGAAACGGTCTCCTGTGCCCATATGTTGTAGAGTACTTCCCACTTTCTCCTCTATCAGGCTCAGTGTGTTCAGATTAATATTGAGGTCTTTAATCCATTTGGACTTGAGTTTTGTGCATGGTGATAGATATGGATCTACTTTCATTCTTCTACAGGTTGACATCCAGTTATGCCAGCACCATTTGTTGAAGATGTCCTCTTTCTTCCATTGTGTACTTTTGGCTCCTTTATCAAAAAACAGGTTTTCATAGGTTTGTGGGTTAAGATCCGGGTCTTCTATTCTATTCCATTGGTCGACTTCTCTGTTTTTATGCAATACCAAGCTGTTTTCAATACTAATGCAGAATTCTACCAGAAGTTCCAAGAAGACCTAATACCTATACTCCTTAAGGTATTTCATAATATAGAAACAGAAGAGTCATTGCCAAATTCCTTTTATGAAGCTACAGTTACCCTGACACCTAAACCACACAAGGACTCAACCAAGAATGAGAATTACAGACCAATCTCACTCAAGAACATTGACGCAAAAATTCTCAATAAAATACTGGCAAACCGAATCCAAAAACACATTAGAAAAATTATCCACTACGAACAAGTAGGCTTCATCCCAGAGATGCAGGGCTGGTTCAACATACGAAAATCTATCAATGTAATCCATCATACAAATAAACTGAAGGAAAAAAAAAAACATATGATCATCTCATTAGATGCTGAAAAAGCATTTGACAAAATTCAACACCCCTTTATGATAAAGGTCTTGGAGAGATTAGGGATACAAAGTTCATTCCTAAATATAATTAAGGCTATTTACAACAAGCTGACATCAAAAAACGGAGAGAAACTCAAGGCCATCCCACTAAATTCAGGAACACGACAAGGCTGTCCACTCTCTCCTTATCTCTTCAATATGGTGCTTGAGGTTCTAGCAATAGCAATAACAACATAAGGGGATCAAGGGGACTCGAATTGGAAAGGAAGAAGTTAAACTTTTGTTATTTGCAGATGATATGATAGTGTACATAAGCGACGCAAAAAACTCCACCAAAGAACTCCTACAGCTGATAAACTCCTTCAGTAATGTGGCAGGATACAAGATCAACTCCAAAATAATCAGTTTCCCTCCTATACACAAAGGATAAGGAAGCAGGGAGGGAATTCAGAGAAGTATCACCTTTCATGATAGCCACAAATAGCATAATATATCTTGGGGTAACTCTAACCAAGGAAGTGAAGGATTTATTTAACAAGAACTTTAAGTCTTTGAAGAAAGAAATTGAAGAGGATACCAGAATATGGAAGGATCTTTCTTGCTCGTGGATTGAGAGGATCAACATAGTAAAAATGGCAATTCTACCAAAAGCAATCTATAGATTCAATGCAATCCCCATCAAGGTCCCAACAAAATTCTTCAAAGATCTTGAGAAGACAATAATCAACTTTATATGGAAATACAAAAAAAAAAAACCCAGGATAGCCAAAATAATCTTATACAATAAAGGAACTTCTGGAGGCATTACCATCCCTGACTTCAAACTCTATTAGTGTCAAGTTCTTTAACCCACTGAGCAATCCGTCTTACAAGCCCAATATTACAATTCTATCTTTTCTAAACCACTTATTTCATTGGTAGGTATGAAGCAGGTGTGGCATGGTTCATATGGCACAATGAACCTAGAAAGGCCCACACACATGCACACACACACACACACACACACACACACACACACACACACATCAAAAGTCAGATGATAGGCTGAAGAAGTCTGTTCTCCCCTCCTAAGGTGTGTAGTCTGAAGCTAAACTCAGGGTCCTTGAGCATGGCAGCAAACTTCCTTACCTGCTGAGCCATTTGACTCTCTTCTCATTAACATTCATGGAAAATTCCATTCCAAACCAGTACCTGTTAATTCTTAAACTCTAAAATGTCCGTTTCTGGTTGAAGATGCATTTATAGATGCTTCAGAGATTAGTTGTTCTTTCTGTATGTCCTCTGGCTAAAAACAGCTTCTCATCTTACCTGGGTTTTCATCGCTTTGATGGTCTTGAACAGGATGATCTAGCATGCTTTCCATTGTTCTTCAGTAGCACACACAATGTTTGTCCTGGCACGGAGCCAGAACTGTGAGCCCTTAAAAGCATACAGAGTGCTTTTGGACTGTTCCCTCACCTCACATCAGGTGCACAGGTCTCATGGTTCTTTTCTCTTTGGGCAGTTGCTTCAGCCCTTGGGTAGAGAAGTTTCTTATAATCTGCTCCACTATAAATCCATCTTTTTTTCTTTCTGTATTCTATGTCTCAGAAATGAGTAGTCACTAAATCCTGTTTTCAGGAATGGAGGTTGGAGAAGCTTGTGTGTTAGCTGAATTGCCACCATTTTCTGAAACAAAAGAAATCTACATATCTACAATTTAATTCTTCCTTAGATGGAATTGAAATTAAAGCAACACATTTATAAAGTGGAACTGAACACTAATGACCATTAATTAGATGTGGTTATTATCATTATTACTAATGCAAAAAATTTTTTATCCAAACTTTAACTTCTATAGGACAATTGAAATAATAATGTGCTCAACATTTAGTGCTATGCTTCTAAGTATAATTGATCTTTGGAAGTGTAGAAGAGTTTACTGGATGACATCTTCAGTTGAACCTGTTACTTTTTTCCCTTATTTTGTTTGTAATGATGTGCATATTAAATTGGAATCTCTTTGAAGTTCTTCTTCCATCTATTTAGAATAATGCATCATTAAATACTTGATTATCTGCAAAGGGCATTTCTTCTGATGAGTATGTCACATAGCTTCTGTTTATAAGATTACTGGGTAAAATAAAATAACAGTTCTTGAACTATGGTGTTCTTTGAAGCTTAGCATGTTAATAAAACTTTCTCTTACCTTCAATGATCTGTACTGAAGGGCCCAGTACCCTGTTGCTGCCTTATGAATTATTTTCACACTATTGTCTTGAGAAATTATTTTCTGTGCATTGTTTTAATATTTAAATATGTTGTCCGACATCTGAAGTGTCTACCTTTTTGGAAAAACTATGTACTTGGATAAGGGATATTTTAATTCTGTCAAATAATGCCCTTGGAATTTTAGACTACTGAACGTATATTTTTTCCCACTTGTGAAATAAATTGAATAAAAAAGTCAAGTTACATAAATGTAAATAAAAGCATGGAAAAGAGTGAGTCTCTGTGCACACTGGTGGGAATAACCTTGGTGCCATCATTATGGAAAACAAGACTTTGGAGAAGAAAAAATTGTTAAAGTCAAGCAAGGACTGGAAATAAGATTCAGCAATCCCTATTCTGATTTATAGACAAAAGTCGAGAAATAACCATCACATACAGGCACACTCATGTCCACTGAATGCTATTCATAATTTCTAAGTATTGGAACAACCCAAGAATTTATGCAAATAATTGATGAGAAAACTATGGTGTTGATAGGCAATGGAATATTATACAGTCTTTAAAATCAGCTGGTGTTGTCATTTACTGTTGTGCCTCTGAATCTGGAAGATACTATGCTAAGCAAAATAAACTAAAAGCAGGAAGTAATAATGTTCCAGGATCGCAAAAGTATTGAATCTTCTTTTTAAAAGGCACTGTTTTTTTACAGGATTGTTACAAAGGGGGAAAAATACATGAAAAGTACAGAGTTGATTGTACCATAAAACTTTGACACTGGACATGATTTTATGTGATTCTTTATTCATCATAAGCTCTATAAAAGCTCAACTCCAACTCAGCTACCCCCAGGAAGATTCTTCTCTGTGACTTCAGTCTTACTTTTGCAAGGAATAAATAGTACAGGTTCATGGTTGGGATAATCCATTAACCCTCCACATAAGCAATGAGCTCAATCATTGACCATGAGGCTTCTGGAGATTCTTTCTTCTTTATTCCCTCTTCCAAAACAAATAACAACTCCCTTCTAATCTCTAGCAGAATTTAACCATCCCTTCAAAGCTGGAAAAAGTGCTATATGTAGATTCCTACTTACTAGGGAGTCTTAAGCTAACTCATTATAAAGACAAAGTAGAAGTAATTTTATAAGAGATTCACAAAAACTATGGTAAAATTCCTGGAAACTGTAAAGGAATATGAAGGGAAAATGATTTATCTTACTAATCCCCATGTGTTTTGTATACTTAGAAAATATTAAGGTCAACCTGGGATTGAAGAGAAAGAATTTGAGTATTCAATTCTGGATTGGTCAATTCCAGGTTGGAGAGCTTTCTGTAAAATTCTGATGGTGCTCATGCCTTAGTCTCTTATATGTAGAGATCCTGTTTAACACAGACATGACTAGATCATTTTCATAAAAATAAAGACAATTAATACATAATGCATCATATACAATATGTAGAGAATATGTTAGGAAATTATAAGTACTCATTCAAGATACTATTGTCATTATGTGGGTCATTTACATTTAGTTTCACTCCATATATAGAATTGTTCATAAGCACAATTTTAAAGAAGAGCTCCTTACCATTTACATTTTCAGGTCTTTGTTCTCTTACAGCAAGCGGCTTCAGGTGTTCTATCTCACCAAGCCCTCTGTCTGGAGCCGCAGAGGCACAATGACAGCGCACTGGCTAACTACCAGCATACCAGGAGGGGGACAAGCTTAATTGCCTGAATTCTGGCTTCACAAAGCAGTGTTTGCACCTAGTGCTTGAGCAGCTCACATCTGTGGCTGTCAGACTTGTGCCTTGCAAATGAAGAAATCAGCTGTGCCTGGTCCCCTCAGGACACCCAGGGGGTCCAAGGCTCATGCATAAAGTCAAATGCATAAACCAATTTCCATGTAGAATACAAATAAGATATTCATTTGATAACTACTGAAACTTATTGTCCCTCTTATTTTAAGCTTTTATGCTGGTAATTACAATTCTGCTTAGGAAAAAATATTCCATAAAGCCATTAGGTCAAAACCAAATTCCCCTTATACTATTTGCAAGTATAGTCATCTTTGGAAACATTTTCAGTACCCAGAAAGATTTTTTTCTTTAATGTTTAGTCAATTCACGGTGCTACCACAGGCTGTGAAGTGGGTGTGCATATATGATTGTGCACACACACAAATACAATATGTTTGAACTGTGCAGATGGAGAGGGAACTTAAACCAGTTTTTACTAATGGGTAGATTTTTTGTTTCATATATAGAAGATGTGCATTTTCATTGCTGTGACATAAGAAGAATCACTGGTTGATGACGATCAGTGCAAGAATCCACAGGACGCCATGCAATAACGTACCATGCTTGACTTCACATTTGAGAGCACCAACTGGGTTCTGATAATGACACCTCTGACTGTGAGATTTTAATTACTCAGCGCCCACTCAGTACTGCTACCACATAAATACCATGGAATGCAAGAGTTGTATATTTTGCAAACTTTCATTAGTACTGATGAGAATGACTATAGATGATTCCAGTTCTTCTGAGTTTCAATTATTTTTATGCAGAATTTTGTTTATATAATTCTTGGTTAATATAACCACATACCTCTGTGAGACAAGTCAATGTGAAAATAGACGAAAACCAATCATCACTGTGATTGGAGAGCAAGGTCCCTTGGCCCAGGGCCACATTAGCTTATGCACAATTCATCCGTTGATCTACTTGGTAGACCCGTAGCTCTAACTTTGCCTGTGTCTCCTTCAATTATTTAAAGTCTGAACTAGAAATGTGTGCAACTTAATTACCCAAATAAATACGCTATTTTTGACCAGTTTGAATTGATCTCTACTTCCAAATTCACTTTAACTTAAAATCCTTGGTTTAGCATTCTAAATCATAGGTTTAAAGTTGCTTGTCAGTATATTAAATAGAAATCCCTATTTTTGGATAAAGTATTTTACTGAATATATACTAGGGGATCACAATTACATAGAACATAGAACATACACTGATTAGAAATTAAGTTTAGTGGCATTGAGTGGCTACTAATGACCCTTGATTTTATCATCATTGTTTTGTTTTTTCTTGTCATTATTAATCTAGTAGGAGAAAGGATGTAAATATGAATCAACAGTTAACTACAAGTCAAGGTCAGCCTTCCATGATTTTATTAATGATGATACATTTTCAAATTGCAGTTGTAGAATCCTCCCAGTGTAACTCCCGGGTGCTTAGAAAATATGTTCAGAGTCAGCATGCAAGAATTTCCCCTTTTCTCTCATTATGCATGCATCCTTGTTCAACGCTCCAGAAACCCCTGACTCTTATTGTATATTTTGGTAGCAATAGCTCTATGAGCTGTTATCCCATAAGAAAATTTATTTTGTAAACTTTTTTTAAAGGTGACTCTTGATGTAGATCATGAGTGTTGATTAGAGAGTGAAAATTAAGATGTAATATTGATCACAGCTGGAGAATGAAGGGCAGAAAATGCTAGAGTTAAAAATCTTATAGATTTCTAATTTACAACTATGAAAATTTTTTACACATGCACATTTGTTCCTCCTTAGAAAGATATGAGACAGCCTTATATTAAAGTCACAGGTAATATAAGTGGTAGCTATTCTAAATTTACATTAGTTCTTTATCTTATCAGAAATTTAAGTGGTATCTTGCTCACTGATGATTCAATCAGACTATGTCCACATACATTACAGACCTGCAGAATGTGGACACTGACAATAGTGGTGGAGTGTGTGTGTAGTGAAATAATGAAGTTATTACAATAGTTTTATGATTTTAAGCAAAATATTAACATTAAAAAGTCTTCTATAAATTCATGTGTCTTCTGCTAGATTATTCTTCCACACTTAAGTACTTTTCTTTTAACTTACAAATACTCAATTCCCCCAGAAAGCCATGAAACTTTGTGAGGAACTTCTGAATATTTTGCCTTAAACAAAATAAATATCATTTTACTTACCTCTGTTACTTACAAATAATAAAAATATTTCCAGGATGACTTAATGCTCTCTTTCCTAGATAGATAATGGCTCTTGTTTTAAATATACAAGATCAAATAAATCAGTTTTCCCAGAATAAACAAACTGTTAATGCCAACTGTTACTTTCCTTTCTTAACAAGTGACTTGATTTCCTTTCTAGTCTACACACACAAGAAGCTGAGACCTTCCATTGACAAATTAAAAATCTTTACATGTCTTTTTTTTAGTGCTTAGATGCATAATGTTTATGGATAAAAGATATTTATATTGATGGAGGGACAAAGTTTTAAGTGGACATAGATATATCCATAAATAAGTAGCAGGGAATCTTTGAGCATGATCTAGGTGGTTTCTGGTTGAAAAAAATATCTTTTCTTAAAATATTTTGGAAAATTTAAAACTCTGAAATTTTTTATATTGCTCACGATAATGAAACAAGGCAAAATCAAGGAGAAATTGAAATACTTATCAGATAAATTTCTGCATACAACTATCACCAAAAGGAGGAGAGAATCTCAATTTTTATTTAAAAATTAATACATATATTAGGGAATGCCTTAATTCATGTATCAGAAGAATTTATAAGGGAAAATAAGCAATAAAACAAGATATCCATCTCTGACATCTTGTGAATAAAGGAATAAAAGAATCTGAATGCTCTACAGAAGTTGTTTATGGGCTGAGGATGAAATCACAGAAACATTACCATTCATAATAACTACAAATAGCATAAAATATCTCAGAATAATTCTAAACAAAAAAGTGGAAGACCTGTATGACACGAACTTGAAATCTTTGAACAATGGATTGAAAAGGACACCAAAAACTGAAAAGATCCCCCATGATCTAGGGTAGATAGAATTAACATGCTAAAAAATGGCAATCTTATCAAAAACAATCTACAGATTTAATGCAATACCCAACAAAATACCAGCAGAATTCATCACAGAGCTCGAAAGAACAATACCAACTTCATATGGAAGGTCAGAAAACCCAGGATAGCCAAAACAATCCTGTATAATAAAGGAACTTCTGGAGGCACCACAATCGCTGACTTCAAACTCTACTACAGAGCTACAGTACTGAAAACAGCCTGGGATTGGCATTAAAACAGACAGGAGGATTAAAGGAACCAAATCAAAGACACAGATATCAATCCATACACCTTGGTACACCTGACAAAGAAGCAAAAACATATAAAATGGAAAAAAGAAAGCATATTCAACAAATGGTTCTGGCATAAGTGGACATCAAAACATAGAAAAATGAAAAGAGACCCATATCTATCACCATGAACAAAACTCAAGTCCCAGTGGATCAAAGACCTCAACATAAAGCCAACCACACTGAACCTCATAGAAGAGAAAGTGGGAAGTACACATGAATGAGTTGGCACAGGAGACCACTTCCTAAATATAAGCCCAGTAGCACAGACACTGAGAGAAACAATTCATAACTGGAACCTCCTGTATTGGGCCTCATGAGTCCCATTGTAATTTCCTGAGCCTAACTTGATTTGACATGTGGCGTAGTGTAACTTCCTGAGCCTAGCTAGAGTTTGAAAACCTGTCTCTGGCTACCCAACCTAGACCTGCCTCTGCCCAGCAACCTCTAGTGTGGATGAATATTTTTGGCTCTTGTTCTTTGTTTAGCCTCGGTTCATCCCAGGCTTTTCCACCTCATCACAAACCTATAGAAGTCCCTGCTTGATATCATTAAATGAGTCCCTGCTTTGACAGACTCCCAACTCAGTGGGTGTGTGTTTCTCCACAGTGCCCTGGGATGAGGGCTGATTTGCAACATTCCCCATCCTGTTTAGTCCCAAGGAGAGTCCCAGTGATCCAGCTTTTCTCCTGCTCTTTCTGGCAGAGAACCTGGCAAATTGTTGCCCCATGTGAGGATACCCTTACTGCAAGAAAACCCAGTGGATTGGTGCCCCTTGTGAGGAACATAAGACTGCCATGTGAGAAACTTCCTAAATACAACCCCAGCAGCACACACACTGAGAGAAACAATTAATAAATGTGACCTTCTGGAAGTGAGAAGCTTCTGTAAAGCAAAGAACATGGTCCACAGACAAATCAGTAGCATACAGAATAGGAAAAGATCTTCACCAACCCCATATCAGACAGAGGGCTGATGTCCAAAACATAAAAAGAATGCAAGAAATTGGTCATCAAAAGAACAAATAATCCAGTAAAAAAAAATGGGGTACAGATATAAACAGAGATCTCTCAACAAAGGAATCTAAAATGGCTGAAAGACAGTTAAGGAAATGTTCAACATCCTTAGCCTTCAGAGAATTGCAAATCAAAAGAAACCTGAGATTACATCTTACACTGGTAAGAATGGCCATGATCAAAAACACTGATGACAACTTATGTTGAAGAAGATGTGTGGTAAAAGGAACATGGGGGTAAAAAGCCCTCTTCTGGACTCCACAGTCACCTGCACTCATGTGCACATACACTTGTATGAAAATACATATACATAATTAAAATGTGAATCGTAACAAAAATGGAGAAAAGAGCTACATGGGCAACTTCCAAAGAAAACATACAAAAAAGCCAACAGACACCTCAAATATAGTTCAATCTCACCAATAATTAAAAATACAAATCACAATTATAATTAAATATAACATAACTTTATCACAGAAGAATTGCCAGACCTGCCCCTCCCCCCCCCAAAAAAAAACTAAAAGGAAAGGAATTTCTACTTGGCAGAGTGCAAATGTGTGACCCATTGAATCTCAAGAGCTGAAAAATCAAAGCATTTTACAAAAAGGCTGAGGTTAAAGTTGGGCACTGTTCATGGGAATATGACAAAATACTGTAACTATAGATTATATAAAAATCTTTAAAATTACTATATGACCCAGCAATTCCACTAAAAGAGTATCCAATGCAAATAAATTCAGGATAAAAAAAAAAGATAGTATCATTTTCATTGCAGAAATATGCCAATAGCTCAGAAAGGGAAGCAATCTTATTGGATAATAATCTTATCCATTATTGCCCATTAACTGATGTTCCAATAATAAAATATTCATAGTAATGTAATTCTTTTCAGTCGTTAAATGAAATTCTGTTGTGACATGATAGCAGACATCAAATAAGAAAGTAAATAAAAGAAGACATCACAATATGTAACTCACATGTCAAGTCTAAAAACAGTTGATATAAAAGTTGTAAAAAGAATGGTAATTCCAAGACAGGCAGTGGTAGTGTGCCTCTTGAATCCCAGCACTTAGGAAGCAGAGGCAGGTAAATCTCTATGAATTTGAGGCCAACTTGGTCTCTTGGGCTAATTCTAGGACATTAAGGACTATACAAACAAACCCTGTCTTGAAAAACAAAACAAACGAAAAGGAATGGTAATTTCAAAGGTTGGGAGGAGTAGAGATGATATTGGATTAGAAAGGTGATGAGCTGGAACAAAATAGGACAAGAAGTTCTGGTATGCTGCTGCAGAGTTAAGTTAACATGGATTTAAAATAATAAATTCTACATGTGAAAAATCTATAATATAGGATGCTAAAAGTCTTTACCAGGAAGAAAAATGACTGAGGAGGGAGGTATCTCTACTCTGATTTCAACATTTAATATTATGTGCTTTTGTTAAAAACTTCAAGGCCCCTCATGAATACATTAGTTTTCTGTATTGAATATCAATTTAAACATTTTACTCAAAAATTATTCTCAAAGTAATATGGACATTATTGATTGTGGGCTTTCATTCATAATCACCTTTGAGTCAGCAAATGTGATAATTAGCCAAAATAAATCAGGGCACAAAAATCAATACACCTAGACCTGAATAGAAATAGTAGCAAGAATAAAAAATTGTCCTAAAATACTAGTAGTCAAATGGGACTAGAAAGCTGAAAGTCCACAAAAGAACAAAAGGCCGTGATCAGGGAGAGGTCACTTTGAAAATCTTAATTTAGTTTTAAAAATAAAATGATAAAATGATGAAGGTGGATAGAGTAAGAACAAAGAAAACATTGTTGCTTTCTTCAGGAGTTAGGAGCACTAGTAATTTATCTTTTTACCTGAGTTATAATTACAATGACAAATACTTCTAATGAAATATCATTTCAGGACTCTGGAGTATATCATAGCCTTGGCCCTTCCAGGGAAAGTGTCTAGTATTAACTGTAGATGACTTGTACTAATTTCAGCATGAAAAACTATCACACCTCCTTCCCCAAAGAGTCAGAAATCACTGTGAAAGAGAGACAGAGAGATTAACCACCAGATGTTTTAAGGAGATTACTAGTTAATTCCTGGACATGTAGCCCTACCAGAGACAGATGCCAGAACTTTAGCTGGTAAGCCACAGCCATGTAGTGATATACAGATTAACAGAAATGGGTTAAATTAATATGTAAGAGTTAGCCAACATAAAACTAGAGCTAATGGACCAAGCAGTGTTTTAATTAATACAGTCTCTGTGTGGTTATTTCTGGGCTAAGTGACTACATGGCTTCTCTCTGCCTCTGCCTTCCTTCTCCCACCATTCAGTTTAGTTTCCTGCCAGCCAGCCCCATTCTTTTGCCCTATCACAGGCCAAGACAGTTTCCTTATTAACAATGGTATTCACAGCACACAGAGGGGAATCCCACATCAGCCAGAAGTAGGGAATATCTGAGAAAGTGATTATTTGCTGCACACAACAGGCTATTGCATACATCACATGAACTCACTGTAGCTGGGACAGTGTGCACAAGACCTGCACACACGCACGCACACACACACACACACACACACACATACACTTTGTGATGGTATTTTTAGTCAACTTAATTGGGTTTTGAGTTGCCCAGAATATTGGTAAAGCACAGTCTGAGTATTTCTCTGGGAGTGTTTCCAGATATTTAACACGAATTTCTTCATTTCCATCAAATTTACTGAGACTTGGGTGTAATAAAAGTGAAGGAGTGACAAGTATTTTGGTGTTGCCAACACCTGTGGATATCACACACCAGTGTTTTCAGCTTTTCAATGTGGAATCAAAGCAGCAATTCTCCAAGGGAATCCCAAGCCTTCAACCTCAACCTGGGGCTACATCTGTGATCTTAGCCTTCTACCTTCATGGTATGAGCAGGTACAAGTACTCCAGCTTTCTGCCACATGGTCATTATTGGGCTATCAAGCTTCTAAACTGTGTAAACCAATACAATAAACTCCTTGTAAATACAATTTTTGTTGCTTGTTTATTTTTGAGAAACAGTTCCATTGTGTAACAGCCTTAGCATAAACACAGTTTTACGGAAAATCATTCCCATATATTGGTTCTGTTTTTCAAAACAGCCCTGGATAACAGGCTGATGGCAAATCTAAGTGTCTTAGTTAGCATTTCTATTGTTGTGATGAAACGCGGGGATGAAAAATAAGCTAGAAAGAAAAGCATTTATTTGGCTTACACTTTCATATCATTGTCCACCATCAAAGAAAGTCTGGATGGGAACTCAAACAGGACAGGAATCTGGAGGTAGGAGCTGATGCAGAGGCCGTGGAGGGGTGCTGTTTACTGCCTTACTCTCATAGCTTTCTTATAGAAACGAGTCCTGGGATGATACCGCCTATACTGGTCTGGAAACTTCCCCATAAATCACTAAATAATAAAATGCTCTACAGGTTTAACAAGAGCCCAGGCTTATAGAGGCAATTTCTTAATTGAGGTTTCTTCCTCTCAGAAGACTTTAGCTTATGACAAAACTACCTAAATTTTTTTTTTAAAATCACTAAGTAATCACATTAAAATAACTGTATAAAAGATGGTCATGGAAGAAACACTGTGTAAATAAAATGGTGCACTAATAAAGAGTTAGAAGGCCTGTGCTCAAAATTACCTGGAAAAGCTGAGAACTGATAGCAGCTGGCAGAAGAACTGGAAAGCAGTCAAATTAGTGAAGAGACAGGAATGTACATTTGAGCGAGTAGAAGAAAGGATCAATAGTCTGGAAGCTAGGCCAACAGATGTTATCTAGCTAGGAAAACAAAAGAATCAAAGATCCAAGGCAAGCAAATAGTGTCAAATGGACCCAAGAGAAAGGTCACCAGTTACCACTTGACCCATGCGGTGAAGGAATCTTCTAGGGATCCCAGCAGAGTGGAATGAAAAGTAACAGAAAAATATATCAAACCATTTTAAATGAAGTTTTCAATTAAGGTTAATATGTGGGAAATTATAATATCTAATATTTCTTTCAGTTTGAGATTATATTGTAATTTCATCATTTCCCTCTTCCCCTTTTCTTCCTCCAAACCCTAACATATACCTTTTTTTTTCAAATTCACAGTCTCTTAATTGTTACTGTGTGTGTTTAAACATAACTTACTCAGACAATTTAATGTTACTCATTATGTGTTCATAGCTGACTGTTATTTGTAGTCCATATTGTGTTTTCTACATATTTTAAGAGAGCAATACATTTGAACTGCTTATTAGTTTATGATGCTTACAGTCCAAAGAGATGGAAGTATAGCAACTGAATTCAGCTAGTGTAACTTCAATTCAGAACATCATAACCTTAGGAAGTTAATTTTACTACTTGTTAGTAAATACAAAATAAATATCTCCAGGTTGTACACAAAAAGAAATTAGAAGAATTTAAAATCGTTGACTGGAAAAAAGACTGATTGGACATAAAAGGTAACACTAATGTATGATGTACAAAAATGCTATATAAAAAATTAGTAATAAACAAACATCAGTTCTGCTTCTATAAACTAACAATATACATGAAATTACAATTATAAAAATGATTTCATTGACAATAGAGTAAATACATAGAAACTATCAGACAGGGAGAAAAATGACTTGTAATAAACCATTGTAGAAGGAAATTAAAGTAGACATAAATAAGTGGAAACTAACCTTTTAACAAAGTGAGAAGTAATTGTGATATATTTTCAACATCATCCCGAATTATATACAGCTTAATTTTTAGTATCTATCTAAATATCAATGACTTTCAAAAATAAAGACTCATTTAACAATATGCACAGAATTCCAAGGGACCCAGAGTATCTTGGACAATCCAAAGAAAGATACAAGAAAATTCAAAGAACTCATACTGCTTAAGTAAAAAATTCTTTGAAAATCATAGTATACAAAGCACGGTGGCAATAGAATGGAGACCTGGAGACCAATGACACAGAAGATAAGACCAAGAAAGAAATCTTCACATATATGGAAAAGCTGTATTTGAGGCTGTGTACAGATCACTGACTATAAAATGACCAAGCTTTGCAGCTGATGGTACTGTGGATCCAATGGCCACAAGAAAAAGAAATAAATGTGTAGCATGAATTCAAATTGGTTTTAATAATATAAACCCAGAGACAGATATTAGGGGTGAAAGCTGAGAGAGCAGAAAAGCAGTGTAGCCAGCCACTAGAGAAACTTTTGCCTCTACCAAATCCTCAGACCAAAAGGGAGATCTTGTTCTCAGACTGTGTCCTATGACTGCATCGTCAGACTGCAATGAGCTCCTCTCTCTTCTGGCCTTGTATTCCAATCTCTGCCTAGCCATAAAACTCCTGTCTCCACTTCCCTAGTGCTGGGATTAAAGACATGTGACCCTAAGTGCTGGAATCACCTTTTTGTGAGCTCTGTTTCACTTAGAGACTGGATCAATTTCATGTAACCTAGGGTAATCTTGAACTAACAGAGCTGTGTGATTCTGTCTCTTGAGTCCTGGGATTAAAGGTGTGTGCCACCACTGCCTGGCCTCTGGTGGTTTAGCTCTGAACTCTGATCTTCAGGCAAGCTTTACTTGTCAAAACACAAACAAAATATCACTACATAAATTAAGCCCTTATTTCTGTGTATGCAACTATCTAAAGTAGTGATCTTGTTAAAAAAAATTTGTAATTATAAAATCAAAAACAGAGTCAAATCCCTAATACTCAATTTGGTGAGGTCCTTTTGGATATGGCACAAAACACATAGACAACATAAAAGTAAAACAAACAGAAGTTTAAATATAAGCATCAAAAGATAACCTCAGCACAGTTAAATGGCTTTTGAACTTATAGAATTTTGAGTCAAAAATATTTTCTTTACAAAATACCAAATCTCAGGCATTGCCTTGTAGCAATGTATTAATACAGAAAATTGGTACTGATATGTTGGATCATTTCTATAACTACCCCAAAAATGCTGAACCAGCGAGGTCAATGGGCAAGGAGAAAGAGCATGGATGAGGAGTCAAGGAAACCTATAAAGCAGAATTTATAGGTGTTTCAAGTGTGTGCTCATAAAATGACAATACCAGCAATATAGTCCTAGGTAGAACTGAAAATTCTATTGGAAATCGGACTGAAGGTATTATTATGACACTTGCAAAAATCTTGAGTATTCAGTCCATGCCTTAAAATTTTATGCAAGTCCAATTGTAAAAAAAATTGAATGATTTTAGCAGAGTACTTTGTAATCACAAAGCACTATGGATGCATACTGACAACTGCTGGCTGGTTATAGTCATATTTACAGTAAGACTCAAAAAGCAAAATTTGAAAAAAAAATCAAACGTTTTCAGTAGGGACAGAGTAATTTTTTGTTTGTTATAATAACTATGTAAAAGAGAATGAATCAGTAATGTGCCCCCAGCAACTGCTGGCTAAACAATTTAGTGTAGGTAACAGAGAGCCTGTTCCTTTACCTGTGAGCACTTAGGAAAAGGCCTTAAAGATATCCCAAACACATTTTAGTTCATATCTTCACAGGCTCTGAAGTCTTTCAGGGCAGCATCCTTGCAGCAACAAGGCCTGGATACTCCTTCACATAGGCACACTGCTCAAGGACCTGGACTGTTGGAATACTTTGTGAGCAGAACTTACTTCTCTCTTTCAATTCTGTAAGAGGTAGCTAAGATTGTATTTCAAATAAAGCATTAATGTAATTAATTTGATTTAAAAGATGTAGTGAACAGTACAGTGCCCTGAGTATGAAGGACTCAGTAAACCATAGTGCACAGTTTGGAATTTGAAGAAAAATATGAAGAACACTTTTAACCATACACTCAGAAATTTCTATAAGTGTAAAGTCAAGTCACATGCAGTGGTTGGTGCTCAACCTTCCTACTGCTGCAATTCTTTCACCTAGTTCCTCATATTGTGGTGATGTGCAACCATAAAATTATATTTGTTGTTACTTCCCAACTGTCATTTTGTTACTGTTATAAATTGCAGTGTATATATCTGTGTTTTCTGATGGTCTTGGTGACCCCTGTGAAAAGGTTATTTGACCAGCAAAGGTGTCACGACTACTCTATTAGAGGATAAAAATGAGTTTGGCCAACTTGGTAGAATGAAAACTAAAAGGGCAAGCATTAGAGAGAATATTCAATGGGAACTCAAAAGCTGTATCTTAATTTCTTGAGTTGTTGATATTTGGCATTTGTCTGAGAAAAACTTCAAATAAGCACAGCGCAAGAAGCTATTGTTAGCCAAGAACATGACATTTGAGTCTCAAAAACATGATGTTTTTCTTGCTCTTCTTTTAGGTTAGCTGAACAAAAATAACTGAAATCCAGGACAACATGGACTTTTGAGAAAGAGCTCCTCAGTAAAAATTAAAACATAAGAGAAAAGCTGGAAGTCAATTATTTGAGACTGTGTCTATTATTTCTATAACAAGATAGTTTTTTGAGATTTTAATAGTGATTGAAGAGGTCAGTTTGATACATTCAACAAGTACATGGCACATAATAAGGATACTTATTTTTATGTAAACCACACTCATCAAAAGTAACAAAATTATATTTCTGGAATTTACCATTGACTTCTCTGGTGTGCAGATGTTATGTGAAGTAGACAGGTAAAAATTATAAATTTTCTTTCTATTTTTAAGCTTTTAAACAAGTTTCTTAAAGTATTCCAATGGTGGTTTCTAAATGAGGTTGCAAGACTAACGTACCTTTTCTTCACAACATTTAGTGAAGACGGAATGGGTGCAGGAGTAAATGAAAGTAAAATTCTGAGTAAGATACTGTTGCTTTTATTGACATATTAAAGATGTTTGCTTTAGGAAAAGATTACACATTACAAAGAAGTTGATCTCTAATATCATGAAATACAAAAATTGACATTTCCAATTTTAATTATCTCTGTATTTAATGATGAATCTCCTTTCTTCCATTAGAAAAATATTTTTATAATAGATACACCAGTAAAGTACACATTTTTAAATTATTGTTGAGAAATAAATGAAATCTTATTCTCCATCCCACCAATTTCAAATCGCTGAACATGCAAATAAATTAGAAGTAGAGCTGTTTCCTTTTTGTTTGTCTGAAAAGGATCCTTTGGTTAAAAAATGAATGTATTTCTGTGTAAAATCATGTCAATGGATTAGGTAATAAGTTTCCCTTTCCACAAATCTACCTGAGCTTGACAGCGGCAGCTTAATAGATTAGATCGCACTAGTGCTGAAATACACACAGAGGACATAATTTTATTTTATGGGTTCCTATACTACTAGACAATATTCATTTGGCAAAAGCACTATTTCCAGGTCTTTTCTTATGGTTACTTTGAAAAATTTTGTTTTAGATTGTAATAATATTCTTTAAACACATTAGTTTCAAAAGGTTTATCATTTGTATATAATTCAACACTGGCCTGCTTTATGTTCTGTGGCATGAGCCCTGTTGTAAGCTCTCTCAGAACACCAGGTTATATTAAATCTCCATGCTTGAGAGACATTTTGTCTTTAGTTATCTGTATTTTAGAACCCAGTTGTCATTGTTCAGGAATTCTATGTCTTTAGGCATAATTTTCAATGGACCCTAAATAAATTGGAAAATATTACATTTACATTTTTAAAATATATGACCATATATTTTAGTTAAGCCATTACATAGAACAATCTAATAATGAGTATCTATTATTTCTATAATTATCCAATTTCACATAAATACAACACTATTTGTATGGTATGAATTACCTTCTGTATGCTGTGACTATGTTTTATTGCCATTGGTTAATAAAGAAGCTGCTTTTGGCCAATGACTTAACATATTAAAGGCAGGCAGAAAATCCAAACAGAGATGTAGAGCAAAAGTAGGAGGAGTTGAAGAGATGCCATGTAGCTGCCGAAGGAGACAGATGCCCTGGAACCTTAGCAGTAAACCATGAGCCTAGTGGTAAAATACAAAAATCATAGGAATGGGTTAATTTAAGATGTAAGAGTTTGTTAATGAGTATCCTGAGTTAATAGGCCAAGCATCATTTTGATTAATACAGTTTCTGTGTGATTATTTCAAGTCTGGGTGGCCGGGAATGAAAAAGCAGCCACGGCCTACATTTGTGAACTGTAGTATGGACTACAAACTCTGGATAATTATGATGGGATAACATGTAGTTATCGATTTTAAAAACGTATGGCTTTAGAAAAAATAAGGAGGAGCTGTTTCGGATTAGAACAAAGTGGGCACCTCTATAATATACCCTCATGGACCTGGAATGCTTCTAAAAATCTATTATCTACTAGCTATCTCTCTGTCAATACATTCACCTTATTTGACTATTTTCCAAACTGCACAGGTACTCTTTACTCTTGTGCTGCCTCTTCTTATTCCTTAATGTCCATGTAAAAGCACAGGCTCTCTCTCTGTGTATCTGTCTCTGTCTCTCTCCTCTCTCTCCTTCCCACCCTCTCTCTCATACACAAACATATTTCTTATTGCAAAGTTGTATTTATGACTAATAAATAGAATAATAACTAAAATAGCT
Organism: Arvicola amphibius; assembly: GCF_903992535.2. Classification (NCBI taxonomy): domain Eukaryota; kingdom Metazoa; phylum Chordata; class Mammalia; order Rodentia; family Cricetidae; genus Arvicola; species Arvicola amphibius. Next base: position 25,159,564 of record NC_052054.1, read on the forward strand.
TCCACTTACCTTCATGTGAACACTGCAAAATTATAAAATTTAAGATGTCATGCATACATGGGTCCAAAGAACCAGAATTTTAATCAGCTGACAGGAATGTGGCATGTGTATGACAATACAATTAGTAGTGATATCTTGTCGAATATAGACTCACACATTTCAAAAACTTTTTTATTGCATCTGTAGCACTTTAAAGAGTGGGAAATAAAATATTTATTCTAATATTTTATTTCTTTTCTTTATGCTGAACTCTTAGAAGGATTAAATGAAGAATTTTTTTGAAAAATAACTGAGTCCTTTTTAGAAGAAAAGTCTTCTTTACAAATACTATCAAAAGTTTTTTTTTTTCCCCAAACTAAGGATGTCTGTGTTGTTGTAGAATAATACTTTACACTTACTATAATACTTAAAATAGGTATTGGATTCCATATCTCTGCATTTTGAATGTTGTAGTTTTCTGTATTGGTCTCTGTCTGTTGCAAAGAGTAGTTTCCTTGATGAAAGGCTACACTTATCTATGACTTTAAGGACAAATGTTTAAAGACTGTTGTTCGGGATTAAACTGATTTAGTAAATTCCTGGTTGTAGATTCTCCTCCAATAACCATGACTAAGTAGTTAGCACTAAGTAGTTAGCTAATTTTCCTTTACCAGTGATGGTGTTCCTGTTGTTAAATAGGTCTTAAGTACAAATAAAAAGCTGCTGGTTACTGCCAAGGTATTCATGTCATAGTTACATGCTCAGTTATCATGCCATGGTGTCGCTGATGTGATTCATAGGCATCATAGTTTGATACAGCTATTGATTGCTTCCCTCCTTTGAAAGCTTGCTTGGAATATTCTGGTACCATGAATACTAGTGTTCCAGAAGGGGGTTTCCAGATGAGTTCCAGTTCTTGGTTCTTTGTGCCCTGTTTCCCAAGTGAATGGTGTCTTCAGCAATAGGGATTCACCTTTACAATCCCAATGGATACATCCTAAGGCTCAAGAAACATGTGGAACTAGGGACAGAATGATTGTAAAAGTCAGAGGATAGGGAGTTTGCTGTGAGACTACGTCTCCTAATAATAACAGAAGTTACAAACATAAAGTTTTGCCAACATGAGTGCTCAAATGTGAGTTGAATAAAGATGACACTAAAAAATATACCAAACTGATCAGAGAAAAGACAATGAGTTCCCAATAATACCTAACAATCGATAGGAAACTACAAAAAACTGTGAAAGGGAGAGGTGTACTTTCCCGGAGAAAATCCCACCAGTTTGTTTTTCATTGACAAATTATCAGCTCTAAAAGCATATAAGCAGCGTTATACAGTCTGAACAGGTTATTTTTGGAATATCCATGTGGATACATATACAAATATACTTATAATAACAATTATTAAAAAATATAAGTGAAGGGGCCATGAATTTGAAGGAGAGTAGGGAGTGGTGTGTGGGAATCTGTGGCTGGAGGAAAGGTGAGAGAGAAATGTGTAATTAAATTATAATCTCAAAAATTTGATCTCTTCTGTACTTTATCACATAACTAAATAAAAGTGTGTACATGTTACATATCACATTAACTTAAACATGAACTCCACTTACCTTGCTAGAGATGTGGTGATTACATAAACATCAACATTGATGATGTTCTCAGGTGTATCAAAATTAAGTAAAGGTTGTCTACATGGAGCCAGAAAATAGTGAACAACAAAAGGTGGCTTTGTTTCTGATAGTACAGCTAAATTTTGATCATAGTCTCCGTATTTTAAATTAACATGCTTTCTGTGCATTATGTTAAACCTCCTGACTGTAGCCCATAGCCTTGATCTTTTATTGGAGGGCATGCTCTGGCAGAATTAACCTTGAAATATAGCATGGAACTTTCTAGTTATTTTTCCCTGCCTCTCACTCACTATGTTACCCTTATCAGAAGAACCCTCAATTCAATAGCATATACTATACAATACATCCTTAACCTTGGGATTCTTGTAATTGGTGAAGGTCTGGGATCAAGTGGCACATTCTTTGACAATGCTTAAGTTATCAATTCAGGATAATAAACAGATAAAAATAAACTGGCTTCATCTGTCTTAAATCCTTTCTGGCCTGAGTCTATGTTATTAAGCAGGCAGTTTTCTGTCTCCTTATTTCTCATTACTTCCATAATAAAGAAAATGAAATATATTGAGTGGATGACTGCGTCTCTCTGACTCTCCTCCTTTTTCAATTTCTTCCATAAAAGGGGGAAGAACGAAAGCTCAATAAATACAGCTGAGAGAAGGAAGCTTGTGCTGTTACTATACCACACATTCTCGCAGCCTTCTAAATTGTAAAATGTTAACAGCAAAGCTAAATCTTGACATGTTGATAGCTAAAGCCATACCACAATATGGCACATCAATTGCCTGTTATGGTTTAGAAAACCAAAAAATATTCTCCTCTATGCCGTTAACATAAATCATCCTGGTTAAATCGCTTTAATCTCCAGGTAGTTATTTTTTCTCCCTTTGTTTTGTTTGGGATTTTAAACTGACACAGATTTTGATGTCATTTTGGTTTGGAAAAGGGATATCAGCTAGTGAATCAGAGGTGTGGATTTTCGGTGGAGTTATACCCATAAATCAAATTCAATAAACGTGTCAGATGAACACTGAGCATTCAGCAGCACACCAGCCCCTGAAAGAACTTTCAGCCATGTCTCTTTGCCCCAGTTTTCAGGAGAGCAGGTCGGTGCTGTAGGTCCACACATGCATGTTTTTGAAACAACTTATTTTTCAGGACATCCATCATCCCATAGTTGTCTAAAAACAAACTTTAGCACTATTATGACCAAGGAAAAGTACCAGGGTTAATGGAACTCCAGTACACTGTAGACTATTTTTTAAACATCATAAACCTGGAAAAGTACTGGAGGTAATAGGTATTCCCAAGAGGCAGATATCAATTAATTTCTTAAACATACAGCTAATTATCAATTTTCCTGGTTTTGATTTTTGGAAAGCTGAACCGGGTACCTGAAGCAAACAAGCTTAAGACCTCAACATCCTCTCTGCTAACCGCAAGTATTCGATTTCATTCAAAGCTGTTCTATCCGTTCACTATGATGAATATTTTAATCCCTAAAGGTGGCAGCAGCCCATGTTTGCAAGGCTTTCATTTTGAAAATAAACAGAGCTCTAAAAAAAAAAAAAAAAAAAAAAAAAAAAAAAAAAAAAAAACCCTCATGAGTTCAAATAGGGTAATCGGACTTGGAGTTTGCTTCTCCTGAGACTGCTTGTACATGCCGCTCCAGTCCATGAATTCTGTCTGTTGTTTCCTGTGGTGCCCATCTGCCTTCCCAGGCCCTGCCTTGTTCTCTGTCTGTGTCCACCCTCAGGCTCTATCCTCTGTTGTACTGAAGCATGCTTTGTTCCTGGGTAGGGGCGTGGCTTTAGGTAGTGATGCATAATTTTATTCCGGAAACGTCTGCCGTGTTTTCCCACTACAAATAACTGTAATTCTCACTCGGAAAGTTCAGACCCCTTCGTGATACATGTTTAGGAGCTGAGAGCGTAAGTGAAGAATAAAAGTGTATCCCGTGTTGGAGGACAAACGTGAATGACATAGGAAGGGAAGGCAGGCTACATGGAGTGGGGGATGTGGTCAGTGTGTAATATATTTGTGTGAAAACTTTAAAAAAAAAAGACTAAAACTTTTAATTTTAAAAGAGAAATTAAAAAAGGAAGAGATCTGAGATTTGATCTGGTTGGTTTTCAGCGATCTATACCATAGACATTCATTACTTTGCAAACTTACTCTGGACATTCTTTCTATCCAAATGGACTCCTTCATCACATTCAGTGGGAGGGTCCTCTCTTTTAGCACTGCATTCTAAGACAGCCGCGCTGGAGCATCATTCCCGTTTTGCAACTAATGTACCTGTGTATGATTAAATTAGACTTTTGAAGTCCTCTTTCCCTAACCCTATATGTTCATATGCATGTGTGAGTTTGAACAAGATCACACTTGTATGTGGAGTTGAGAGAACAGCCCAGAGTTGCACTCACTGCCTTGTACATTTCCTATGGCAGGATGTCTCTATTGTGTGCCATTGTGTTTACCAGGCTGGATTCCTTTGTCTATATCTTCTTTTTTTTTTTTTTTTTTTTTTTTTTTTTTTTTTTTTTTTTTTTTTTTTTTTTTTTTTTTTTTTTTTTCCCCGAGACAGGGTTTCCCTGTAGTTTCTAGAGCCTGTCCTAGAACTAGCTCTTGTAGACCAGGCTGGCCTCGAACTCAGAGATCCGCCTGCCTCTGCCTCCCGAGTGCTGGGATTAAAGGTGTGCGCCACTGCTGCCCGGCTGTCTATGTCTTCTTCTCAAGGATTCTTGAATTTTGTTTTTTAAACTTGAGACTGCTGTTCTCACTCTATACCCCAGTTCGTCCACAAACTGCAATCCTCCTGCCTCGGGTTTTCACGTAGTTATTATTAGCTTCCTGTATCATAATGAAGTTATAGAAGCTGTTTTATACTACATACAAATTTCTTAAAAGATATTTGTTTAGGCAGTTTTTACCTTTTCACTTTTTGCTGCTTTCTAGGGGAAATTTTATGTTTCTATAGTATTTTTATACCCCCCTCCAACTAAATGTAACACAGGATTCCAAATACAAGGAGGGATGGCCTCAGTAAAAGAGCTCACAAAGAAAGTAGTGTGTACCTAGGGTGTAGGTCACAGACAATCAACAGTATCAGATTTTTTTTCTCATTTAAATTTTAAAGTTTTAGTTTTGATGCAACAAATTTATTATTTGTATATTTATATTTCGATTACTTAATTTATGCAGTGTTTACCCTTCTTCTGTCTCCTCTAAGAAGGCTTTTACTAACCTTCAACAGCGAAGGCTTCTTCCAATAATTACCTGTAGTATTAGTTCTTGTTTTTAGTTACTTTGACTCTTTTGAACTTTTCTCTAAGGTATGAGGAAAGAGACTAATGTCACCTTTTTTTTACATAGTTATCTAATTGTGTGAGCACAATTTCACCAGTTGAATTTTCTTGGAAAATCTTGTTTATAAATTAATTGGCTGTAATGTAATGATTTATTTGTGTACACTGGGCTTTATTAGAGTAATCACATTTCTGTATCAATCATACGGTCTTGATCACACTGGGTTTGCAAACTTTGAGGATATAGAATGAGTCATTAGAAAGTCATTAGTATCAGTTTACTCATTCTGAGTCCCTTGAATTATCTATAATTTTAAGGTCAATTTCTTCAGAAAATGTACCCAGAATTTTAAGTCAAGAGTTATACTGTATCTGCAAATAACTTATGAAACATTCCCTTTAAGCATTGCTAAGTCTTCTAAACATGAGACAAGCAGTGCTCATGAAGTTTTACTTTGGGTTTATTGTTTGAATTTTCATAATATTTTACAAGTTGAGAGCATATATGTCCCTTTTTCAAAAATAAAATATTTTATTATTGTTTTATGCTACCATTGATGAGATTGCTCTCAACATTTTACTCGCTTTCAGCACATATAGAAATATAATCACTACTTCCTTATCTTATATTTCGACCTTAGAGAACTCATATTTTATTTTCGTGGGTTGTTTTTGGACAACTACTCATCATATTCTATTCAGAAAATAATTGAAAATATATTTTTCCAGATATTGAACACTAACTCAACCTTTGATTGGTTTTTTCTATATTAATTTATCACTACTTTCCTGTGTATTGTTGCTTTTTGATTTTCTTAAAAAATAAAGCTAGATTATCAATTGGATTTTAATGTTAACATTGGCATTTCAATCTAAAAATCTCTATCTACATTTCATAATTTGTACTGTTTCTTGCATTTTTATTTCACAACAAATTACTTGATTTCTTTGTTTATTCTTTCCTGACATCCATTGTAATTGTGCTGCTTAATTTCCTACTTGTGAATTTCTCAAATTTCTGTTACTTTTTTCTAATTTTATTTCATTGTGGTAAAAAGTGGAAATTGGACTATACAATTTTCACATATTAAAAAGACTTATTTGGTGACCTAGAATGTGGTTTGCTCATGCACTTCAGGAGAAGACACATTCATAGGTTGTTTGGTGGGCTTCCCTGATGCCTAGGACTTCTTTTAGGTTTACTAGTTGTTTTGTATTTGTTTTTTTTGTTTGTTTGTTTGGTTGGTTGTTGTTTTGTTACAAATGCAGGTACTTACATAGCATGCATATGGAGGTCTGTATTGGTGTTGATTTTGTCCTCACTTTTTTTTTTCTCATGGTTTATTTTTTTTATATTTAAAAATTTCCATCTCCTTCCCTCCTCCTCCCCCCTCCCTCCCCTCCTCCTCCCCCTTCCCTCCCCTCCTTCTCCCCCTTTCCTCCCCTACCCTCCACCCACACCTCCCCTCCCTCCCTCTCAAGGCCAAGGAGCCATCAGGGTTCCCCACTCTATGCTCAGTCCAAGGTCCTCCCAACTCCCCCCAGGTCCAGGAAGGTGATCGACCAAGCTGAGAAGGCTCCCATTTGTGTCTGATTTTGGGATAGAGTCACTTGTTCACTGTTGTGTTCTCTAAGCCACCTGGACCATGAACTTCTGAGAATTCCCCTATCTCTGTCCCTTCATCCTGCCATATGAATGCTGGGAATATATGTGCTACCTACTCTGCGTTCTATGAGTTCTGGGACTCCAATCTTCAATTGAGTATCTTATGTTTGCTCAGAAGAGCCATCTCTTCAGTCAACCTTTATTGTTTTGTTCAATATTGTGTATCTCTTTATCTTCTGGCTACTTTCCTATTTATTGTTGTAAGTGACATGGTGGACTATACAGCAATTATTAACTCATGGCCTCTTTTCAACTTCAGTTCCTTCAGTTTCATTCCCTGTAATTTAAGGTAGGTTCACTAGCTGATAATGTATTTAGATCTATATGTCTTATAAGTTTTCTATTTTAATAAAACTGTTAATGCCTTTCGCGTCTCACCTAGTTGTTAAACTCCACTAACCACCAGTTTAATTTCCTCTGATATTTCATAATACTTAGAGCACATTTTGCTTAGCAGCCAAATCCTAAGCTTACAGTCTTCCTTTGCAAGTCATATTTTGATGGCATTCTTGTTTGTCATGTCCCCACAGTGACCCTTCTTGGTTATTTTTCCTCCCTCTGCTCTTTGTTAAACTAGTGAGCTAGAATTTAATATGTAGTCCATGAGGCCACAGACTTCTCAACTGTTTACTATAAATATATTTCCCATTTCAAGATCAGCTTCAGGCTTAAACCACATTTTGGTACAAAATTAGATTGTGAAGAGTGTTTTCTTTTTAAGTTGTGCCTTTTGTAGTCTACTCCTCTTCCTGAGAAAATTGCAAGGCAAGGATTGAGAATGGGAGGAAATATAGTAGTCAGGGATAATAGAAATTGATCAGTAAGAAGTATCTTAAACCAGGGCGATTAGGTTCATTGAGGCAAGCAGATTCTCACTACATGTATATTCTACCAGTCTCTGTAGGTTTAATTTTTATATATTTTTTATTTTATTTTATTTTTCTAAAGATTTATTGTTTTTTCTTTTTTATTAAATTATATAATTTTACAAATTTTCACCGCTTCCCCTCATCCCATATATGTCCCCCACCCCAACCCCCCCTCCCCCTCCCTCTCCAGTCCAAAGAACAGTCAGGGTTCCCTGCCCTGTAGGAAGTCCAAGTTCCTCCCCCATCCATCCAGGTCTAGGAAGGTGAGGATCCAAACAGAGTAGGTTCCCACAAAGCCAGTACATACAGTAGAATCAAAACCCGGTGAAGGTGCGTGGTTGATCGGCAGTTATGATTCACCAGACAAGCTTTAATATATATAATTCAGTTTTAATAAAGGAAAGGAAAGGGAACTTACAAATCCAAGGTTCCAGCGAGGAGGGCAGGAAAACAAAAAGAGAGCAGGCTGCAGGCCCGCAAGATTTTATAAGTCAATATTAGCCTAAGGGGGACACGCCTAAGAGGGACACGCCTAAGAGGGACACGCCTTTAGACCAAGGGGGACACGCCTTTAAACCAAGGGGGACACGCCTTACAAAACAAGGTTTTGGGCTAGGCTTCCCCTTCATCTCCCCCTTTTGTCTAAATAAGACAGAACCAAACCAAATACAACTATATTCAATAGGAACAAATAATAAATATAAAATTACAAACAATATTAAGAAGAAACATATAACAAAAGTTTTACTAAGCATTCTATTTCAAGGAGTCTAAATAATGTAGAGGGTAACTACAATTATCTAATCTTCAACCCCATCAAAGATCTGAGAAGGGAAGTAATATTACTTAAGCAACCAGGAAGTACAAACAAGAAACTTCCAAAATGTGCAACAAATGACAGAGACAACTAACTACCTGGGCAGTCACCCAAAGTTTCGTTTTGCAATGTTGAGGCAACCAACTTTGGCTAAGGCCTAACACAACTGACATAACATTTTTCAAAGGCAAGGAACTTTTTGTAGAACTGTCCAACCCTGTCTTGGCAAGATAAGACAATCCTGTTTTTATCCATTTACGGATACTCTGAAACTCTGTCAGTGGTCGAGGTATGGGCTTTTTCTTTGCCTAAAGGCCACTTCTGCCAAGAAGAAGACAAGCTCCCAGTGGAGTGTCTTTGGTGCTCAACATTCTCTCGGGAGTAGAGTGGTGTTGCCAGGAGTGATTGTGTCTCATAAGTACCAAACTCTAGGTTAGATTAAAGGCCATGTTCTACAGCTCTTCAAAGAGGTCGAAGATTATACTATCTATACTAAATATAATTTCTATGTATCTAAAAAACCTGAAAAACAACTGTGCAATAAATGAGGACAATATCCCCAAACGTAAACAATGTCATTATACAAATAATATCAGAGGTAGAAATGTACATTGCAATATGATAAATATCTCAATATAACAATTGTTTTAAACAGAGGTAGAAGCATACTCTCATACAATAGAGGTAGAAGCATACTCACATACAATGTTCAATATACAAGAATCAACACCAATGCAATTTTCTAATAACAATAATTCACAAATACTAATCATCCCATCAAACCAGGTAATCCCCCCCCCCTTTTTTTTTTCATAAACACCCCTGAGTCCATATAATACCTCCCCCATCCCCTCAACCCTATACCATCTACTAAATGATGTCCCTAAACCAGAGGGCAAACTCTGTTGGGAGAGGGGGCGTCGTCCTCTAAGATTGCTTCTAGCTGACATGGGGGCGACGTTCTTCTCAGGGGGTTCCATGAAAGCAAATGATGGTAAAATTCCCAGAATAACATTTTGTCGAGGAAATTGTAACTAGCCTCTGAGTGTTTTGAGGAGGTCCGGCCAAAGTGTTGTCAAAATTGTACACCATTTGAAACTGTCTTGTGTAGTTGGTACCAAAAAAAAAACCAAAAAAAGGTCTAATTTTAGCGCTATTAAAAACATGACGTCATAGTAACCAGGTGAAATTGATGTTGTGGGGCCCCATCTTCATCCTGGAAACTTCAAAGATTACTGAAGGAAAATTTGTTGTTTGTTACAGGAAAGGTAAACATTATCTACAAAGACATATACAGACATATATATTCGATGAAAGGTATAATAAAGACAGACAGATATGAGGAAAGGCAAAGAAAGTTTATCAAGTATCATCATCATCATCATCATCATTATTATTATTATTATTATTATTACTATTATTATTCTGTCCCATTTCATGGCTCCTGACCTGAGACAGAAACTCTGAGATATCTCTTATAAACAGGCTTGGAATTGAAGAAGAACTGAGCCATAGTCCAACTCCAAAACCAGCTCTATATACATATAAATAAAGGCACAGTATATATGTAAAAAAAGTTTTATACTTACTAAACATATTCGGGTTCTGTGTTGATCCATATTAGGTTGTAACTAGTGTCCATGCATCAGTATTTAAATATCCAGGGTCCCTTAAGTTCTTTGAAGATGAGTGGTTTCCTGTGGAGATAAGAAAAGAACCCTGCCCCCAACCTATATGCTTTTCTTACCATCAGTATGATCATCAACCTTGTGAATGAATTATTTTTCTTTTCCAAGGGGCTTCTTCTCTTCAAACCGAACCTTTATTAATTTTGACGGTATCCACAATTTTTCCTCTCCTGTGGAGACAAGAGCAAAACCCCTTCCCCAACGCAGCACATCTCCTGGCTTCCACTGCGAGGTCAGCACATCCTTGAAATAAACTGGTTGATTTAATTCAGCAGACTTTTCCATTATCCAATGTCTTTCTGCAGCCGTTGTCCCCTTCTCATTAGCGTTGAGAAAATTCAAGGTTAATAAAGCACTATGTAACCTATTTCTAGGGGTATTTTCCACCCCTTTCTGTTTGTTTAACATGTCCTTTATAGTTCTATTTGATCTTTCTATGACTGCTTGACCTGTAGGATTGTATGGTATACCTGTAACATGCTTAATATTGTAATAAGCAAAAAACTGTTTCATTTTCCTAGAAACATAAGCTGGACCATTATCCGTCTTTATTTGTGTAGGTATACCCATGATGGCCATAACTTCTAATAAATGAGTGATTACTGAATCAGCTTTTTCTGAGCTTAAAGCAGTTGCCCATTGAAAACCTGAATAAGTGTCAATGGTGTGGTGTACATATTTTAATTTGCCAAATTCTGCAAAGTGAAACACATCCATCTGCCAGATTTCATTCCTTTGAGTGCCCTTTGGATTAGCCCCTGCAGGCAGTGGTGTTTGGTTATAAAAAGAGCAAGTAGGGCATTTCTTTACAATTTCCTTAGCTTGTTGCCATGTAATAGAAAATTCTTTCTTCAAGCCTTTGCTATTGACATGATGTTTTTTATGAAATTCAGAGGCCTGCAGCACACTACCAATCAACAATTGATCAATTTCTGCATTACCTTTTGCTAGAGGACCTGGCAGACCCGTATGAGATCGGATGTGTGTTATATACATAGGGCAAAGCCTGTTCCTGATCATGTCTTGTACCTGGATAAACAATGAGGTTAGTTCTGTATCATCAGGTATAAATTCAGCAGTTTCAATATGTAAGATTACTCTTTCTGCATATTGTGAATCAGTAACTATATTAAGCGGTTCTTTAAAATCCCTTACCACCATAAGAATGGCATATAATTCTGCCTTCTGGACAGAATCATAAGGGCTTTGTTCCACCTTACTCAAATCTTCTGATTTGTAACCTGCTTTCCCTGATTTATTAGCATCAGTATAAAATGTACGTGCTCCAGTTATTGGAGCATCACGGATGATTCGGGGGAGAATCCAAGAAGTTCTCTTTATAAAGTTAAGCCTCTTGCTTTTCGGATAGTTGTTATTGATTTCTCCCAAAAAATTAGCGCAAGCTCTTTGCCATGGTTCGTTATCTTCCCACAATTTTTTTAGTTCATCAGCAGTGAAAGGCACTATAATTTCTGCTGGGTCTATGCCTGCTAGTTGACGAAGTCTCAATTTGCCTTTTATAATTAATTCAGAGACTTTTTCCACATAAGTTTTTATTTTCTTACTTGGTTTATGTGGTAAAAAGATCCATTCTAAGATAATATCATCTCTCTGCATTAAAATTCCTGTAGGAGAAATTTTGGAAGGCAATATGACGAGAATACAACTGAGCTCTGGATTCACCCTGTCCACATGTGTCTCTTGTAATTTCTCTTCAATCATTCTCAGCTCCTTTTCTGCTTCAGCTGTTAATTCTCTGGGACTGTTTAAGTCTTTTTCACCATCCAAGGTTTTATTTAAATGAATTATCATATCAGGTGTTATGCCAACAGCTGGTCGTAAGCTGGAAATGTCTCCTAACAACCTTTGAAAGTCATTGAGAGTCCGTAACCGATCTCTCCTAATTTGTGCTTTTTGTGTCTTAATTTTTTGTAAACCTATTTTATAACCTAGATAATTAACAGAATCTCCTCTCTGAATTTTTTCAGGAGCAATCTGCAATCCCCATTTAGGTAAAAGTATTTTTACTTCTTCAAACAGTCTTTCTAAAGTAGCCATGTTTGAATCAGATAACAGAATATCATCCATGTAATGATAAATTATCGACTTGGGAAATTGCTTGCGTATTATTTGCAATGGTTGATTTACAAAATATTGGCACAGGGTGGGAGAGTTCAACATGCCCTGTGGGAGGACGGTCCACTGGTATCTCCTTGTAGGTTGAGAGTTATTATAAGTAGGCACTGTGAAGGCAAACTTTTCTCTGTCCTTTTCTTGTAAAGGTATAGTGAAGAAACAATCCTTTAAATCAATTACTATGAGAGGCCATCCTTTTGGTAATAAAGATGGCAGAGGAATTCCAGATTGCAGAGAGCCCATAGGTTGAATAACCTTATTGATAGCCCTGAGATCTGTCACCATTCTCCACTTACCAGATTTTTTCTTAACAACAAATACAGGAGAATTCCAAGGGCTGGTAGATTCTTCTATATGTCGAGCATCTAATTGCTCTTGTACCAGCTGTTCTAAAGCCTGCAACTTTTCCTCAGCTAAAGGCCATTGCTTTGTCCATATTGGTTTCTCAGTCAACCATTTTAGAGGCAGTGCTGTTCGTATCTCTGAAGGGCCATCAATTGCTTTGCATTCTTGTACAGCCCGAACAGCCGGTTTCTGCCTTCTGTAATATCTTTTAATATTTCCCTCGGTGATATAGGCTCTAGAAGCAGCAGGAATGTTAATTTGGGTATTCCATTGCTGCAACAAGTCACGGCCCCATAAGTTCACTGCAATATTGGCTACATATGGCCTTAATTTTCCTATTTGTCCTTCTGGCCCTATGCATTCAACCCATCTCGTGCTCTGCTTTACTTGAGATAGGGTTCCAATTCCCAGGAACTGAACATTTACATCCTGAAGAGGCCAATACGGATGCCAAGATTCTGGAGTAATGATACTTACATCCGCACCTGTGTCCAGTAGGCCAGTAATAAAAACGCCATTTACACATACTCTTAACTTTGGTCTTTGTTCATTTATAAAAGTCTGCCAAAATACACGTAACTCATCTTTCAGGCCATTTTTGCTTTTAACAGCAGGCATGGGGCTTTCTAATTTTCTTGATGAGGCATGTTCTCGGCAGTAACCGGAAATGACTGGACCACATTCGCCATGGGGGCCTGCGAGAGGCCCCCCATTGAGTTTCCCAGTGGCAACAGGTTGCCTTGTCTATCTCTTGTTGACCTGCACTCATTTGTCCAGTGTCTGCCTTTTCCACATCTCCTACATATACCTGAAGGCTGAGTCCTCCTACGTCTGTTATTTCTAGAAGAGGCATTATTATTATTATTGTTATTATTATTATTATTGTTGTTATTATTATTATTATTATTTCTGAAAATCCGTTGTCTGCAATTCCTTTTAATATGTCCCATCTTGCCACAATTAAAACATTTGGTAACTTGATGCCTCCTTTTTGCATTAGAAATTGCTTCTTCGACCCATGCTTCAGTGCCATAGTCAAATGATTCAACATTCATTGTATGTAAGACCCATTCGTCCAAGGGCGCTGATCTCATCTTTAAAGGCCCCAGGATCCTTTTACACTCCACATTGGCATTCTCATAAGCCAAAGATTCAATTATTATACGTCTTGCTTCTGGGTCAGATATCCCTATCTGTACAGCTTTAGTTAGCCTTTGTAAAAAATCACTAAAGGGTTCTCTCTGACCCTGTTTAACTCTGATATATGATTCCAGTCTCTGTCCTGGGTCTTGAACCCTGTCCCAAGCCTTTAAAGCTGCTGTAGTACATATGGATAAGGTGTGTTCATCATAATTCGCTTGTTCCAGAGGATCGGAGAAAAGTCCTTCACCTAGAATTTGATCTAGGGAGATCTCAATTCCCTTTGCTCTTTCCTGCTGTTCTAAAAGTTTAGCCTCTTGTCTGAACATGCATTTCCAATTTAATTGTGACCCACTCTCTAGAACAGCTGATACTAATTGTACCCAATCATGGGGCGTTGCCTTATTGCTTATAGACCAAGTTTTGAGCATCTCTCTAACAAAGGACGAATGTAGCCCAAAGTTCATAATAGCTTGTTTAATTTCTTTGAGATCATTCATACGGACGGGTTCCCATGTATATTCCTTGATGACTTTAGGGTTTTTGGAACCAGTCACCTTTTCTGACGTTACTATTGGAAAGGCAGGTAGAACTTTATGGAAATTATCCCGGAGAGTTTTACTCATTGACGGAGTTAAATTTCGCCTTTGTACCGTTTGCTCCTGTTCTATAATTTCCTCAATCTTTTCTAATCTGCTTACTATTGCCTTCTGTAAGGCCTGGATCTCCTGTCCAGAATTATGCTCCAAGGCCTTCATGGAGGATTCCAAAACATGAAGTTTGTCCAGTAGAGTTAGTGTCTCATCCTTGGATAGAATTTTCATGGCCTGAATTGTGCCTTCTTGTATTGACAATCTGTCAGCCAATCTGTCATATCCTTTAGACAAAGTCCGATTTTCACATTCAGCAGTTTTAATTCTCTCTGATAATGTTTCAGACAGGGACTGAAGTTTACGATCCAAATCAGCTGTTCTCTCCTCCGCAGCAATGAGTCTCTCCTTAATATCAGACTGTAGTTTTTCTAAATTTTGCTCATTTGACCGAGTCATATCAGACAAAGCCTTATTCCCTTCCTTGAGACCTTCAAACTCTTTCTTGGAGTCCGTCTGAATTGTTTTTGCAAATACCTCGACCGACTTAAAGTTGTTACTCAAAACAGTTGTGCCCTTTCTTAAGCATTCAACCTCTGACCTAAGAATCCTGGTTTCATTCTGTAAGGACTTTATCATTTTTCTATTTTCAAACCATGTAAGGGAGAAACCAAATACGAGAAAAATTGCAAGCCCTATAAACATCCAAGTTATGGGAATATCATATGTATCCTGTAATATTTCTACCATAGTACAATTAAATAGACTGCAGAAGCTTTCAACGGTGATATGGTCAGACATTTTTTTTTTTTTTTTTTTTTTAATCAAAAGAAATTTTACCTGAAATGACCGTTCCCTGCCAGTAGGTCGCTAGGGCAATAACCGCTCGGCCAAACCGAGTCACACACACGTCCTTTGCTCCGTACAAGCGGGGCTGGGACAGGCTAGTCTGGGAAACTGCTCTGAAGCAATCAAGAGCCCAAGGCCGAATCCTTGCCACGCAGTGTGGGAACTGGAGCTGAAGGCTCCCAAATGCCCGAGTTGGACGCCAAATGAAGGTGCGTGGTTGATCGGCAGTTATGATTCACCAGACAAGCTTTAATATATATAATTCAGTTTTAATAAAGGAAAGGAAAGGGAACTTACAAATCCAAGGTTCCAGCGAGGAGGGCAGGAAAACAAAAAGAGAGCAGGCTGCAGGCCCGCAAGATTTTATAAGTCAATATTAGCCTAAGGGGGACACGCCTAAGAGGGACACGCCTAAGAGGGACACGCCTTTAGACCAAGGGGGACACGCCTTTAAACCAAGGGGGACACGCCTTACAAAACAAGGTTTTGGGCTAGGCTTCCCCTTCAACCCGGTGCCATTGTCCTTGGCTTCTCAGTCAGCCCTCCTCTTCAGCCACGTTCAGAGAGTCTGGTTTGATCACATGCTCCATCAGTCCCATTCCAGTTGGCCTTGGTGAGCTCCCATTAGATCAGTCCTATTGTCTCGGTGAATGGACGCACCTCTCACGGTCTTGACTTCCTTGCTCATGTTCTCCCTCCTTCTGCTCCTTATTTGGACCTTGGGAGCTCAGTCCAATGCTCCAATGTGGGTTTCTGTCTCTATCTCCATCCAATGTCAAATGAAGGTTCTATGGTAATATGGAAGATAATCATCAGTGTGGCTATAGTAAAGGGCCAGTTCAGGCCCCCTCTCCTCAGCTGCTCAATGAGTAAGCTGGGGACATCTCCTTGGACACCTGGGATCCCCTCTAGAGTCCAATCTCTTGCCTACCTTCAAATGGCTCCCTTAATTAAGATATATACTTCCCTGATTCCATAATCACTCTTCCTCCATCCCAACTGTCCCATTCCCCCAAGCTCTCCCCATCCTCCCCTTCTCACTTTTCTTTCCCCATCTCCCCTTACCCCCATCCTGCCCCCACTCCCAAGCTCTCAATTTTTGCCTGGCAATCTTGTCTAGTTCCAATATCCAGGAGGATAACTACATGTTTTTCTTTGGGTTCACCTTCCTATCTAGCTTCTCTAGGATCATGAAATATAGGCTCAATTCTATGGTTAAAATCCACTAATAAGTGAGTACATACCATAGTCATCTATTTGGGTCTGGGTTACCTCACTCAGGATAGTGTTTTCTATTTCCATCCATTTGTATGCAAAATTCAAGATGTCATTGTTTTTTACTGCAGAGTACTACTCTAATGCATACATATTCCACACTTTCTTTATCCATTCTTCCATTGAGGGGCATCAAGGTTGTTTCCAGGATCTGACTATTACAAATAATGCTGCTATGAACATAGTTGAACAAATGCTTTTGTAGTATGATAGGGCATCTCTTGGGTATATTCCCAGGAGTAATATTGCTGGATCCTGGAGTAGGTTGATCCCAAATTTCCTGAGAAACTGCCACACTAATTTCCAAAGTGTTTGCACAAGTTTGCATTCCCACCAGCAATGGATGAGTGTTCCCCTTACTCCACATTTTTCCCAGCAAAGGTTATCATTGGTGTTTTTGATTTTAGCCATTCTGATAGGTGTAAGATGGTATCTCAAAGTTGTTTTGATTTGCATTTCCCTATATTTTATTCCATCCTGTCAACTCATAGTTTAATTTCCTCCAAAATAGAATGTCCACGCTATAAAGTCATAGCCCACATAGCAGAAACAAACTCTAATTCCCCTTTTTCTTAGATACTATTAATTCTAATTGTCTGCTTACTATTGCTTCCCTATAAGATCAAATATCTCCTTAGACAACTGTCATCATATTTTTCCATATTTTCTCTCATATCTTCATTATGAGTCATATTGGTTTTGCTTCTTAGATGCTGATCTTCTTTCCTTTTTTATCAGTTCATTACTATCATTCTCAGTGAATTATTACAGCAATTTCTCAAATGGCCTTCACTTCCTAAGTTTCTGTACACTGCAATGTCTCTAGGCACTTTACATGTGTTTTAGTCTCTCTTGACTTTGAATATAATAACTCAAAGGGGAGACTGAGATTCACAAAAGGTAATGGGCTGTCTGAGACAACCAAAGTAACATAATAAATATGTAAAGATAATCTTCCTAGTGTCCACAGAAAAGAATAAAGTTGTGCATTCAAAGAAAAGGAGGTCAAAAAGATCAAAGTCACAGGCCAAGATAGTGGTGCAAAACTTAGGATAGAAGGGAGCAAAAGGAAAATATAAAGGACTAGTGGCTTTAGTGAGCAGGAAGGGTGAGAAAGGATACCAATTATATAATTGTGTGAAACTACCAAGCAATAATTTTTTAAAAACAAAAATATTATGAATTGAGTATTAATTTTTAAGGCAGGGTAAGGTACTAATTAGCTTTCTATCCTAGAGACATCACACTGCTTTATTGCAAAATACATATTAGAATCAATACCACTAAGTTAACAAGAAGCATAGAGCAAGAAGCATTGCAGAAGTACAAGAGTCTGTGCCACTTAAATCAGAAAGCAGAGAAATTACTCAAAGAAAACTTCAGAAAGGAATATCACTGCATGTCAGAGGGATATGCTGTAAATGGCTCCCATGGTGCCGAGACCGATGCTTGGGTATCTTTCCTAAGCACTGAAGTGGAATTGGTTTTAGATCTCAGTGGATCATTCACTGCAGTCTTCTTTTTTATAAGCAATAACAATACACAGATGTTAAGTGATTTGCCTAAGAATTTTCAGTTCTTTGTCTAATGCTTATATAAACAGAACATGACATTTTCAATTTCTGCTTCAACATGTTTTCCAATATTTTGCAATATATATAGTACCTTGTCAATTTCCTAGGTATTTGAGATGACATAATGAGAAAATGCAGAATTCTGGCTTTCTAACTGTCCTACAGGAGGATTAGGTTGCTATGTATCAGACAATTACAGACAGCCTTTGGTGATTTTGTTTAAAATTTATGAGACAGTTACGATAATCTAATCACTGTATTTTTGGAATAAAACTTCAACTCCATCCAATTTCCTAATGTAAAAATATCCATGACGCCTGACTTCAGTGATGTATACATATCATTCATCATCAGATGTAAAGAACTAATAGGTTTTTTTTTGTTTAAAATGAAATATTTCCCTTATATAAGTTTATACATGAAAATTGAGTAATCAGTCTGGCTTCTCTTAATTTCCTGAGAGACTTTACATGTCAAAATGAGCACAGAACAATTTTAAAATAGAAAAGCTTATAATAAGCACTTCAACAAATATGAAAATCCATTATGTGTTTTTGTGGTGTGTGTGTGTGTGTGTGTGTGTGTGTGTGTGTGTGTGTATGTGTGTTCCCAACATTCTCTATTTTGAAAGAGACTAGAAAATAAACAAGAAAATATATGGCACGGATAAATCAGACTCATAATAAAATATGCTATTGCTCAACAAAATAATTTAGTCCACATGAAGTCTTGATTATGCCCCACAGTTATCCTATTTCAGGGAACTTGAGGGAAGCACCAAGTTCTTGATTATTAAAATGCTTCACCAAGTCTGCTGATGAAGCAAAATGGAGTTTATAGAGGGAACATTTTTTCCTGTTTTTAAGCTTCAAATTTAAATCCATCTTTGTTGTAGAAACTTGATTTTAAAATGCTTACTCAAGTTCACAAGCCTTCCACAAATAATTCCTTCCCTCACTTCTTGAACAAAACACCTTGGTCCTCTCTGTTCCTATGACTGTGAAGGTGATGTGTTCATTCCTCTGAAGCTAACCACAGACCCTGCACTCTGACAATATTTGTCTTTATAACGACTTTTCCTTGCTCCAAACAAACACCCCTTTAAAGTCACCCTCTTTCCACAAGCGTCTCTTGGCAAACACCTTTAAGTGTTGAGCTTAGTTCATTTTGTAATCAACCACCCTACCGACAGACACCAGCTAACTATAAACCATTCAAAGTTACCCAGTGTAGCTTGTGCTGCGTGTCCTGAGACACATTAACTCATCAAACATTGAATACCACAGGCATTAATACCAAATGAGACAGAATTTACTTTTAAAAGTGAATGAGTTGCCCTTCTTTGGGTTCTGAATTCCATTTAATTCCTTCTACCACCATGGCTCATCTTTCTAGATTTGGCGTATCTTAGAAAGGGTCAGTGTTATGTTCTGCTAGCTCTAAAGGGGCCACACTACCTCTGAGTAGAGTTTTACTTCTTGTAAATGAAGTTATTTCTTATAAATTTGCTTCTTTACTTGGACATAGAGACTATCAATAAATAATTCATAGTACAATTAACGGGGAAAAATAATGGAATTCTAACACCTTCTAAATATCCTGATTGATCCAAACATACATAAAACAAATTGGCCTTCATAGAATCAGATGTCTCTGTCACTGTTGAGATAAACTGACTGGCCAGGAGGAACTTCTAAGCTATAAGTTTATCACTGCATGGATGAGCAAACCTTATTACTTTTGACTGCAGTCGATTATACTTGACACCTCACAGATAACAAACAAATGTCATATAGTAAGCCCCCTTATACATAAAAACCATCAATACATGTATCATTCTACTAATTCAACTCACAAATAAGTACCAATGATACTTAATATGTTAAAATAAATACTTTATATGTGTCAAGCTGATGGAGAATAATTTCCAAAAGACTTTGCACTTTAAAGAAAAACTGGAGCTCAAAAAGTTAAATAACTGGCCCAAGGTCATACAGCCAGTAGTCAAACACATGGTCTAGTCATACCACAACCCATTTGGTTTTCATTTCATTCCAGTGACCTCAGGGAGCTCCCAGTTTAGAGGAGGAAATGTACAATCAAATAAATAATTTCAAAATAGAGCACAAGTTGAGGTTTTGCTTTAAAGTCCTTTGGAATGTATTCTTACACCGAATTCCTCACAAATGCATGAAAACATATTTTAATGAATTAATTTTTCCTTATTTTTAACATTTAACATTCACAGGAATGTTTCTTTCATAGACAGAGTCTGAGAAGCTCATGAGACTCCCAAGTGCTCCGGTGTTGAGAGATGTTGCTTCACAGATGATTAAGATAGTCATATACTTGACCTCAGTAGTGACTACTATGGAGATTGGTAATTTTTTCCCTAAGGAACTTGACATATAAATTCTGAATCAATGCTATCCACCTTGGAGTAAGGGTACAGTCCTGCTTCTGCCTGTTTGCCTCAGAATCAAAGGGGATGAGATACAGAAAAGCCAAGGGAGGACTCTTCCCTGCTTATTCTGAAACCACATAGCTAACTCTTGCCTAAGTAAGTATCATCATGCATACTGAAGCCTTGTATGTGAGCCATTCCTTCTTAGTGAGGTAACTCAGACCCAGAAAGACAATTATCATATGTACTCACTCATAAGTGGTTTTTAAACATAAAGCAAAGAAAGCCAGCCTACTAATCACAATCCCAGAGAACCTAGACAACAATAAGAACCCTAAGGGAGACATACATGGACTAATCTACATGGAAAGTTTAAAAAGACAAGATCTCCTGACTAAATTGCGAGCATGGAGACCATGGGAGAGGGTTGAAGGGAAGGGGAGAGAAAGGGAAGGAGCAGAGAAAATGTATAGCTCAATAAAATCAATTCAGGTGTTGTAGGATGCCCTTCTCTATGTTGTGAATATGTTTTATTATCATTGGTTAATAAAGAAGCTAATTTGGCCAATAGCCAGGCAGAATATAGCTAGGTGGGAAATCCAAACAGAGATATATGGAGAAAGAAGGCAGTCAGGGAGTTGCCAGCAGCCAATGGGAAAGCAAGACATGAGGTAAGAAACTACATGTTTCATGGTAAAATATAGAATGATAGAAATGGGTTATTTGAGTTGTAAGAGCTAGTTAATAATGAGCTTGAGTTAATAGGCCAAACAGTAATTAATATTAAGACTCTGAACGGTCATATGTGAACTGTCACATAGGAGAGAAACTTCCAATTACATCCAGTCCCTAGAGTAATCTGTAGGAACAGCAAAGCCCACTTTTGTCAGTGGATGTTGGCCCTATACTTTCCCTAAAATGATCAGAAATTGAAATCCTAACTCTCCCTTTTGACTTGAGCTTTTCTTATTTTTATCCCTCTGTTTCATGGAGATGTTGGGGTGGGAGAAGCTGTATTAAGCTTTATGTTTTTATCTTACTTTATTTTGTGCTATATGTGTCTTTGGTTTTATATAACATTCATTCTCTACATCAAAGGTAACATGCATGAATTTTAGTTCTTAAAAAATAGAAAGAGTTGTTTCTTGTTTGTTTTTGCCAGATTTACCTAAGGATTTGAAATTCACTGACTAGAGAAGACAAATTTAGAACAGAGAGGAATGGGTCATGGATTAGAGTAGTAGATTCTGGATGGTGTACTAGCATGGTAGGAAGAAACAGAAGAAAAAGTAAATACTACCAACAACAAAAATAATAAATAATGAATTGTCCAGAAAAGGAAGGCAGATAAAAAATTCCTGCCATGTTGACTGGCTCTTAAAATCTTCAGAGTCCATGTTAGATTTTCTTGTCTGGAGCATCAGGCAGAGGAAAATAAAGTTTTCAAAGGTGACATGTTTTTCTCCTCTGATTTTGATTAGTTAGGAAGAAAACTGAATAAATTAAATTGTGAAAATTTACAGAATGGTACTTTTGGATTTGTAGCTAAAAGCTGTTGTCTATTTCTGACAAACTTTTGCTTGCTTATCTTTAAAATTTGCCTCCTCAAGGAAGTATTTTACCTGTTTGAAGACAAGATTGTTAATTCTCAAGACATTTTGTGCTTATTGTCAGTTTACACCTCCTTGTTATTATTGCAAATTTCTTATTAAATTTGTAAAAATAGTAAAACATATTAAACAGAAGATATGGGATTCTTCTTAGCTTAGATATTCACCCCAATTGGGAACACTGAACTGACCTAGACAAATTGAAATGATGTCATAATATCATATAAAACTAAATTAAATTCACAGTTGCAAGCTGTATAGTAACTCAAACAAAATATAAATATGTCAACTGTGATAGATTAAATGGGAATGGACCCCCACAAGCTTGCATATATGAGTGGTTGTTCATTGGGAGTGGCACTACTTGACAGCAGAGAGAAGATGTGGTCTTGTTGTAATAGGGGTGACCTTGTTAATGTAGCTCTGCCCTTTTTGGAAAAAAAGTGTCATTGGGGTGGGCTTTGGGGTTTAAAATCCTCAAGCCATGTCCATTCTTCCTCTCTTCCTGCCTTCTTGGATCCAGATATAGAACAATAAAGCAATTTCTCCAGCACCACATCTTCCTGCATGCTGCCATGCTTCCTTGCATGATGATTTAACCTCTGAACTGCAAACCATTCCCAATTAAATGATTCTCTTTTATAAGAGTTTCTATGGTGTTGGCATCATCTCTTCATCGCAATAGAACACTGATTAAGGCACCAAAAAAAACCAAACAACAACAACAAATTTGAGATGATCAATAAATATTTCTGGAGATGGAAATATCAGAAGATGAAATTATCTCCTGGTACAGTTTCAGATTATATCTCCCCACTTCAATTTAAACAATTTAGATACTTCCGCAGAGGTATACCCAAATTATCTCTAAGGAAATTCTCGATTCTGGTAAGAAGATAATTAATACTAACTATGACAAAGTTACCTATTGTCAACTTTTCACTAAAGCACATGACGTTCAAGCTCTAACCTTCCACCCTTGTCCCATAGATGACTCATGACTGTCTTATAATATAAATGCATTTATATCAAAATCAAAAGTTCTTCTTAGTCATTAATAGTCCCAATGTTTTAAAAGGTGCATATTCCTAATATATACTGGCACAGAGAAAACATTCTTATTCCAAAAGGGTAAAAATCAGGACAGATGAAGGAATTCTCAGAGACAATGACCAAAATTTACTAGGGAAAATACCAAATCTAGCAGCTCCATATCCAGCATGTAGAGCTTGTGACAGAATCAACTGGACTTCTCATGACATATCCCCATTTATTTGGTTCTTCTGCCTGTAGTACACATTTCTTTCTTGAGTAAATTCAAGTACCTGGGCAGATACTCCTTCAACATCTTGGAGTATCCATAGCAACTTAGTCATCACCTTTACAGTTACATGCAGGGGCCTTTCATGGTGTCCTTATTGTGCCAATAATTCATTGCCTTGTATTAGGTGTTCTATTTTGTTTTGTTTTGGTTTGGTTCGATTTTGGTTTTTCAAGACAGGGTTTCTCTTTAGCTTTTTAAAGCCTGTTCCTGGAACTTGCTCTGTAGACCAGGCTGGCCTTGAATCTATAGAGATCCACCTACCTCTGTCTCCCAAGTGCTTGGATTAAAGGGGTGTGCCATGACTACCAAGGATATTAGGTGTTTTTAAAAGCCATAATGAATGTTTCCATGTTTTTTCCATGATTGGAAAACCAGTACTCCAGGGACAACATTATCAAGTTCTGCTACCAGCTTGTGATGTAGCCTAGCTCCTTCACATCAGAGTTACATCCTCTGTTTTCACTGATCTTAGGGAAACACCTCCTTATGCACATGTTTGTTGAGCAAAGGAGTTACTCAACGTAAACTTTCTTCAGGTAAATTTGGGATTAAACAAGATGGGACCTATAATAGGTAATGTTTTGGCCTCAGGACACCTTCTCTGCACATGCAGTGCAGGACAAAAGGTTTTGCTTCATTGATAATTCCCAGCACCCACTTGAATTCTCCCTTATCTTTAAATTTACTCTACCGAACAATTTAGTCCATCTTCTCTCAGTTCAGCTTCACTCAGGTTCTCAGAACATGGACAAAATGAAGGCAAATTCTTGGCCTAAACATCACAAGAATGGTCTTTAGCCCAGAAATTGTTAGAGTCTATATTCCTTTCTCAAAATCATGATTTAGCCTCGAAAATCCTCTTTTTTTTCCTCAAAATTATTGTCAGTGAAGCTTCTACAACAAAGCCCGTTAAACTATGCTGTCATTGTACTAAGATATTTTTCTAACTTAATGTCTTAAACTCGTCCACATTCCTGCCACATCATTCCATTTTTTTGGTACCAATTTTTATCTTAGTTTCTTTTTCTGTGACAAAATTGCTACAAAAGGAACTTAGGAAAGAATGTGTTTCTTTTTCTCTCACAGTTCAATGTACAGTCACGTTATAGCGTCATATCAATGATAGTAGAGCACAAAGCAACTGAACATATTGAGTCCACAGTCGAGGAAAACAGAGCAATTAGTACATGTATTCAGTTTACTGTTCCCCATTTATTTAGTCTAAGACACACAGGTCAGAGGATGATATTACTCATTTTCAGGTTGGGTTTTCCACTTTAACTTAATTAACTACTATCTCCCAGGTATGGCCAGAGGTTTGCTTTCCAGGAGATTCTAGAGTCAAGAGAATTGACAACACTGGCAACCTCATCATGCAAGGATAAATAACCGAATTTGGAACTCCAGCACCCACATTAAAATTAGACTAGGTGGGATTAACATTCTTCTATAATTCAAGTGCTTGTGATTATTCATCAAGCAGTCTAGGGCAACCAGTTATCTATAGGTTCAAAGAGAGAACATTCCAAAAAATTGCAGAACAGAAAGATCAAGGAAGATATCTGATTTGACCCATTTCTTTCAATCACCATCTCTTTTTTTTTCTTGTCCTTGTCCACTTCCTTCTGCATCTTAGAGTTTACTATACCAAAATATTTTCTCAAATAGTTCAAAGATTTAGGGTATTAAATGTTTGGTTTCATTTTATTTTAGAAGTCAAAGGTTTAGTAGGGTTTTATTAAGGAGTTCTTACATCAGGTGCTAATGAGACGGCTTGATGGGTGAATGCACTTTATTATGTAAAGACCCGGGTTTGGTTGTACAATTCACCTAAATATGGTTGCTCATAACTTGTGGCTAAAAAGCTGCTGGTAGCAGCCAAGCTGCAGTTGTTGGTTAAAACAGCAGTGTGGCTTAAGGGGCAGACATTGAAATGGGTGAAAAACAACACATAACCATCTGAAACTCCAGTTTCAGGGATTTGATGCCCTCTTAGGACCTCTTCAAGTACCATGTACATATGTGGTACATACTGGCAAAAAAACCTGACACATAATATAAAATAAACCTTAAAAGGTTTTCGTTCATTAACTAATCCAGTTACATTCTACTTTGATGATTTATACTTAAAAATGAAAATAATAACAAGAACTTTGAAAATCTTACTAAGCTATGAGATTCTAACTGAGGAATCTAAAGACACACAACTATACCTATAATCTTCAAGAAATGGAAAATATAAGATGACTAGTGTTAATCTTAATAAAAATAAGTAGTATCACTCAAAATTTAAAAGCTTAATTCATATCAGATAATAGGACAGAATAATGAATATTTAAAAAGAACCCCAATTATTCCATACCCCATGGTTGCTTCATCTCAGATTATCTGTTATTAAAGGGAGATATTCTGCATGTATGGAAAGCATTTAGTAAATTTGAGTTTTAATATAAAAATGTCAAAGTCAGGTAGCATACCTTCTAATGAATTGTTGGCATATGGTCTCCTAAACATTACAGAATCTTGCCACTCCTCTGGCTTGACCATGAAAATGAAATGATAAGATTCTATAGCTGAAGATATTGCGATATTTTGTTTTTATGATGGAGAGAGATCAAACTGGAACTGAGCTGGAGGAAGATCTGACTGTTGCAGGGAGTGGGCCACTTGTTCTTCCCGACCACCCAGATAGCTTAGACCTGAAATAATCACACAAAAACCATATTAATTAAATCACTTCTTTACCCATTAGCTCTAGCTTCTTATTGGCTAACTCTTACATAGTAATTTCACCTATTTTTATTAATTTGTATATTGCAATGTGTCAGTGGCAAAGTGACAAAGTTTCAGCATGTCTGACTCTGGCAGCGGTTCCATGACATCTCTCTGACTATGCTCTTCTTTCTCCCAGTATTCATCCCAGCCTTCCCCGCCTACCTAAATTCTGGCTTCCTATGAATACAAAGAAGTTTCTTTATTCATTAATGGTAATCACAGCACACAGAGGGGACTCCCATATTATCTCCCATTTTCTGTTTAAATAAATAAAAAGGTTTTAATTTTAACATAGTAAAATTACATATAGCAAAAAGGTATCAAACAAGAATTACAGTTACAATATTTATATCTACTTTACCTTTTATCATAACTAAAGAAAACTATAACAATAACCATGCATTTCTTAACTCCATCAAAGACTCCAGAAGGATATACTATTATCTAAGTAAACAGGAAGTGCATTGTAAGCAACTTCCAAAGATGTACAACAAATGACATAGACAACATTCTCTTGGGAATAGATCAATGCTGCTGGGAGCAATCATGTCTCACATTAACAGAACTCTAAGTTATTTAAATTCCACATTCTACACCTCTTTGAAGTGGTTGAAGATTACTGATCTATGCAGAATACAATCTCTATGTATCTAAAGAAGCTGATTAGTCTAACTATAAATGACTACTGGTCTATAATTTTTAATACCTATATAACTTTAAGACTTTATATTAAAATATTATACAATAAACAACTGTGCAACAAGTGAGGACAATGACCTCCAAATGTAAATAATGTCTAAGTATCTTAATCAGAGGTAGAAATGTACAATGCAATATGATCAATACATCCTAAAATTGTATCAATATACAAAAACATATAAGCAGAAGTAGAAGCATGCATATTTACATTATGACAAAATAACTTTGCCTAGATATACAAATATTGTAGACAAAATTAAGAACATATTCAGTATTTAAATTATTAAATTTAAGTAATTTAAGTTACTCACACTAGTATTTGGCTTC
This sequence comes from Arvicola amphibius, assembly GCF_903992535.2. Classification (NCBI taxonomy): domain Eukaryota; kingdom Metazoa; phylum Chordata; class Mammalia; order Rodentia; family Cricetidae; genus Arvicola; species Arvicola amphibius. Next base: position 25,186,566 of record NC_052054.1, read on the forward strand.
TTCCTTGATGGGTAGCTTTTGTAGTTCTCTATGGTGCTTTGAAACTGCTGGAGGAGAAAAGAACTTGACAGAGACCTTTCCCAGCTGTGAACTCTACAAACTATAACAAAAACTTACCAGACCCAAAGTGCAATAGTGTTATGAGAGTTATCTGCTGCCCCCTGATTGGTTTTGAGGTCCACCGAACAGAATTCATGCTTGGTAATTTAAGTGTAGTCAAAACCCTGTGGTAGGAATGTTATAGGTCCTAAATTAAAATTAACATCCCTGTTTATCTAAGTTGAAATAGCGTCATGCCCCTTCCTAAATGTTTATGCTAACATCAATAGACAAGTTCTAGTCTTAAACTTAATCAGCGAACCCTCTTTCCAAGGAGCAGTATGGATTGAAGACACTTACAGTTTCAAAAAACTGATGATATTAAGTGAGGTTATGTGTTCAATCCTAAATCAGACATGTATTCTATTTCATCTAATCATTAGTATTGTGGAGAAGAAGGGGTGTAAAGAATGGCAGATGTAAGAGATATGAAGTGCTATGAAATATAAGTTATGGTAAAGACACAAACATAGAAATAATCAACTTTCAGTGGTTATTGGTGTCTGCCTAACAATGGGCACATAACCATGAGACAGAAGCAGGAGAAGTTCAGGGGTCCCTAAAACATCATTGCTCATCTATTTACAGGGTGCAGGTTCGGGGAGAAAAGAAGTTGTTTCCTGTGTTGTGTACTTACTACTGACCTTACAAGTCTCCTAAAGGTAGTTCCAATTTGATGGTGAGACAAATAGGCCTCGTTACACTAAATGAGTCACAATCCAAAACCAAAAGTCAGGAATCTTGAAAATGGAATGGTATAGATGGGAAAGGGAAATAGTAGCAGTAGAAAAGAGATAAGAAGTGGAAGGAAATACCAGAGGGTAGAGAAATGAGGTTAATTCTGTTATCTTTTTCTATATGTATATATATCAACATAAATCAAAACTAATTGATGAAAAAAGGTGTTAGATGTTCTGAGCTGTTATTCCATTCTTCCTTTTCTTTCACTTCCTAGATTTTTAAACAGATAATGTATAAATGAAAGGTAAGAAAATTATTATTATAAGTATCATTCATATTATTGTTTGGAAAATTTGCATATTCAAATTATTACTATTTTACCAATAGCACAAAGACCATTTCTTCTCACTTTGCAACTGTAGACTACTAGACTATGGATATGATCTATGGAATTTCACATTGGAAAACTTAGGAATACATTTTATACAGTATTTAGAAACTTAAATAGTTAAATATAGTTCACTTTTGTAGCTCAATCATATTATGAAAATATTTAAATATGTTGAGGAATGATAGAGTATCATACAATCTCTTCCAGAACCCTATCAATAAGATCAAATGAGAAGAAAATTGATATGCTATTAGATATAACTTGTAGCATTTTTCCAAAATTTTGCAAAAATCCTAAAAGATCAAATGAAGGATATTGCATCATACTGGGATACACCTAAGAAGCAATATTGCACAAATAAGTACTAACTTATATATGTGAGGGCAACATATAAAATTATATATAATATACAAATAGCAGGGCTTGGTGAATAAAGCTTTTATCCCCCCCTCATGCTATTTTTAGTCAGTTGGCACATTTACAGTTATTCTATATAGGTCAATCACAATTTTTTTTTACAAATTAACCCCCCACATTATGTCCAGAATTCATATTAAAAATTTCAATGTATGATTTCAGAAGTAAAAAGCATTCTGATCTGAAAAAAAATAAAATGGGCATATTGGAAAACCAAGTGCTCTAGTAATATAAATAAAATTTTCACAGGAATCTCAGACTTTAAGTACTGACTCTTAATGTTCCTAAAAATACTCTCTCTCTCTCTCTCTCTGTCTCTCTGTCTCTCTGTCTCTCTCTCTCTCTCTTTCTCTCTCTCTGTGTCTGTCTCTGTCTCTCTCTCTCTCTCTCTCTCTCTCTCTCTCTCTCTCTCTCTCTGTCTGTTGGAGGGAGGTCATTTATTCTTCCCAGCCTCCCAGTTATCTTAGACCAGAAATAATATCACAAAAACTGTATTAATTAAAATCACTGCTTGGCCCATTAGCTGTAGCTCTTACATATAAATTTAACCCATTTCTATTAATCTGTGTATTGCCATGTGGCAGTGGCTTACCAGCTAAAGTTCCAGCATGTCTTACTCTAGTGGCTCCACGGTTTCTATCTCTGCCTTCCTCCTCCCAGCATTCAGTCCAGTTTTCTCCATCTACCTATGTTCTGCCCTATCAACAGGCCAAGGAAGTTTCTTTATTCATTAATCAATAAAAGCAACACATAGACAAAATGACCTCCCACACCATTTCTCTCTCTTCTCTTCCTCTCTCTCTCTCTCTCCCTCTCTCTCTGTCTTTCTCTCTCTCTCTTTCTCTCTCCACCCCCCACACAGCCAAGGAAGTTTCTTTATTCGTTAATCAATAAAAGCAACACATAGACAAAAGGACCTCCCACACATCTCTCTCTCTTCTCCTCTCTCTCTCTCTCTCTCTCTCTCTCTCTCTCTCTCTCTCTCTCCACCTCTACACACCATTTTTGATTAACGAGAAAGAAGTCATTGTAAAGACCAACTTCTCTTAACTTAACCTAGTAGAGGATCCACACTATATAATTTTGAAACCTCTAGATATATGGTCAAATTGAATAATGCTCAGTTAATTTGTTTTCTGTACTGAAGTATTTGCATGAGTCTTAATATAAAAACAACAAAAGTGACCAACAGGTTCATTACAATATTTGAGTTTATGATTAATGTTTATAATGAGGAGAATAATTTATGCCATAGTAATTGCTTTCCATTTCCATTTCTTTCCTTACAAAATATGCAAATATATTCTGTCTTGTTTCATGCTATATAATGAATCTTTGAAATCCGTGAAGAATAACAAAAGCTATCATTTGAATTCTTCCAGAATAGCAATGTCTAATAAACATTTAAGACCCATTAATCTAAAATTCCTGGTCAGAAAACAAATGGTTTTCTTACCTGTAGGTAAATGCTTTTCTTATAAAATACTAAGCTGCTTTCTATATAACAGTACATCCATAGAGAAGAATCTCTCTCTCTCTCTCTCTCTCTCTCTCTCTCTCTCTCTCTCTCTCTCTCTCTCTCTCTCTCTCTCTCTCTCTCTCTGTGTGTGTGTGTGTGTGTGTGTGTGTGTGTGTGTGTGTGTGTGTGTGACACATGGTGGTACATTCATAGGGAGGAATATATGTGTGGAACACATGGTAATTTGACATTTGTTTCCTTTCAGAAGAGCTGAACAGACTAAGAATGAACATCTAAAATGAAATTTTAGGGCATCACGGGTTTACCTGTGGGAGGGGGTTGGCTGGTTCTCACTTTCATAAACTTCGTGCATTTCTTAGTTCTTCAGTCTCTAGTGGCATTTTATTCTCATACTACAGATAGTAATGCCCATGGGAACAACTTAAAAAAAAAAAAAAAACAGTCGTGAAGGTCCTGCAGGGTGTTAATGTGGTTTCATCTACTGATTCATTCCTCCAATTACAACTGGATTGAAGCCTCAAGAAAGTTGCCTGTTGTTTTTTTTTTACCATCACAGACAAAACTGCATAATATTCAGAGACTCATCTCAGGATGCATAAAGCTGAATCCCCAGAGATGGGTTTTGTTACAAATAGTTTCATTTTTCTGTAATGGTGATCCTATAAAAAGAAAGCATGTAATAAGTAATGTTTTAGTCTATTATGAAAGTCAAATTCACTTTAACTTTAAGAATTATAAAAAATGGATTCATTTTATAAAATGTCTGTTCCTACACTTAACCTTACTCCTTTTATTACTGTAATATAGTTTGCATAACAGTATATCATGTTAGGGTATGAATAGTATACTAAAAATAGTTTTAAACAGCAATTCAAAAAGAAGCCTCATGATATCACATTGGAGATGCTTGTTTAAAACAAAAAACAAACAAACAAAAATTCACCACGAAGTTAGTTTATGTAATTTAGAACATTTTACTGTTAAAACAACAACAAAGACCTCTCCTGAAGCGCTGTAGAATAGATTTTTTTTAAGACTATCAATGCTTCTAAATAAATTATCAGAGAGGCAGTAAGTTGGAACATTCTTAGGGTTCATATTCATCTTATGGCCCATGTAAAGGAAGAGTTTAAAAATAGGGATTTGGTTGAACAGAGATAATTCCCAGAACATTCATTTAGGAGCACAGTGTTGAGAGGGTAAAGAGTCTCTTATCAGACTGACAGGTTACCAAGATATTTTCTTCTTTCCTGCATGTTGAAAACTTATATTAAAGAGCAATGACCATCTTCTATATTCAATCAACTGAAAAGAATGCTTTGCAAATGGATGATGCATCCTTTGCTTCTTCCACGAGGCACCTTAGAGTATACAAAACTTGAGCATGGCAGTTCCCTGTATCATTTAAAGTATTTCAGTATTCTAAATATTAGTCAAGTTAGTATGACCTCATCTTAAGTTATACTGATGTTTTGTATTAGATGTAAAATAGGACAAATTTATTCTAAAATCAATGAAGTATACTCCAGGTAAGCCTTTGATAATTAAATATTACATGTACATTAAAATGTGAAAAAGATTCACTGACTAGAGATATTTCATAATTCATAGAAAGATCCATTAAATTCAAAGCAATCAGTTGAGCATCTTTCACCATTCATTTCCCCATGTGAGTTTGCTTTCATAATTAATTTGGTTCACTCAAGTGTATACACAATACGACTTCCTGGGAATTAGAGGTACACTTTTGGTTTTGAAAAGTGCAAGTCTTGAGAAAGGACATTATCATAATGATGTCAAATACCATACTGAAAGGAATATCTTGGGAAGGTATTGTTCTTTAGGAGCAATAAAGGGACAAGAACACTGCATTTCTTTCTTGTGAGTTAAGAGGAAAACAACTTTATCATTATTACAGGGAACTGTTTTTGCAGTCTTTTGAAAAGCAATACATAAGCACTATAGAACAACTCAGAGAACAATTTGGAAATTCCCTCTCCCTTGATCAGCCTTGTACTGTGTATTGCCAGCGTCATTTTTATTTTCAAAGCTTCCTTAGGCATTTTATCTTAAACTATCGTGGGCTGTAAAATACTTAAGACAGTGTTTGAGGGGATTGAATTTTTAAATGAAGAATAATTAGGAAAGACTGAATTTCAGCTTAAAAATACTACAAAATATCTTTCTTCTTGATGAAAATATATAGCAGTTCCAAAGAAATTACATTCACAGAGTCATCATAAAACATTTTATGATGTGTTTCTTAAAGTTAAAAAATAAAAGCAACAACATAAGTAAGTAGTAAGTAATTTCAAAACACAGATATAAAAGGTCTTACATGATCTATGGAAAGCATATTAAAATTCAAGACTTTGTTGGAGCTAATATGAAGTTATGAACCAGTCGGTAATTTCTAGTACCTGATTCCTTAGGATTTCAATGAAGGAGATTGAGGAGAACATTTTTATAATGTACACATGAAAAAGTCAAGACAATATTTGCCCGGCTAAAGGATGAATTTCTAGTTGGTGTTTAATTGGAACTTTCTAATTCACAATATTCCTAGTTATGGGTCAGTGGGAAGTTTCTTATTGATAAAGCCTGAGCTCCATTTCCCAGGATGCTGCAATATAGAATGAGCTGAATTTTAACTGTTACACTGAAATAATAAAGCAGCAGAGTAATCTTTTTTTGTTGTTGTTAAGTAGTGAAGTTTGACCTAAAGTAACTCTGCAAATAAATTTTTACTAACCTCTTACTGAAGGGCTTTCATTCTTTATATATTCCTTCTTATATATTAGAAACTATTTTGAAAACTCCAGGTTTCATATATTAGCCTTTTCAATGAGGTTACTGTTATGAGATTAATTTTATGCTACATAGGTTTTTATGCCTTTATGTATTCTTCCCTTTCGGCTGAATTCTGAATTCTTCCTAGTAGTTTTATTCTGTTCTTTACTGGGATAATAAAATTCCTATGTAAAGACTTTTGGAGGGTTTTCAATATGGCTATTTTTCTTTCACATCTTTTTTTACTGCTTTAAGCCTGAGTATAACAATAAATTTTTACTGAAAATCAGTTAGAATCTGATTTCATTAACTCACTCACAATTTTAATGTATAAATAGACTACGTTTCTTATAATACTTGTAATGCAGTATATAAATACAAAAAAAAAAAAACTAATAAAGGCTTCCGTTTGTCCCTGGTGTCTGAAAAGGACAATTAAGACTTTTAAGATATCCATGATATTTTATCCATGATATAAGAAGGAGAGCCATGGTTATCCATAATCCTTGTATCACGTGACTTTATAGTAATAAGGAAATGGGATGGGCCTCTAGATGACTTTAAGATGTTACTAGTTATGAGAGAAGCTAATCACATTGTCATAAAGTTGGGATTTTTCAAAATAAAACACACCCAGAAAAGGAGATATGTGGGGAGATGGAGGTAAGTCTCAAAACAAGTCATTTAATCGTCATTTCAATGAAATAAAATCCCAATTAATAGTCTGGACACAAAGAGTTTAAGGGAAAATTTTATACTCTAGGCATGATTTCACTTTGCTATTCTGGATGTGTATCCTTCACATTAAAATTTCAATCAAGAGTTCATCACTTGGTATTGGGTAGCCAATTAGACAGCTCTTGCATGATAAAGACTGACTTCGCCTTTCTTTGGCAGTCGTTAGCCTGTAGTTCTTCGTCATGGTTTGGAGACCCCTGAGATTTCACCCTTTTACATTGGTATGTCTACTGGTGTTGTGTTTATTCAGGACATTTTTAGGCAGCCATATTGTTGAGGTATCACAGGCTTGGTGTCCCTGTCATTGCTATAACATACACTGTCTAACAGTATTGCCACTCACTCTTCTGAGGTTTTCCCTGAGTCTTAGATGTAGCAGTTGTGGTATAGATGGATCCGTTCAGGCTGGGCACACCACAATCAGTTGATCTCTTTATTTGACTGGCTGCAATTTTCTGTAATGATCTCCATCTGCTGCAGAAAGAAGTTTATTTGATGAGCGCTGACAACTACACTTATCTGTGGATGCAATGATTAATTTTAGAATGCAGTTAAGGATGATGCGTGTTTAGTAAAGTGGCAGGAGTAGGTTCTTCTCTGGGGACCATAATTTCAACCACATATACACAAATAATACTAAACAGATTCAGCAAGTGTGTGTATGTGTGTGGTATGTGTTTGTGAAACAATAATAAACAAGACAAAGAGACCATAAATTTGAGAGGAAGTAAGGAAAATAATGATGCCACTAGAGGGAGGAAAGTTAGAAGGGAGAATGATATAATTATATTTTAGGTTTTTTTAAAAAAAATTAAAAAGAAAACCCAAAATTAATATTAAAAGAAACACTCAGGTGGAAAACATTAACAGCCACATATATACACACATACATGTAATACACACACACACACACACACAAACACACACGTAGGTGGAACGGTGGACTGTGTTCCACCACCCGGCTAGCTTTACACCTGAAATAATTACACGGAAACTGTATTTATTTAAACACTGTCTGGCCCGTTAGTTTTAGCCTCTTAATGGCTAATTTTCACATCTTGCTTTAAACCCATATTTAGTAATCTTTATAGCACCACCATGAGGTGGTGTTTCACCAGGAAGGATCTTAGCCTGCGTCCATCTCGGAAAGGAGAGCTATAGCATCTGCCTGAGGCATCTGCCTCACTGCCTTCTTCCCAGCATTCTGTTCTGTTTACTCTGACTACCTAATTTTCTCTCCTATCAAAGGACCAAGGCAGTTTCTTTATTAACCAATAAAAGTAACACATAGACAGATGACACTCTTCCATCACACACACACACACACACACACACACACACACACACACACACACAGTAGGCATGTTCCAAAAGGAAATAAAGAAAATAGAGGAAGAAAAAGGTGAGGATATCTTAATCCATAAAAGAACTAAATCGTTAGTATCCTAAGACATAGGTAAATGAGGTTCCTGAAAAGAATAAAACAGAAAAATCCTCAAAGAAACAATAGTTCATATTTAGAGAATTAAAGGCTCACTTCTTTTTCTTTTTCTTTTTTTTTTTTTTCCTCATGGTTTATTTTTTTTATATTTAAAAATTTCCATCTCCTTCCCTCCTCCTCCCCCCTCCCTCCCCTCCTTCTCCCCTTTCTCTCCCCTCCTTCTCCCCCTTCCCTCCCCTCCCCTCCACCCATACCTCCCCTCCCTCCCTCTCAAGGCCAAGGAGCCATCAGGGTTCCCCACTCTATGCTAAGACCACTTTTTCAATGCTACCTGTCATAAACAAATATATATTTAATACCGTTCTAATAAAAATTCAAGCAACAGTCATAAATATTGATTAAGGAACTTAATTTTATGTAGAAAAATCAAACAAGTTAGGGTAATCAAGTAGGCTATATAAGAGAATAAACAACAGCAGAGTTTGATTTTGATACAGTCTGATTTCTATATTTTCTGTAAAATACAAGACAGCACAGTATTTCAAAAGCATTGAAAGTAGAACCAGACCCAGGTGCTAACAGTGTGATGGTTAATTTTTCATTTTGAACTTGGCAGAAATTAGAATCTCTACAAAAATATAACTCTGGCATGTCTATGATAGTATTTACAGAAGGTTTTGACAGTCGAGGGAGGATCCACTCAATGTGGGCACCACTATCCTATAGGTTTGAGGCCCAACGTGACTACAAATGAGAAAGCAAGACGGTCACTAACTTTCAGCTCTCTCTTCTTAGTAAATGCAGACACAGTGTGACCAGCTGTGACACTGCCAGTCCCCAGGCTCAATTATTTGTGTCGCAGGAAGAAAAGTTGTCTAGGTACTGTTATTGAAAATGTAGAAACTTACACACAAAAATGACCAAATGTAGTAATGCTGGCCTAAGCATGTAGCAAAACATGATAATAATGCATTGACTGCACAAAAAGAAAAAAATGTATATATGAGCTATCCTGTCTGCCCTAGTCCCTCAAGTCATATGCATCAAAGTACATTTATACAATGTCAGCTTTTTTGATATCATATTGCTTATTAGAATTTGTATCTACAGCAATCCATGTATTTGAGACCATACTGAAGGTAATAATATAAACAATGAAATAAGATAAATATTCATAATTATTAACCAGTCTTTTTAAAAAAAAACTCCTCTCTGCTTCTCTTTGGAGGCAAAAATTTAACTTTGTCTTTAATGATTCCTAAATTTGCCTATACATTCATAAAATAATCACCACAAAATATGTGGTGTAATTTATACACTTAACAGGTTTCCAGTTAGATTTCATGAATGGATTACTAACAAAATCTTGGGAAATGCATGCATATGTGTGTGTGTGTGTGTGTGTGTGTGTGTGTGTGTGTGGTGGGTAATTATAAATAAAACTGACATATTAGTACATTTACACTGAATGTTTTTATATCTATTTTTCCATGAGTATCTGTGGGATTTCCATGATGATGTTGTTTTAAAGATAATAAGAAGCAAACACTCTCTGGAAATGCAATTAAGTCACTAAGCATAAAGATATCTAAACACATCATCTGACAGCCCAGCATTGCTATGAGGTGGCTTCCAACATCTGAGGCTCTGAAGTTAATCACGACTTCAGCAAGAGCATCCTCCTCCTGTGCTGCATGAGAGAAGCAGTAATTAATCATTAAGTGGCCTTACATTATACAGAGCTGCTACTTCTGTTTCAAACCAACTGCGGTGGTGCCAAGCAGCAGGGGTGGCAGCTTCCAGTATTAAATATAGCCAAGCAAGTGTACATTCCTCAGACTCTAAGGGGAATGAGTTTTGAAACTGAGATTTGACTTGCTTAATAAAAACTGCCAGGCATCAATTTACTGACTGGTGGGTTGTATTGGATACTTGCCAAGAGGAATTCCTAAGTTTTTACTAAATATTCCCTAAATTTTTCTTGTGGATGTGTGAGCTCTTAAGACTGACTATGTGGTTCCATGTGTAATATAGGATTAGGAAAACAGAACTTCCTAGAAGCATGGCAGTAGTAACTGAGAGTTCAATCCATCATTTGCAAGTGTATATCTTGTGGCTCTATGAAATATCTGCTAACACAAATAATTGAGTAGGTCTGTCAGAATCTTGATTCTCATAAACATATAGTCACTCATTTTACATACCAAGTTTTTATTGGTTTTGAAAACATTAAATAACTCACAGATCAAATAAATTATTATTCAATAGCCACCAACCAAATGAATATAATATTAAAATATTGAAATAATATTTTGTCTATCAGGAACTATCTGGTGTCTATCAATGGTTTCTAGTGTGTCAGCCCTCCCTCTATGTACTTTGTATGTACAAATATTATCTGTGTTAGTGAAAGTCCATTTTTGTTGTTATTGATAAAATATCTTGCCAGAAATTCTACCAAGAAAGTAATATTATCTAACTCAGAGTTTAGGAAGGTAGAAGTCCAAGACCAGTCATCAACATAGGTTCATCCTTTGAAGACAGTGTCCTTTGCTGACTCATATTACAATAGGTGACATCATTACAGGAACACAGATAGAAGAGGAAAATCATATTGAAGACAAGAATTCCGAAAGCAATTCATGACTTGGGCTTGCTCCTTTTTAAATCCACCTATCCTCAGAGGCCCCAGAAACTTCATTTATCTCATCCACCTATGATTACTTAATTGCCTCACACTATACATTACCTCTTAAAGGTTCAATCACCTGGAAATACTGTCAATTTGGTGGTGGAAATTATGAACCCTTAGGGATACACTCAAACTACAGCAAGTACTATGATTATTTTTGTTTTCCCTATGGATAAGATAGAGTCCCAAAACATTTAAGGACCTTTCTAAGTGCATGTGGAAAATTAAACTGCAGAACTTGGGTTTTAAATCTTACAGGTATGTCTTCTTAATGGAATCTCTCTCACCGATATGTTTGTACAAGCAACTGACTGAATTCCTCCAACCCAAGTGAAGACTAATATGACACAGAATCTTGTATTGCTCACTACTGCCCTGTCTGCATGTGAAAAGACTCTGGGATGTTTTACAGTCATTCATTGCATTGGTCCCCTTTTGCTGCTTGCTGCTTCTACTCTCTCGTTAGAGCAAGAGCTCTATACTTTTATTCTGTCACTTAAACCTGTTAAGCAGTTCTGCCTATTTCACCCAGTTTAATAAAATAATATTCTTGGATATGTTTTAACTGGACCATGACTTTTGTCATAAGGAAAGCTAATATCAGCCATAATGTATGCCACTAATAAGAAATACAGCCATAATAAGGCCCCAATGCTATATTTAAAAAGCAAGATCTTAGTACTGTATTACCCCAATGACACCATTTACATAGAATTCCAGAAGAAATAAACTAATCCTTGTAAATTCATGAAGACCATTGTTCTCTAGAGAAAATGATAGCCATGGGAAGTGATTGATAGTGAGGCATTGAAATCCGCTATGAAGTCTTTTGTGTGTAATAAATTTCTCCTCCATCTCGATTTCCTTGATGGATTATAAATTCCATTTTGCTGTTACAAAATATTTATAGTTCGTGGTATATTATTTATACTTAAACAGACTTTTTTCACTTAAAAGTCAGGGTTCACTAACTTTTTGGTGTTTCTTTTACTTTGACTCCATGCCCCATGTTCCCATAGACTATTTTATTATTTCTCTGATTTTGGTTATTCTTTCTCTGCTAATGCCTTTTTAATTAACATGCCATATAAATGTTTATTGTGAAGCCCGTGAACGTTTATTTGCTAAAGCAGCATGCATAATTAAATTTATATTTTTCTTAAGTTTTGTCATCAGCATGATATCATGTAAGCTCCAGAGTTCCCAAATCCTAGGTTGCCTCCTGGCTGATTTTCTTTGGGTCACTAAAAAGTCTTTAAGAAGTGAGATAAAAGCCAGGCAGTGGTGGTGCATGCCTTTAATCCCAGCACTCAGGAGGCAGAAGCAAGCAGATCTCTGAGTTCGAGGCCAGCCTGGTCTACAAGAGCTAGTTCCAGGACAGGCTCTAGAAACTACAGGGAAACCCCGTCTCGAAAAAACAAAAACAAAAAATAAATGAGATAACTGTGTGCCTGGAGAGATTCTTCAGTAGGCAAAGTGCTTGATATGCAAACATCAGAATTTGAGTTCAGATTACCAGCTCACTCATAAAAGCAAGTTTTAGCAGTGCATACCCCCAAACCACAGTCAAGGACACGCGTTCCGGGAGCTCCTTCCACTCCTTCAGCCAATAGCCACTGAGATACCAGCCTGTTGGGGCATGGTCTCTCTCTTTAAAAAAAAGCGGCCACTTCCCTCCAGTCACTCTCTGGCTTCCAGCTCCGCTTCCAGCGACTAGGCTCCCTTCCTGATTGCAAAGAGGGCTGTTTTCTGGGACGGTGTCCTGTAAGTTTTTCCCCTTCAAATAAATAACCATTCTATTCATCATAATTCCTAACTGGTGTGGGATTGTTTGTGACTTATGCCTTCAGACATGTACCGGTGTCTGTTCTGGCTACTTTTATGTCATCTTGACCAAACTAAGTCATATGAGAAGAGAAATAACAGTGGGCTACACACAGGCCTGTAGGGCATTATTGTTTGTGATTCATGTGGGCACATTCAACTTCTTCAACCATCCCTTGGCTGCTAGTCTTGCGTTCTACAAGGAAGTATGCTCAGTAAACCATGAGGAGCAAGCCATTAAGCAACAACCTTCCATGAACTCTGTATCACCTTCTTCCTCCAGATTTCTTCCCAGTTTGAGTTCCTGTCTTGGCTTTCCTTAATGGACTGTGACTCCATATATGTCAGCCAAATACAACGCTTCCTCCCCAAGCTGCTCATGGCCATGATGTTTCGTCGCAGCAATAGTGACCCTAACACAATGTCCTTTGGTTAATTGTCAGCTATAATATTATCCTCTTTACCAGCTGGGACTTCCTTATTCAATTCTGCTCAGTTTCTCATCTTCTTTTTCATCATTAGCAAACAGTGAACAATCTCTACTGGAATGTCTACCCAGATGAAGTCTTAGTTTTTTTTTTTTTTTAACAGTTTTATTCTCCATGACATTCTTATTTTTTTCACTAACTTGCAACCTAATTCATATTCTCAAGTGGACATATGTGTATTTGCATGTTCTTTATAATCTTTTCATTGTTCTAAGTTTAAGTACATATCCAAATTAGCAGGCCAATATATAAAGGAAGGTGAATTCAAGCTACCATTTTAAAGTAGTGTTTTATATTTTTTTTTTATTTTTTATTTTTTTTTTGTTTGTTTTTTTTTTGGTTTTTTTTTTTTTTTTTTTTTTTTTTTTGGTTTTTCGAGACAGGGTTTCTCTGCAGCTTTTTTTTTTAGAGCCTGTCCTGGAACTAGCTCTTGTAGACCAGGCTGGCCTTGAACTCACAGAGATCCACCTGCCTCTGCCTCCCGAGTGCTGGGATTAAAGGCGTGCGCCACCACCGCCCGGCCTTTTTTTTTTATTTTTTATGTATCATAGAGAACCTAATTTTTAAAAGTAATATGCTTGTGTAAACAGTTCAGGAAATAAAATGTTCCCTATACCTGAGAACTGTCTGAAAGCTCCCTACCCACTAAGGAATCTACTGTCCTGGTGTTTAAAACCCTAGAGTGATTTTGCCTGCATTTGAAATTCTTAGCTCTGGGCAAAATATGATTAAGAGACTATCTGACACTCTAAGGGTAACTCTATATCAAGAGAGACAGAAGCAAAGGCAGAAAACAGAACATATCTGAGAATTATGGCTAGGGAATTATTATAGGGTTGCAACTAGTTTGTGGAATGGACTGGAATCACAACTATAACGTATCTATTATATGGTTGAGAAAACACAAGTTGCCAAACAAAACACAAGTTGGAACTCACAGACTTCTGTAACTGCACAAATCTTAAGCCCAATGGAATAAGAAGTGAGTTGAAAAAGTCCCTCAGTCTTCAGACAGCCCATATCTCCTTGGTACTAACTTTAGATGCAGCAATCCAGTGAACATTAAAAACACTACACACAGAGCAAAAATAAGTATGTTGAAGTATGTTTATGAGAATCCCATCTCCAAATAAAAGCTCCTCAGAATGAACCCACTAGGATTTGGGAAACACGAGGTGCCAGCACCTAGTTTGTGGAACTTGTTCTTCCTCATTCCACAGAACAAAGGCTCTCCTGTCTCTTTCATTTTATTACTAGTGCATAGTATTAGCTGTCCAATGAACATATCTTCTGTCTTTGGAATTCTTTCATCTATAATTCCAACAACAACACTTCTAAAATTGGTGTAGAGCAGAGTGCCTATCTCACAGAGATTCTTGACTTGGAACTGAGAATGTTCTCGATTAATTTGGGTGTTTTAATGTACTATTAGTGACAAAGGATATTTTGGTCACCAGAATGGACTGTGGCATAAACAGTGGTTCTTATTCCTCAGATGGGACATCATCCCTAAGTTTGGGAGTTGTATATGCAGAACAAAAAGGGATGGTTGATACCTGTAGCTAGCCAGTATGTTCCATGTCTTATGTGAGTAAGTTAAGTAATTGTGGTATCTATGGCTCTAAGGAATTCTATAAACTCTTCCCTCCCTGTCTCTTTCTCTTTCTCTCTCCCTTTCTCACTTCCTCTTCTTCCCCCTCTCTCTCTTTTCTTATCTCCCTCTCCATTATTGTTGAGGTGCTGTAGATAGAAATAGCACATTTGTACATTTTATCGCTGAACTACTGTATCCACAGACACCTTTTTATAATTCATTTATTTTTGTTTTAGGTGCTAACTAAATTGTCAATGTCATCATTGAACACACTCTAGCTCAGGCAGGCCTTGAAGCTGTTATCTTCCTGCCTTAAGCACCACCCCCATGTAGTTAGGATGACTGGTCTGCACCATGACACTCATTTTTGTTTCTTTAAGGTGCTAAGACTTACATATCATGTGCTGTTGAAATATCCCCAGCCTTTTATTACAAATGTAGTATAAAATGTACCTTTTATTCTGTTGGTCTTACAAGTCTGCACAGTGGATTGCAAATATTTCCAAACTTCTTAATTCTAAGAAGGTTATAACCCACTACTCTTTCTGGTCTTGGTTAGCATTCAGATCACAGATGTCTTTTAAAAACGTAATATGTGAAAATATCCTTACAAAGTTTGCTTATCCTTAAAAGTTGACCAACATGGCTATATTGTGTAAAAAGAGAGAGATAAACTCCTCTCTAGGTAGCCAGATCTTATGCATTTATGTATAAGATGTAGATAATTTTTCACCTAATTATAGGAAATACCCAAAGACTGAAACATAAGAGGGACTCCTTTCTTTATGGGCTATTGATGAGGTATGAAACTCTCTGAAAACATTTGAAATCACTATGGATATCAATAGGAAGATTTTTGTGTTTGTATTTTCAACATTACTTCTGGGATTTGTTTTTTCTATAAATAATCAGGGTTGGAAAATGGGATGCCTTTATTGAACAAAGTTAAATAGTCAGTTGGGCTGTCCTTATGTCAGCACCAGATGTATGGACTGCTCTACAGACAACGTTGAAAAGTACACAATGACTATTGATTATCCTGGTTCCTGAAGATTCTCCTCACAGCAATGTTGGAAAGAATTTCTACCAGATGTTTTACTATCACAAGCACTATTGAACTCTCAATGACCCTGCAACTACACCCAACAAGATGAGGAAGGAACATTTCTGATGTGTCCCCGCAGGACCACTGTGGCAAGCACTAAGAGGCAAAGGAGTTCAGGATTGTTCCAGGGTATATAGCTCCATGACTGTGACTGGTGATCAAAAGCAAGGATGATTTTTATGCAAAATAAATGTCAGTGACAGGCTGAACATCCCTTCTTAGACTGTGTAACAATGCTGCTCGAGCTCACATATTGAATTGGCTGGGAGACTCCAGAGTTGTCTTCCATTGATTTATAGCATTAGCCAAATAAAAAACTCCTTTCATGAATACATTTCAATAGTGCAGGCTCAGCTGTTAACACAAAGAAGGAAATGATAGAGATAGCACAACCTTTGGTGGTAACAGCAGAGAGATAGTGACAGGAACCTCTGCGCAGGTCACATGTGAGTTGAAAAGGAGCAAGGCAGCTTGACTACTTGACACTGGAGAAGCTGTAACTAAGCAGTTTGGTTCAAATGGGAAGACTAGAAATCTGAGTCTAAAGGATGATAAAAAGCCATAGGAAACCAGAGAACAGAAACTGAAGATCCTGGTCAACTGAAAAGGTCCAGAGAAAAGTATTTAGGACCAAGAGTGTCAGATACTGTACCAACAGCTGGCTAATATTAAGGGCAAAAGAATCCGAATTTCTACATATTGAAAACATGGTTTTCAGCAGGAAATAATTACGGATAAGATATGAAAGATAATGGGGGATATCTAGGATGATCAAAATCAGCTACGTACATATATGAAACTATCAAAGAATGGCAAATGATTGTTAATGTGATAGAATGCTTTATCCTCCTATACTATTATATAGCATAAAGTTTCAAAGTATTTTTCAAATAATCATCATCTTTCCTAATTCTCTTTTCCTGTCATGTTAGAAACATTGTGAAGAATCAGAAACAATGTCTATACCTTTTATTGTGAACAGAGACTGCTCTTTTGTTTTTCTGCTACCCAGACACAAATAATCACACAGAAACCATATTAATTACAAAACTGGCCAATAGCTCAGGGATATTTCTAGCTAGCTTTTACATATTGCATTAATCCATTTCTATTAATCTATGTATCACCACAAGTATGTGGCCTACTACAAGTTCCAGCGTCCTTCTCCTCCAGCAGCTGCATGGCATCTCCCTGACTCTGCCTACTGTCTCTATTTATCTCTGTTCGTATTTTCTACCTGGCTTTATTCTGCCCTGCCATAGGCTGAAGCAGCTTGTTTATTAACCAATGACAATAAAACATATTCACAGAATACAGAGGGGAATCCCACATCATTTTAAACATCTTTTTATCTTCTCTAATTTCCTTTTTTTGTCATTGTTTTTTTTTTTTCCCAAATCAGGGTTTCTCTGTGTAGTATTGGCTGTCCTCAAACTCTTTCTGTAGATGAGACTATACTGAAACTCAAAAACCTGCCTACCTCTGCCTCCCAATTGCTGGGATTAAAAGCATGCACCACCAGCATCTGACTCCATTTTGTCATTTTCTTATACACTTGAATGCAGATTTCATTGCAGTCACACTAAGAGCCAAAACTGTAGAGGGAGCCCCACTGGTGGTCTATATATGCTCTGTCAAGACTGAACATTAGGATGCATCACTTCTGAACATGAGGCGACACTGTATGCTGATTTTCTGCCCAGAAACGTCATCCATAAAAAGAAAATTATTAATATGTCCCCCAGAGACGTGTTATAAATGTGAGATTGACATTCTTTAAGTGCAGCAACTCCATTTGTTCTTGGAGTTTATTTATATTGTTCAGTAAGTTACCAACAGTTATTTGCGCATGGCATTAGAAAATTACCCAGAAATACAAATGATCCACTGTACTTATCACTCAAACAGTAAATATCTTTATCTAAAAATGTTTCAATGTGTGAAGAGTCCTGAAAAACTCATAAATTTATTCATATATTCTTTATCCTAACTGATACAGTAGGCTTTAACTGTATACTATAAATCAGCTTTTTCAAGATAATTTTCCTGGTTCATCTTTGCAGAAATATCCCACCCCTAAGACTGAAAAAAAT
This sequence comes from Arvicola amphibius, assembly GCF_903992535.2. NCBI lineage: Eukaryota > Metazoa > Chordata > Mammalia > Rodentia > Cricetidae > Arvicola > Arvicola amphibius. Next base: position 25,204,399 of record NC_052054.1, read on the forward strand.
CAATTTAATACATCTCCTGTTGCCTTATGATGTAAATAGAATGGTATAAATATTTGTTTGGAAGACTGTGGCTAAGGCTTTAAATAACTCATCATCCTGACTAGTAATTACTGATAGTAGCCCCTGCTACTTATTGTGTGACCAAAATGCTAATGTGCTGTTTAGATAAGGCCCTTAGTCCTAAGCACAGAATATTCACCAGTCTGCTTCTGTGCTATTTTTTTCTGACCATACAGAATACTGAAACCAAGTATTACAGATATGAATGTGTATTTGTCAGTGTTGTTGATCAATGAATATATAACAGTATTAAAGTATAAAATGTTTCAGACTGACATAAATTAAATAGGTAACTTCTATTACTTAATATTGAAGAATGTGTCATATGAAATTTTCGTACCCTATTACACATATTCTGTGCTACTCCCTCTTTCTTATGGCTTCAACTCAAAAAAAGAAAGATGAAAGAGAAGATCAAGATTGCCAAACCATCTGAATTGCACTGAGCATTTTAAGCTGCTGAGACTAGCCTGAGGGATGAGGGAAAGATGAGAAATTGGGAGTTAAATCCAGATGCAAAGAAAAATGTCAAGCTTTTTTTGGCTTTAGTTTATCTGGGTTATACAAAACCACCATTAGGACAGACAATTAAGGGTTTCTAAATTGAGTATGCCATTTATTTGGTGTAGCATTTAAGATTTCCTTGTTTTTAACTGCTTAGATCTAAATGTGTTGCTCATAAAGGGGAGAAAATGAAGTCTATTCTGTGGTAATAGTTTGGGAGTTAGCTGGGAGACAAATTCCAAATGAAAGAATCATTTTCTCAATTTTGCTAATGTGTGCAAGGAAAGGTGTAATTACAAGAACTAGGCTGGATGTAAATATTATATAAAGCGTCTTGGCTAGAAACAAGGACAGCCTGCAGAAAACATCGCAGTATAATGGACACATCTTTATTGGAGAGAGAAGTTAGAGTTAATTCTAAAGTCCCCTAAATACCAGTGTGTTATGATTACAGATTACGAGACATTTTCTCCAGTAACATCCACTGGCTTTTGTAGAACTCTACAAAGTAAGAAAACAAAAGATAAATCCAGGTGCCTGCTTGTCTTTATTTTTATATGCCTAGATACTGTAATAATTACATGAAAGTCAACATTGCCTAAGACCTTGTCACATAAAGACTTTTTTGTTTCCATATTTTCCATATTTGTTTCCATATTCTTTTCCAAAATGCAGAAGTTTGAAACACTGAAGAGGACTTTAGTGTGCAATAAGATAGCATCTTATAAGTCCAAAAGACAAACAAAATAGAGAAAAGATGTTTCCATTTAAGACAGGGCCACCCAGTGTGTCTCTAATGCTCTAAACTTGCCATTGTAGATTACCACTCCTAACAGTATCTTTTCTATTGAACTTAAGACAAACATTAAATCTAGTAAATTCAACTGGATATAGTATACAAAATATAAATAACACTAATCCAAATGCAGTTTATGTTAGGCTCAATCATATGCAGTGCTTAAGACTGCATTGAAAGTCTAAAAAAAGTAGTACTCAACGAATGAACACCACCCTTACTCCAAGAAAGACTTTATCCATCCAGTAGATAAATGTGTGGTCACTTTCAGTCAGGGGATGCTTAACAGGTTTAGGGGACTTTCTGACCCACTTTTCCCACTGAGTATCAGTATGTTCCTATATTCCAAACTGGGACCAACACAGAACTGGTATTAACAACCATATTTCAGCATCTCTTTTATAACTAATGCAAATCAGTACTCTCAGAGATAGATTTGATTCTGTTTTGTACATATGGAGACATTGGCCCAATCCCAAACCACCTCAGCATGTATCACTGTGGAGAATAAAGCACCCCATGTACACAGCCAATAAATAAAAATATTTTGTATGTCCTATCATAAACACTTGGGTTGGAATTAAATTAAATACATTCTATCTTTCCATCAATATGCTTAAAAATTTGTTGTGGTAGTAACCCTTAATTTTATTTTTTGAGTAATTATATTTAATTTGTTTTTAATTCTAGCTCTTCAGTCTTTGTTTTAATTCACTGATTTATTCACTCATTCAATAAAATGTGATAGCAATCTAAGCTGTACAAGCATCCTGAAAGGATGTAGTTTCATCCTCATTGCTAGGTTATTTTCATTATGACAATGAAGGAGTTCATTATTCAACAAAGCAGAGTAGGTATTTCATTAAAAATCACGAATAAATTTAAAAAGAGCATATATTTTGTCATATTTTCTATCAAAATGTGTTTTTCAGAAGAATTCTGAAGAAAATTATACAACTCTGGATAGAGTTCAATAGCGCACTATTTGTCTAACACTCACAAGGCCCTAGGTTTGTACTGGAGGCCTGAAGAAAACTATTGAGAAAATGCGCTTCCAATAGCCTCTTGGTATATATTTTTGTTTCAAAGAAGAAAAAACTAAATAAATCTTAATGTAGCATGGCAAAATTAGCAGCATATCCTAGTGTTATTGAAAATTAAAAATCCATACTTAATTTCCTCCAGTAATAATCACACTGCTTCTAAAACTTCATTCCCAAACAGGTAAATGAAGAAACACACTAAGCATCCATTTGTGGGGCTGGATAGATGGCTCAGTTGTTAAGAAGATACATAAATACATCCTATAGAGAGGACACAAGTTTATATCCCGACACCCATGTTATCCAGCTCAGAATGGCCTGTAATTCCAAGTGCAGGATGACTCTTACTGTCTATGCCTCTAGCCTTGGTGAGTACCTATGCTCATGTGCACATACCTGTTTACAGGCACACAAACACAGAAGTAATAGTCAAAGATAAAACCTGTAAAAAATATCAGCAACTATGTATAATGTCTATTAAAGAATGCAGTGGTGGCACATATACTTTGGAAGTAACCAAAAACTCTCTAATTGAAATTAAGACTTGTTCATCAAGAGGGAAACTGTCATGACTGGTACTAGAAACATACCTAACTACTCCGTGCTAGTGGAGTCACAGTTGCTATAGGAGAATCTACAACTACTAGTTAACTAACCCAATATAATTCCTAACAGCAACCTACAAACACTTGCTCTAAGTAATAACATGCTTATAAAAACAATCTATAAGACTACAGACAAGTGTATTCTTCACCCGGCATTAAGGAAATTTGTCTTTGCACCAGACAAAACCCTAGGAAGAAAACCACAACCAATCAAAATGCAGAGATTGGTAGCCCAGTTCCAATGGATGAATCTATAAAATACTCTCACACAGGGAAACTGTGGAAGAGGAGGTAAAAGATTATAAAATCCAGGAGATGAAAGAGTTTGCTGTAAAATTTTATCTCCGAGTAAAATCAGAAGCCATGCTTATGAAGTCTCATCAACAAAATTGCTAATGACACCAATGAACATGCCAAAGTGGACAGGAAAAGCATATGAGGCCTCAATCCTACACAAAAAAAAAAAAAAAAAAAAAAAAAAAAAAAAAAAAAAAAAAAAAAAACTGCAGGCAACTGAACAAAACTGAGAGTGGGAGAGGTAGTCTTCCCCTGGGACAAACATTTCAACTGGTTGTCCATTGCCAAATGACCTGCACTGAAAATATACATACAGGTAACTTACATGGACTCAACATATTTTATTCAGCAATATAAATGTATATACAAATGTATTTAGGCATGCAATAACAAACAGTGGGAAAAAGAGGCAATGAGTTTGAAGGAGAGCTTGAAGGAGTATACGGGTGTTGCAGGAATGGAGAAAAGCTGTAAGTCAATTACAGTATCAAAAATAAACAAATAATACCAGGAAAAGGGAATTTTAAAATATTTAAATGAAGCATACATAGAATAGCATGCTTATTTTAATTTGTACCAAATTACTCATAATGGAACCCAATTATTTATGTTGTTTTATTGTATTGGTACATGGAAATTATGAAACACATCAATGTTCATTGTAGCATTTGCATTAATTCACGCAGTCTGTTATTCTTCATTCTCATTGCCATTTCTTATTTCCCCTCCTTCTGAATTTTTCTCCCTTCAGAATCCTCTTTTATTTTTATGACTCTCACCTAAAATCAACATGTGATAGAAAATGTGATACTTTGTAAATTTCACTTATTTCAGTAACCCTTATGCCTTACTTTCCCATCCTTTGCCTGCAATGGATTTATTTGCTCTTATGATTGAACAAATCTGCATTGAGTATATATACATTTTCTTTATCCGTTTATTTGATGATAAGGTATAGGCTGATTCTCTTAACTATTTTGAATAGTGCTATGGTAAGAATGAGCACATATATGAACACACACATATATACATAGACACATATATGTGTGAATATAGAACATATATATGTATGTATACCTAGTAAGACTTTTATTCTTCAAAAAAATCTTTTTATCTTATAAACAAGAAGCTAAATATAAGGAAACCAAAAATCACTCTGGCTACATTTGGTTATTCAGATAGAATTGACTCTCTTCCATAGTAAAATAACAGCTGATTTATGTGACTATGAGGACAGAACCTAATATAATTAACAAGACTTCAGACATCTTCAAGGACAGAGGTAAAGATGCCATTGAAAGACTAACAGCAAGCAGTCTACCTAGCTGGACATTTTGTTTGTTTGGTTGGTTGGTTGGATTTTTTTTTAATTTTTATTAAAAATTTCCACCTCCTCCTCTCCTCCCATTTCCCTCCCCTTTCCCCCCACTTGCCCTCCTCCTCCCCCCACTCCCACTCCCTCTCCAGTCCAAAGAGCAGTCAGGGTTCCCTGCCCTGTGGGAAGTCCAAGGTCTTCCCCACTCCATCCAGGTCTAGAAAGCTGAGCATCCAAACAGACTAGGCTCCCACAAAGCCAGTACATGCAGTAGAATCAAAACCCAGTGCCATTGTCCTTGGCTTCTCAGTCAGCCCTCATTGTCAGCCACATTCTGAGAGTCCGGTTTGATCACGTGCTCCATCAGTCCCAGTCCAGCTGGCCTTGGTGAGTTAGATCAGCCCCACTGTCTCACTGGGTGGGCGCACCCCTTGTGGCCCTGACTTCCCTGCTCATGTTCTCCCTCCTTCTGCTCCTCATTTGGACTTTGGGAGCTCAATCCAGTGCTCCAATGTGGGGCTCTGTCTCTATCTCCATCCATCGTCAGATGAAGGTTCTATGGTGATATGCAAGATATTCATCAGTGTGGCTATAGTATAGGGCCAGTTCAGGTGCCCTCTCCTCAGCTGCTCAAGGAACAAGCTGGGGACATCTCCTTGGACACCTGGGAACACCTCTAGAGTCAAGTCTCTTGCCAACCCTAAAATGGCTCCCTTAATTAAGATATATACTTCCCTGCTCCCATATCCACCCTTCCTCCATCCCAATCATTCCACTCCCTCAAGCACTCCCCATCTTACCTTTCTCCCTTCTCTCTCCCCATCTCCCCTTACCCTCACCACACCCCCACCCCCAAGCTCCCAATTTTTGCCTGGCAAACAATGACATCTTGAATTTTGCGTGCAAATGGATGGAAATAGAAAACACTATCCGGAGTGAGGTAACCCAGACCCAAAAAGATGAATATGGTATGTACTAAATCATAAGTGTATTATAGCCATAAATAATGAACATTGAGCCTATAATTTGTGATCCTAGAGAAGCTAAATAAGAAGGTGAACCCATAGAAAAACATTGTTATCCTCCTGGATATTGGAAGTAGACAAGGTTGGGTTGGTTTTTTGGTTTTTTCCTTTTTTCTTTTTTGTTTTTGGTTTTTTGAGGCAGAGTTTCTCTATGGCTTTGGAACCTGTCCTGGAACTAGATCTTGTAGACCAGGCTGGCCTTGAACTCACAGAGGTCCGCTTGCCTCTGTCTCTCAAGTGCTGGGATTAAAAACATGCACCACCACTGCCCAGCTTAGTTTTTATTTCAAATGAACTCTTCCAAAAGGCATCATTGATTATAATGTTCTCTTTTTCTCATAATTATTCATTACTTTGAAATGGTATTGTTGTTTTCTAATGATTTTATGAATGCTAGAATATTTTTCTATGCTTAATTATATGAATTATAATTATAGTTTATTTCATAAATAACCATTTTAGATATTTTCCAATGTTAAAATAACATGCTTCTGGAATACACTCAAGAATTATGTCATCTTTCATTTTTTCCTACATTTCTTGCCCAATTTATGTTTTACATATGGATTTTCTTCCTGAACTGATAGGCTTGTCTTGTCTCTTTCTTTCTGATATCCTGCCATATGTTATAACTTAGGATACGTGAGTTTGTATGATAAGGTATTAAACTGTCCCCTCTTCTTTATGCTTTCCTGTAAAGCTTCTGGGGGAAGTTTGAAAATACTCCTACTGAGAAACCATGGAAACAATAGTACACTAAGATGTTTTGGGATCCCTGTTTCTATTATGAAGTCAGATTTAGTTTTATTGTTTTGTTTTTATAAAATCATAATAGTTTTTTACTTTCTAGCTACTTCCTCTTTGACTTTTATCCTTAGCATATCTTTCTAAATAACTATCAATAAGCTTCCAAGTCACCCAGAAAGTTAAAACACTTTAAAGTCCTCTACCTGAAAGGATTTCATGGGAAATGATTCCCAGTATTTCATTCCATCCTTTGAGCCCAAATTGGTCAAGATTTTGTCAGGAAAAACAAAGAAAAAATGAGTTTGGGTAACCTGATGCCATAGGTTCAGAAAGAGCATTTCAGAAATAGAATTTGAGGAAAATGACAACCATGAGAGTGAGCCATATAGAACTCTGGGGGAAAGATTTTCCATGATTGAAAGTGACAGGAATCCTAAGGATTACATAAGTCCGTACGGTTGTCAAAATGGCAAAATGACAGGTGATGAGTGAGTGAAAATAAGAAACTGAGAGATTATATGAAGGATCAGAGAGACGGGGTCATGATATAATCACAGAGCCTTTCACGATTCCTTGTTAAAGATAGCACTTTCCCCTCTGTTTAATAAGAATTTGATATAGATTTCAGTATTTTTTATTTATTTTCCATGCCAATCACAGATTCCCCTACCTCTTCTCTTCTTGTTCCCTCCTTCTACCCCTTTTCTAGCCCCCCCTCCATCCACTTAGAAAGGATAAAGTCTCTCACAAGGGGTCAAAAAAGCCTGGCATATCAAGTTCAAGAAGGACCAAGCTTTCCCATGCATCAAGGCTGAGCAAGATAAATCATCATAGGAAATAGGTTTCAAAAAGCCAGCTCATGGGATCGGACAGATCCTAGTCCTCCTGCCAGGGCCCTCCCAAAGGCCACATACCTACATGCAGAGTGCCTAGGTCATTCCCATGCAGGTTCCCTAGTCGTTAATTTAGAGTTGGTGAGTTCTCACAAGTGTGGTCCAGGAAGTATTTTTGACAGAGCCGCACATAGAACCACCAGATTGAGCTCCCAAGGTCCTGATGAGGAGCAAAAGGAGGGAGATCATGAGCAAGGAAGTCAGGACCGTGAGGAGTGCATTTACCCATTGAGACGGTGGGACAGATCTAACGGGAGACCACCAAGTCCAGTTGGAATGTGACTGATGGAACAGGGAACCAAACTGGACTCTCTGAATGTGGCTGACGGTGGAGGAGAACTGAGAAACCAAGGACAACGGCGATGAGCATGAACTCTACAGCATGGACGGGCTCACTGTGAGCCTTGTCAGTTTGGTTGCTCACCTTCCTGGACTTAGGGGGAGCTGGGAGGACCTTGGACTTAACATAGTGAAGGGAACCCTGATGGCTCTTTGGCTTGGAGAGGGGTGAAGTGGGGATATGGGTGGAAGGGAGGGGAGGGAAGGGGAAGGAGGAGGGGAGGAGATGGAAATTTTTAATAAAAAAAAATGAGAGAAAAAAAAGTTTCTTCTTGTTTCTGTGGGAACAAGTAAAACCAAGAGCTGTAGGCGCAACAAAAGCAGAGCCCCCTGGAAGTAAGCCTGTAAGCCTTCTTGGTAGGAGAAGAGAACCTGTCACCAATCTAATCTAACTGGAGTTTGAAATGAAAGCAGTATATTTGGCATGGTTTGATTCTGTCATTTCTCTCACAACCTATACCATCTCTGTCAGGAAATCCTCATGGATATATTTGAAAACCACCCTTGCCTTAACTACTTTCACTACTTCAAAAACTGACTCCATGATTGTGATGTCTCCATGGGGACCCCAGTAGCCTTGTGGTTCTCCTATATCCTTTACTCTGGAAAGGCAGGATTCCAAATAGTAGCCAAGAGTGATCGATTATATTCATAGTCAGATTACGTTATCCTTCTGCTCCTAATCTCCTGGCTCACGTCCCATCCTAAACAAAAGCCAAAGTCTCCTGGCTCACGTCCCATCCTAAACAAAAGCCAAAGTCTGGCCTTGGCCTTCATGCATACACTGCCTCTCCAGTGCACATCTCTTGCCGTTTATTCTGGTGTCCTTGCTGTTTTTCCAACATTCTACTTAGATTCTGTCCTTAAAAATTCCCCTCTCTTCCCTCTTAGAATATTTCAACAATTCTGGTTCGTGGATATTTGATGGAGGAGGGTCATCTGTCTATGTATTACTTTCATTGGTTAATAAAGAAACTGCCTTGGCCCTTTAATAGGACAGTAAATTAGGTAGGTGGAGTAGACAGAACAGAATTGTGAGAAAAAGAAAGCAGAGTGAGGCAGACACCTCAGGTAGGCGCCATATCTCTCCTCTCCGAGATGGATGCAGGTTAAGATCTTCCCGGTAAGACATCACCACGTGGTGCTACACAGATTACTAAATATGGGTTAAAGCAAGATGTGAGAATTAGCCAATAAGAGGCTGAAAGTAATGGACCAAGCAGTGTTTAAATGAATACAGTTTCGATGTAATTATTTCAGGTGTAAAGCTAGCCAGGTGGCAGGATGCAGCCTGCTGTTCCTTCTACAGGTATTTGTTTTATTTATCTCATAGCAACAGGTTCTTTTCGAGTCCTCTGTGAGGCATTTGTGACAAACAGCTCCTCACCATGTGTTCTCACATTTTTTTGTTGCACTGTATACTTTAATTTATTTTTTATTTATTTTTCTTTCATTCATTACATTCAGACCACAGATTCCCTCTCCTTCCCCTTCTTCCAAGTTTTTCCCTCCCACATGTCCTTTCACCCAGATCCACTCTTCCTCCTTTGCCCTTCAGAAAAGGGTGGGCCTCCCAGGGATATCAAGTTATAATCAGACTAGGCACATTCCTTAATCATAGACTATATGAATCCAGCCATTAGAAGGAAAGAGGTCCCAAAGCAAGCAAAAGGGCCATAGACAGCCCTTGCTCTCAGTGTTAGTCACAGGAGAACACCAAGTTACACAGTTACAACTAACAGTCAGAGGACATAGGTCAGATCCATACAGCTTCTTAATTGTCAGTTCTGTCTCTGTGAGCCCTTGTGGATCTGGTTGGTTGGACTGTGTGGCCCTTTTTTTGTGGAGTCTTTGACCCCTCTAATTCTCACAGTCTTTCCAGGACCCCTTCCCCTAGCTCAGGCTAATGTTTGACTGTGGCTCTTTTCATCTGCTCCCATCAGTTGCTGGATAAAACCTTTCTGATGAGGATTATGCTGAGCTCCAGACTATGAGTACAGCAGACTATCATTAGGAATCATTTCATTGACTTTTCCTTTATGGGGCAGCGCTGGAGGGATAGCTCAGCTGCCAAGGCTGGGTTCATAACCAAAGTATAGTTTAATGTCTAACATAATAAATGAAACTAATTTAGTGAATGTATGAAGGGAATTAAAAGAAGATATGAAAGGTCTTAATTTGTTTTATGGGGGCAGTTTACTTTTTGAGAAATAAGAATAACAAGGGGCAGAAAGGAATAGTGTTCATCAAGGTGTATAACAGTTTTCACGTTTTCAAGAAACTTAGAAAGCTGTTCTTGGTGTCAAAATAAATAATTTCTTTTGAACTTGTATAGTAATTGAGAAAAATAGACACGGTAACTAAGAACTAACTTGTTCATGGCATAGAAATTCATACTGAAGTGTTTTTTTAATTGCCTTTTCTTTTGAATCAGTATTGTTTTTATGTTGTTGTTGTTTTGTTTTGTTTCTGTGATCCTCTCAGATTTTGAGCTCTGGGCCAACACAAGTTTCATCAAGTAAGAGAAAATCAAAATATAAACATAGAAAATAACCCTTTTTAGTTCTTAGAATCCTAAACCTATAATGTGACATCAACCATTGGCTGTGCTTCAGAGGTTGTAATAATAAGAGCACAGAATGTTTTCAAGGTGAGAGTTACTCACACTTGAATAGAAAGCAACAATGATTATCCTGTTGCTAATGCCCTGTTCTGCCAATGTCTGTTATCAACTCACAGAATGTAAAGGAATTGAAAAGGATTTTATCAAATGACTGGACCAGAAAGAATCTAAGAAAAAAAAGAAAGGGCTCCTGTTAAGCATCACTGCATGAATCTGGCTCATCCTGTGACTGGGGTCTTTTCAGAGTCGACCATCTGTCTGTTATTTTGATCAATTTTAAGCATTTTTCCTACACTACATCTATCCTCTTTTTATTTTTCCTCTTTGGTTTTGCTTTTCATAATTCAATCCAAGTGCAAAACTGCCATGGCTGTCACATTCTCGTGTGGAGGACAATGGGTTATATCCTTGGAGTATTCGCTCAAGAACTCCTCTTTCCTTTCTTTCCTTCTTGCTTTTCTTTTTAAAATTATTTTTGGCATTAAAAGGCTTTAAGTTTGAAACCTTTACTTTTGCTTTCTTTTTACCAGAGAGACATTTAAGTCAACAAAATGTGACGTAGAGGTATCTTTTCTTCCCACTGGGTACAGTGATACAACACATTGCAAAGAATGACAACTGGTACTATGATCAAGATCCACTCATACTTTCCTTTAGATTTTGGAAAAACAAAGCTAAAGATTTTGCTGTATAAAATTGCATATAACTTTTAACTTATACACCAGCTATTCAATCATACCTTAATACAAATCAATGCAATCAGCACAGTAAATAGAAATTCACCATTTGAAAACAGGTGGATGTATGATTTATTTAATGTCTGCAATTAAAATTAAAAGCCTCTACACTTTTATCTCTGTGTGTGGGAGTGTAGATTCAGATTAAGACTAATTTCTTATTAAGAACAACTTTTTCAATCAAAAACTATTTTTGTATAATAGGACTTTATTTTTTATGAGACACTGGTCAGCATGTAACAATTTTGCCACCTACCAACCCACAAGTTAACACTTAAAATGATAGTGTTCCTGTTTAAATATGCTTTTGGATCCTTCCGATGTATAAATCTGATTGTCGTTGCGATGATCTGAGGGTGTGGAGATTATCAGAGTGATTTGGTAGGGCCTCAAGAGGAAATGGTTCTTTGCTCTTTGTGTGGCACTAAATCCTGTGGTAGTGGTCAAACTCTTACTCTCTAAGGACTGGATGCCTGATGATAAAAACTGGTCTTTATATAGTAAAGCTTTTCTTTTTTTGCATATGCACTACATTGTCCCTGCCAGATGCTGCCAATGTGCTCTGTAATTTTCCAGAATCATAAGCTAAACACATTTATTCTTTAGAAAACATCTCGACCAATGATTCTCAACCTATGGGTCAAGACCCCTTTGGTAAACCTCTGTCTCCAGAAATATTTGCATTATGATTCTTAACAGTAGCAAAATTACAGTTATAAATTAGTAACAAAAATAATTTATGGTTGGAGGTCACAATAATGGGAGGAACTGTATTAAATGATGGCAGCATTTGGAAGGTTGAGAACCACTACTCTAGACTCAATCTGTAAAACTAAGGAGGGCTTAGAAAAATATGCACAATGGTGATCATTATAATTTTTAAAACATATGAGTTAATATTTTCAGTTATTTAATAATGCTGCAATGTAGTTGGTAAACTAATATATAATATATAGTGAGAATAGGAAGTGCAGACATTGGGGTCAATCATCATTAGAGATACAATTATCAAGAGTCCCATCTAAGCAATGATTAATAAAAGAGAAGACTATTCATATAATGATTCTGAATTGACCTTTTTGTCAACTTGAATACATTACAAGAGATCAGAATAAGAATGATGAATCTATAATACCATAAAATAAATAACATTTCCCCCCAGCAATGGTAGAGTCAAATTCTTGCAGATAGCCTTTAAATGAGGGAGCTCTTCCGTCTATCCTTAAATGGTAGCCTATCAGCAATGTGATCTTATGTAGAGAGAATTCCTCATAGCCTGTGAATCCTATACTCTCTTAATAATTTGCAGTGATATATCTTTTCACCATTTTCCCTGTGCTTATTTCTGTGAACAACATATTCTAACAGCCCACAAAAACAACATGATTGTGGATTCCAGTGTGGCTAATAAAAACATCCAATATTTTTGAGGTCTACAAACACATCAGAATAGCCACTCCTGAAGTTCCCTTGCTCATGTATTATCACAGGCACAATACGGTAATAATTTAAAATAAAACAAAGTAATAAGCAGATTGCAAACCAAGACATTAGAAATAAATAATTGCTCATCATTATTCAGTAACCTATAAAGGTCTGCTAGATATTGCTATTCTTTTTAATCTGAAATTTAGAATTATGACCTACAACCTACACAGCAAATAGCACAACAAAATCTCTGCAAACTTTATTAGAATGATCAGGACTTGGAGGACAGAAGCAGGCTTCCTATTCTTTTTGCTGTTGTTGTTTTTCTTTGCTCTGATTTATTTTGCCCATCCCCAACAAAGAATATCTGAATAGGCTCTGCAAACATCTTCACAGCCCACTTGCAGCTTTCGCATGACAACAATCTTCCATCAGATATTTTTAATGTTTTAAATTTTTATATATTTTTTTATTTAATGGAATTCATTTTGGTCATTTTCTTCCCTTCATTTCACTCCTCCAAGATGCAGCCCCCTTTCCCACCAACCCATCTTTGTGTCTTTTTCTTTATTATTATTATTCATTAAAGCACAGTTGATGCTGCCCATATACTATTGGATTGTACCGCCTATGCCTAGAGTGGACCTTCTTTACCAGATGCAACCCTTTTAGGAAAACCAGCTCTCCCTCTCCTAGTAGCTATCAGCTGCCAACAGATCCAGAACAAAGGATGACACTTAGTGCCCATGTCCCCATCCATGCTGGGATTTGGTCTGCTTTGAGCATGATCAGGTGTTGTGATTGCTGTCTCAACTGCTGTGAATTCACCTGTGAAACTGTCCTATTGTGTCTAGAAAACACTTTTTCTTGTAGTTACCACCACCTTTGACGCTTACACTCTTTCAGCAACTGTTCTTCCACAATCATCCATGAGCCTTGGAAGGAGAAGATGTGCTATAAATGTCCCATTTTCCCACAGTTGCTTATTCTCTGTGACAAAGTTTGAGAGATAAACTAATCTATGGAAACTACCAGAAAGTATTAGGAGTCAGTTAATTACTGTGCCCAATTAGCAGAATAATAGTAGTATGTTTTTCCCTAGTGCTCAATATCTTTCTAGCTGTGAGGACAAGAATTTTTGTTTGTTTTAATTTAAGAACTATTAAATTTTTGTGTTGCCTTCCTGTCTTTGGGTATCATCTATTAAACACGGGAAACTGCAGATGACGCTCTGGCTAAAGAAATGTAGAATAACTAGGTTTGTTTATTCTCCCTAGGGGGAGGAGGTCTTTGTTTATTTCCATGACACAAAATCATTGCAGGTCACAGAAAGAAATGTAATGTAGGTCTTGAGAGTTTATGGTAGAACTTAGAAGGATAACTTTACAGGGTGAATGTTACCTGATTTCCATATGCTGATACAATCAAAACTCCATAGGTAAAGTTCCCGAGCTATAATTTGAGGCAGGCAACTCCTTAAGTGTTTCTGTTCTACCCTCTGTATGAATGTACCTCAGAATGAATTTGCCTCAACAGACTGAGGTCAGGACAATAAAGAAGATGGGAAAAAAGCTCTTGAGAATCAAATAGGCTTTTTTAAAGTCCCCAAATTATAGTGAAGACAACTGGAATTGAAATGGACCAAAAACACCTTTAAGCATGCACAAAGGCCAATAGAAAAAAGACTTTAGCTATTGAGAGAATAAAGCTATCTATCCCTGATGGAGTAGAAGTTGGTGAAATATTCAACTCGTGAAGCAATACAGACCAAAGAAGGAATCATTTTTAGATAAGAGGACAGAAACTAATGGATATTCTCAGCTAGCCTAAAAGCTGTGTTACCGCAATAGAGCAAAGATAATGGCTTCTACTTCTACAATTCCTTTCGATGATTGTTTTGCCAATATACAGTGTAAAGGAAACAAAGACTAATAATTGCTTGTCAGTATTGACAAAGCATGACGGGCATCGTGAAGGAGAAGAGCTGGGGGAGGTAGGTGGGTGCCACTTTCCACTATTGAAAGTACTGACAGTCTGTGCTTCCTCCACACTGAAGAAGTGAGAAAAGACGAGGTATTTGAAGGTCAAGTGAAATGAGCTGTTTGCATCTTTCCTGTTAACAAAACACATTTCAAAGGCCAAATTTGAGTCATTGAGGAAAATTCAAAAGGTACAAAATGATGTAAAAAAATAGCATTGATTTAGAATGCTGTATACCAATCCTCATTACATGGAGGCTGAGAGAAGGCTGAATTGTGGGATCATAAGCGAAATAGCCAATTATGAAGTGTTTCTGAACATAGAGACCGAGATTACAGTCAGAATTCTCAGTGACATGGAATTCAAAACATTCAAACAGGCTTATGCATTAGAACTTTTTCCAGTTATTCGCAAAGAGTAGATATGATAAAATTGACGTACTTACCTTCAAATAATACAGCCTCAAAAGAGAGACCCTGAGCAAGCCACTACCCTTAAGGTACATGTAGCTCTTGTCATATGTCTAGAGTTATAAGGAAAGCATGGGCTTGAGGAACTGCAACTGAGTGAAGAATAAAATGAGAGGGCTAAGCCGAAATCCTCGCATCTCATGCAGCACAACTCAGGAACAGGAACAGGCTTTGCCCCAGCAACATCTCACAGCAAATGACGAGATGAAAAATAAATGGACAGCTAAGATAAATATGCATAAAAATAGTAGCGTCACACTCATGGGTAAATCATTTCCCGAAGGATTTAAAAACAAACCTATTTTTATATTGTTCCTGGTCAACAGGAAAAGAATTGAATAGCATTCCAAATGTTTTATGCTGTAGGGTTTATCTAACGTAGACACTTAGGTTGACAATAAGTCAGCTATCTTGAAAATGTCGATTAGTCAATTAGCGACAGTTTTGTGAAGGCCATGTTTGTCACATTAGCTTTGAATTTTTCTACCTGTTTTGGAACAGTAAAACTCATTCCACAGGTGTTGTTTCTCTGCTGACTTATCCTTCCTGCAAATCACTTAGGGAAGAAAGCGAAATGCTAATAAATTGTACTCAGTAAACAGATTCGATGCCATGTACTTGACAGTGTTTGCTTTAGGGGATTGAACACCCCTCCTGCTCAGGAACCATCTGGATTCCAGTAAAAGATAGTCGGTTATTATAGAATTTTCTGGTGACCTGAAAATTTGGTGGAAAAGCTTCATGACGATTTTATATTCTTAAAGATGCTCTCTGTGTTCTGTGTATACACATATGCAGGAGAAGATATAAGGTGTCCTGCATTGATTTCCACTTTCCTTTTGGAGACAACGTCTCTTAGTTCATTGTTTTAGGTTGACTGGGTGGCCAGTGAGATCCTATGATTATAGGCAAGTATACTACTTGAGTACTGGGGACTTAAACTCAGGTTCTCCTGCATTAACCACAATCAGTCTTACTCACTAAACCATGTCCCGAACCCCAAAAATGTTGTTCTCATGTTAGATAATGCTTACTTCTAAAGCTTAGAATGTGGATAATCAGCTTATTTAGTGTCTTAAAAATAGTTTCAGAAGGACAGTCCAGAAGTGTCATAATTGATCTAGATTTTATGTCAGGCAGTCCATCTGACACAGATAAAACTAAGATGTACCTTTTTATAGATAAGCGTCTTAGGATTTCCAGTCAACATGACACAATTTAAGTCATATGAATAGAGCCTCAACTAAGAAACTGTGTCAGATTGGCTTATGGCCATGAATATGGGAAGTATCTTATCAACTGATAAAAGAAGGCACAGCCCATTGTGAGCAGGACCATCCTTAGTCATGTGGTCCTAGCCAATATAAGAAAACCAGCCATCTATGGTTCTGTGTAAATCAGAAAGTAAGCCAACAGAGGAAAAAAAAAAAAAAAGTCTTCCATGTTCCCTCTCTATTTCTTTGGTGATAAGTAAGTTCCCAGTTGAAAGCAACAGTGCATGAAATAGCAAGAAGTCCTTCCTGCAGGTTACTTTCTTGAGTCTCTGGCTTCCTTCAACAATGAAATGTGACCTGGAAATAAAAGACAAAATGAGCCCCTTTCTTCCAAAGTTGTTTTTGGTTACAATGTTTTATTATAGCAACAGAACACAATTAGAGTAGGCAAGCAAATATCACCAATACATAACAAACAGGCACATCTCTCCTGTTCAAATTTTCCCCATTTTATTATCTATATCATCAATTTATTTAATATCTATATTTATTTGAGAGCTGATAGGATGTTTCAGTGGAAGATAGAAACAGATTCCTGAATGATGGCCTCAACCTTCACATTTTCCTTGACATAAAAAAGAGGGGTGGATAATAAGAAATTAATTTTAGGAAAAAAATATCTTTATTTGCTATATTGCTTAAAATAATATACAGTCTAAAGAAAAAAGTCTATATCAGCTATTTTTCTACTAGATATGACATTACACAAACAAATGAACCACATGACATCTTCTTTAGGATTCCCTCTGGTATCTGTTTACCTTCAATAATTTATTTGAGGTCTTCCTAGTATTTGGTTGGTGATTTTGTAGCTGAATTTAAAATAAGTCCTGAGGCTAACATATCTTTCTACTCAAATCCACTCCTAACACTATATATCAGCTATTTTCCTAAGGCTAACATCTGATTATGTGACTTTTTGCACCACCTGACTACCTATACAATAAAATAAAAAATCTGTAATTTTACTAACTTGATTGGTAAATTGACATTTGGGTCATTATCTTTCTTTCTCAAAACACAGCCACTAAATTTTCTAAAAATATTATTCTTCATATGTCAGTCATTGGACAAATTAGAAATGAGTAGCTTTAGTGGTGTGTATAATGGACTCAAATACTTCTCTCTCAGTATTCTACACTTACAGGTAGTATGATCTCAGAATTAACTATTAAAAGTTCTAGATTTTACTTTTCCTAAAACCCAAAATGACTTTGTTCAAACAGCTTACTTCAACATTGTTTCAGAAATGTTAATTCATACATGTATGTTCTGATTTGTACTAAAATGGTGAAAATTTTTTAAAAGAAATGATTATTAAACTTCAAGTTTTGGGGGCCTTTATCTGTAATTCCACTACATACACAAGAGGTGACATCCATAAATGCTGACTGAGTTGTTGAAATTAATGAGCACTTGAATAAATTTTTCTATGACAGTACAATGTTGGAGTCTGATCACAGTCTTCTGATGCTAGTATAAAGGCCTTGGGAGTAAATATAGAGGAAGCATAAATTCATCTGCATTTCAAGATAGAAAACGCAGTTTATAGCTTCATAGTTGCAAAGATCACAAAAAGAATTAAAAGAAATTTCCATAATTAAATAATACCATTATCCTTTAAAGTTTTCACTCTTATAGGCAACTACCACAGGTAATACTTTGTCAGTTTTCTTAGCAATTACCCCAAAGCATTTCTCACTTCCTTCACTGAAGAGAAGGAATGGGAAACTGTTTCCATTTGAAAGGATGGAGACAACCTGAATTTTCTTTTATAAAATGAATATATTCTAAAAATCATCCTTACCTAATAGTCTCATTTAATATATTAGATGAAATCAATACATCTACATACAGGTTTTGATGTGTTTTTAGTTCAGAGATGATGCTATTATAACTAATGACATTTATATTATTTGAGTACTTCATTTCTATAATTCACTTATTACTTCAATTAAGTTATGATTTACAAAGCCAGTAAAAATTAAAAGAGCTATTCATAAGTAGTAGAACCTGGGTTCAGCAGGTAAAGATTATTGTTACCTAGCCTGATAACCAGAGTTTGATCCCAAGGACCCACAAGGTAAAAGTGAGTTGACTCTGGCTAAGTTGTCCTCTAAACTCTACATGCACATTGTGACATATGCCATCCCAAAATACATATACAAAAAAGTAAAATTTAAAAATAATTGAAAGTTTATATAGGTAATTTTTAAATGGCTCTCAAAGAGTGAATTTTCCAGACATTTACTAAGCAGTAGCCATTGTTCATAACATAAAGACAAATAATATGCTAATAATCAAAATATCTATAAATCCACATTTTTTAAAGAAATTAATGAAGAAATGGAATTCTCAGATAACATGCATGTTATATCAAAAGAAATCTTAGAGAAGGATGATGTTTACCACTAGTTTACTAAGCTGTTAAAGAGAAAGAAAATAAACAATGAAAATATACTAATATCCAATGGTATAAAATGAAACTGGAAGGTTTACCCCAGAGTCTTAGAAGGCCCACTGGGAATGGCACTTGTGTGGGTTTCTGTGTCTGGAACACAAAATCTGATAAAGATTGTTTGCTAAGTTCAGCAAATCCTTGGCTTCGATTTTATTTGGTGAAAATTTAAACCTGTCATATCCACTGCTGTTATCTTTTATATTTTCTTCCTATTACACACTTTTGCTTCTACTCTTTCAACAGCCCTATGTTAAAATTGGAAATAGTGTAATTCTTTACAGATGCTAAGGCACTGTGTTAAGGAAATACTTGCTGAGTTCATCATGAAATTTTTGGGGGGTGTTGAGCTACCCCCAAGATTGGATATGAGAAAGGAAGCATAATTTTAAACACAAACATAAATCTAAGAGAGATAAAATTATATATTCTTCCTAATGCTGTAATATGGTTCTGATTCTTCATAAACATCTTACTGCCTTCATTTTAGCATCGACTCCCGAAGGGTTTAAGAAAGTGGTTACATAAACAATATCATGATAACAAGTTAAGCCTTTTTTTTTTAGTATAGAAGGTACAATGCAAGGGAGGCATTTAATAATGAAACACATACCTGAGGAATAAACATGTTCTCAGGATTAAAGTCTACCAGTTGAGACAGATAAACCAATACAATATTGGAGACCTTTGCTTGCCAGGACAGTGAAATTTTACCTGTTTTCTAAATCTTTCAAATTAGTGTGATAGAAAACACTAGAAAATAGGAAGAACCTGTAAGCACTCATGTACACAACCTTGGGGCCAGGCCAATGCTCGGAATTTTAGGAGTACGTACTACTTTTGCAGAGGGCCCATGTTTGGATCCTAGCACTCATGTTGGGTGACTCAAAGATGTCTATAACTCTGTCTCCTTATCTGGGCATCACAGGCATGTCAACATATCTGTATACAGATCTACCGCCTATAAAATGCTCAATGACTTTGCAAAAATTTTATTCTATTCTGTCTGGCAACTCTCACATTCATGAAAAGTCTATTTTCTAAAAATGAGAATTCCATATCAACCCCAGTTCTCTCCCTATAACTTCTGTCTTCCTACACACTTCTTAAGATCACCAATGTCATGAAAGAATTCTAAAACCAACAAAACATAATCTTCCTATTACATGAAACTGTGTTGTTGATAAATACCTCTGAACTCTAATAGTATCACATTTGGCTTTTGGAACTATCCCTATGCCATTTATTTCCAAATTTCCTGCTCGAACAGTAGGGGCATGCATTAGATTACTTGTTCTTTATGCATATCCAAAATGTGTTTCACATTCCATATGCCCAAATTAATCTCTCCTGTCTCACTCCATCAGTATGTGTGTGTAATAGTTTTATGTCAAGCTAAAGTCATCTGAGAAGGATAAACATCAATTTTAAAAAATCCTGCATAATATCAGGCTGTAGACAAGCCTGTAGAGTTTTTCCTTAATTAATGATTAACAGGGAAGGGCGCAGCCTTTTATGGGTAGAACCTGAACTAATGGGCAAAGGAAAACAGAGGGAACTAGTCAGTGAAGAGTACTCTTTCATGACCTCTGCATCAGCTCCTGCCTCCAGGTTCCTGTCATGTTTGAGTTCCTTTCCTGAGTTCCATTAAAAATGAACAGTGATGAAGAAGTATAAGACAAATAAACCCTTTCCTCCCAAACTTGTGTTTGGTCATAGTGTTTCTTCATAGCAAAAGTAACCCTAAGTAAGACAGCATGCTTACATTTAAGAGATAAAAAACTCGACCTACTTATGCATGCACATAGAAACACACATATAATAGTGAGTACCTAAGAACATAGGTTATCGTCAAATACTGGAGCTCTAACACCAGTTTTAGAAGATGAAAACCTTATATAATTTATTTAAAATTTGCTCCAATATTTCATTTTGAAAGCCTTCTAATGTGTATTGAGAAATAATTGACTACCATTGAGTAAAGTTATAAAAAGTTTCTGACATAATGTTAGCCACTATTCTTAGTCTTTTAATAAAATGTCTAATAAGAGGCAGTCTCCAGGTTAAATATAGTTTTACTTACATTGTGAAGTGATACAACAGTCGCAGTGGAGAAGGCGCAGGCGCAGAATGTTCTGGCTGCTCCTCTTGCATCCACAGCCAGAAAACACAGAATGTACAGAAACTGAGGCTTGGGCATAAAAATCTCAAATAAGATAGGAGAGGTTGTTCAGTGGTTCAGAGTACTAGCAGTACCTCAAGAGGACCTGAGTTTGATTCCCAACCTTGGTTAACAACTGTCTACAATACTAGTCTCACAGAGTCTGATGCCCTTTTCTGGTCTTCAAGGGCACTGCAAGAAAAAATTACCTAGACATACAGGCAGACAAAATAGCCATAGGAAAAAAAAGAGATGATTTAAAAAAACATATATGTCAAGGCCTACACCCAATAACTCCACTTCTCCAGCACAGCCCCACTTCTTAAAGTACCTATGGCTTTCTTAAAAGTGCCACCATGTTGGAACCAAACATATGAACCTGTGGGAGCATTTCAATTCAAACTACAACCCATATTTGATATGGGTGAATATTATTGATTCATAAAGAAGCTGCTTTGAGTCTATAGCAGAGCAGGGCAGATCATAGCTAGGCAGGAAAAACTGAACTGAATGCTGGGAGAAAGAAAGCAGAGTCAGGGAGAAGCCATGTGGCTTTGCCAGATGCAAGAAATTTACCCGGTAAACCATAGCCTCATGGCGATACTCAGATTAATAAAAATGGGTTAAGTTAAGATGTAAGAGCTAGACAATAAGAAGGTAGAGCCAAACAGTTATTTGATTAATACTGTGTGGTTATTTTGGGGCTGATCAGCCAGAAACAAACAAGCAGCCTCCCTACTTCACATATTAATACTCAAAAACTTTTAGCTATATATTTTCTGTCTTACCAGTTCCATAGAGCTTATAACTTCTGTAATCACATAAAATACAACTCTCAGTAATATCTGAGATATAGCCACCATCTCTTAGTACATAGTCTACAGATAACCCACAGAATTTAAGCTTCTAAAAAACACTAAAAGGTGCATGCAAATCCTCCTTTCCTCTTCATTGTTCCTACTCTATTAGAAACAGTGCTATAAGTTTTTTTTTATTTCTTCTTACCATTATCAAACCCTAGTTTTCATTTTATTGACTGAAATAATTTCTATGGGAAAATCAGGTCTGTTCAATCTCAATTTCACTGAAACAAACAAGGATTTAATCTCAAAATTGTATGTGTTCTACATTCACTAATGTCATCTTATCATCATGATTCATATATGTTTGGTCCACATGCCCATCTTCTAACATACAGCTACTATAGTCACTGACAGAATGATGAGTATGTCTTATGTATTAACTGAATCACTGGTACCTCTGGTTTCCAAAGAGCTAATGGCAAGATGGAAGCAGATTACGGAAATGTCCAGGACATGATAAGAGGGATGGGACTTTCAGCCCAGCCTTCCAATTATCCAAAGTGGAGAGAACCTGGCATTGAGTTGTTCTCTATATAGCTAATAATTTAAGCAAGTGTGTCTGTTTGATGAAGTTCCTGTAAGACCGCAAAAGTACAGGAAGTAGGGCTCTTCCTAGAAGGTGGTGCACTTACAAAAGAAAGGGAATTTTCTTCCTACTTCTACTTTCTTCACACTGGCATCTCTTCCAGAAGAGGTCACAGAGCTCTATAACACAATGAGTTCTACAGTATTATATAACCTAATAAAAGAGTCATGGGAATCCCTAGTTTAGTATGTGTCGACCATAACCTCAGGTAACAACCTACTCTAGACATGAAAATCTGAACCTGGACACCAAAACTCTTATAAAATCTGCTGGTAACCTTCCTGGACTTAGGGGGAGCTGGGAGGACCTTGGACTTAACATAGTGAAGGGAACCCTGATGGCTCTTTGTCTTGGAGAGGGGTGGAGTGGGGGTATGGGTGGAAGGGAGGGGAGGGAAGGGGGAGGAGGAGGGAAGGAGATGGAAATCTTTAATTAAAAAAATGAGGGAAAAAATAAAATAAAATAAAATAAAAATATCTGCTGGTATCTATAGATGCCTAGTGAAAACAAATTGAACTGAACTGAATAGAAGTGAACTAAGCAGAGCTGAACTGAGTTAAACTAAACTCTAGACCTGGAGGACCAAGATCATATTCAGTTCTTTGACCCTCTTCTGAACACCCACATATCTTGATATAAATTCTTCTATGTTTATTGTATGGGGTACAGTGTGATTTTTTTCTCTACCCCTAAAATCATTTGCATGTTAAAGACTGTTTTCAATGAGTTTTGTGGTCATGTAACTTTAAAAGTATTGTCTATAAATTCTCTTTGTAGAAATCTACCTAGAAATGTAATTCTATTTCTATGACTATCATTTCCCAACATATTTGACATTACATTCACATGAAATTACTGTCTTGTTGAAGACTTCACATACTTGAGTCATAGAAAATGGGGAAATCAAGCTGGTACTGAACTGGAAGTTTCAACCCAACTGGCTAGCTTGCATCATGCTTGAAAGTCTATGTATACTACCAGAGGACAAAGGAAATAATCAATCTTATCCAATCATGAATCCTGAGAGATACAATTATAACTGGCCTGTAAAGATATCCAATGATTCAATGGTAGTGTGACTATCTGGGAGTAACCAATCACTTTCTGAATTGCCTTAAAGCTTGATCCACAAGATGAAACCCATATGTAGCAACACTGTAAAGCAAAAAAAAAAAACAAAAAACAAAAAACAAACAAACAAACAAAAAAAACAATAGTTACACAAATAGGTACTAGGAGAAAAGGAGTACTGTTCTGCTAAGTGGTTAAAGTTTTAATTCAACTTCTAATGATTTATCTTTATACCCATAAATTATTGAATTTCTCAACCCCTATTAGAGAGACTCCTATTTGCAGTAGATAGAGATAAACAGAGACTAGCAACTGACCAATGTATAGAGAATAAGACATAGAAGATGCTTAGCCCTGAATGAAAAATATATACATCTACTCTGCCAAAACCTCAGGGAGAAGAAGGTGGAAGAGGAAAAGAGGTAGAATTAGTTGATAACTATGAAGAAGCATTATCTTCTGAACATAGCAGGGGAGCTGTGCAAGTGAAACAACAGGATTTGTGACAACATGCTCAAGATCTGTGCAAACCCAAGCCAGACAAAATCAAAACATAGAGATGAGAGCTGGGAATGAAGCCCCACCCCTAGCCCAGAAGCTATTGTCAACTGTCAGCTGCTGGGAGATGGAGGGTCAGTTCTCCTTCAGATTATAGCTCTGGTATAGGAGGTCCTTCTGTTTATGTGTTGCTTTCATTGGTTAATCAATAAAAGAACTGCTTGGCCTGATAGGGCAGAACTTTGGAAGGCAGAGAAGACAGAACTGAATTCTGAGAGGAAAGAATCAGAGTAAGAGAGAGACACCATAGAGCCGACAGAGACAGACGTGTTGACTCTTTCGACTCTTTCCCGGTAGGCAACTGCCACGTGGTGATACAGATTAATAGAAATGGGTTAAATCTAGATGTGAGAGTTAGTCAATAAGAGGCTAGAGATAATGGGCCAAACAGTAATTTAATTAATCAATTTCTATGTGGTTATTTCAGGTGTAAGCTAGCCAGGCAGCCAAGACAAACAAAGGGCCCCTCTCCTAATAAATGGACAAAATTGTAGTGGAATACCAAACATCCAACACTATTCAGGCATCACAAATTAGCCCTTAATGGGATGAAATTGAAATAAAGGAAATATAGTTGACTATGTAGAGAAGGGTTTGTAGATCTGGAAGGACTTGGGAGGGTGAAATAATCAAAACACATTCTATGAAATCTCAAGGATTTTTTTTTAAATAGTGGGTTGGATATCATATGAAAAATATAGATAACTAAAGGCAAATATTTACACTTTCAAATCTAACCCAAAAATGTTTCCTACTCACTCAAATTCAAAAATAACTACTGTATTCTCAAGATTTACCTTGATTCCTAAGGTAATATTCAATCTGTCTGCTGTCATATGTTTGAAGTCTTCATTAAATTTATTGAACATGTAATTTACTTATTAATATTATGAATTTCTTTCTAAAATTTTGACTATAAAGGGAACTCAAATGTGAAAAGGAAAGATCCATTCTTTTAAAAAAAATATAATGGAAATGAATGAAACAAACCAAATTCAACAAAATCAAAGAAGATGTCTGAGAAAGCCGTTGTAAACATAGGTATCCTGTGGGAATTTTCATTGAATATATATCCTTAATTCATTCTGTAATTCTTTAAATTTCCTACCATCCTATTGATAGTGTTTCAGTCCTCTGACTACTGAAAGGGTGACGTGAACAACTTCTAAAGCCTTCTAAGGTTCAGACAAAAAGGAGAATCCTCGTCCACTATATAAGTTGTAAGTCTGTAAATCCAACAACACACTAGCTAGTCTATCTACTTTCTACATTATCCTACAGTGGTAGAACATAAAGTCACATATGTGGTCAGAATAGACCCTTGATAATAAAAAAAAAAACCACCTCTAGACCAAATCTACAGTGAGATTTCCTTTCCTTGTTAGTATATCAGATTTTATTTCCTAGGCTTCTTGAAAATTCAAGCTTCATTGTACAGAGGAGTGCCAGACTACACGTTGTGCCTTCCTGCTGTAGCAAATGAGAACGATCATATCAGCACAACAATGGTGAAATCTTTGGCAGCTGGAGCCATGAGAGACTTTATACCACCAAGTCCTCTACTGAGCCTAGTAATGTACAATTACGAAGAAAAACAAATATTAAATTTTGTCTAGATGTTGATAATGGCAATAGTTCACCTTAGTGGGAAAACTTACCCTCTCTTAACATGCAAACTCAATTTGCGCGTCACCTACCTTCTGCTAATGGTAGGTTTTCATTATTTACATCTTTTATAGGAATGGGTGTGAGGAAATGAGATGTTTTTCTTCGGAAAGTAAACACAAAGAACCCTTTTTCAATGATCCTCTAGTTTTCTGAGGAGGAACATAAGAAAAGGTTAGAGTAGCCTCACTAGAGCAGAGAAAGATTTATCATTTCTTTTTCTACTTTTTTGATGTTTTTTATTTAAGTGTTTTTTTTTTTTCATTTCACATAGCAGCAACAGTTCCCCCTCCTTCTCCTCCTCCTACTCCCCTTAACCTTTTCCCCATACAACCTGACCCTCCATCCACTCTTCAGAAATTATAAGGCCTCCAATGGGGATAACCCATAGGGATATCAAGTTTATGCAGGACCAATCTCTTTCCACTATATCAAGGCTGAGCAAGGTATTCCTCCATAGGAAATAGAAAACTCTAAAGAGCCAGTTCATTCACTAGGGATAAACCCTGGACCCACTGCCAGTGGCCCCATAGACTGTCCAAGCCACACAACTGTTACCCATATTCAGTGGGCCTAGTTTTGTCCTATACAGGTTCCCCAGCTATCAGTCTAGGGTCAGTGAGCTTTTGGTTGTTCTGATGTGCTGTCCCTGTGATTTTCCCCATCACGATCTTGATCCCTTTGTTCATATAATTCCTCCTCCCTCTCTTCAACTGGACAATGGGAGCTTGGCCCAGTGCTTAGCTGTGGATCTCTGCATCTGTTGCCATCAGCGAAGGTTCAGTGATGACTATTAGGATGGTCATCAATCTGATTACAGGGATAGGGCAATTCAGGCCCCATCTCCATTATTGCTAGAAGTCTTAGCTGGGGTCATACTTCTGGATTCCTGGTAATTTCCCTAGCACCAGATTTCTCTGTAACCCCTTAATGGCTTCTCCATCAAGATATCTCTTTCCTTGTTCTTCTCCCCTCTCTTTCTCCTCTCTGTCTCTCTGTCCCTCCCCCAACTCAACTATACCATTCACTTATGTTCTCCTTCCTCCTCCCATTTACCCCTCCCATGCTCCTAATTTACTCGTGAAATTTTATCTACATAGAATGACAGGAAGTACATTGATGATAACTATACCAGTCTTTCAGGTAATCAACCATGTACATTTTACTACAGTCATTCTGCATTTCTAAAAGAACTTCATACTCAGAATAAAAATTCTTAAAAAGAAGAATTTTCACAGGGGATACATCCGAAAATATAAAAGACTTAGAAGATTAAGAAAGAAGAATCCTTGCTATGCTTATAAGAATAAAGCTCACATAATATTCTCTGAGTTTTTGTTCTTAAATTCTGTATATTATTGTTACCAAGAACAGAAAGTTTGACAGTTTCCCTCTGGTGTTTTTGGTGGTGTGTTCTCTGATAGAAAAGAGCCTTTCCCTTTATTATCTGAATTCTCTCCTTAAGAATTCTGATTGTTAGCTGAATTATTTGTAGGTCAGAGTAGATTTCAAAGCCTTATTAGCTGGATTATTGTGCCAGTAGACGGCGATTTCATGACCTGCAGATATGGAATGATTTGGGGTTCATAAAGGAGGAATTAACATTTTCTTTTTAGAGACAAACTACATCCCAATTGCTTTGATGCTAAGACTATACCGTCAAGTCTTTGAGGTCCTAAGAAGATGAGGTGGGTAGAATGTGCTCGAGAGAAAGATCATGCCTCCTTCCAAGAAAACAAGGAAAGTAGATTGGTAACAATACCATAGAAGTAGCAAAATCTTTTTTTTCCTTTTTTCACCTGCAGAATCATCCTCTGTATTCTCTTCCATATCTGGTCCTTGCTGCTTTGCAAGAATCTCCAGCATCCCTCTGTTTACTCATTCAGGCAAACTCTAAGGACTTATTACAAAAGATGAATCGTTCTCACATATGAATACTGAAAGAAAATTGGATCATTGTCTAAATTTCATTTTTCCTTTAATAGCCTTAGGTTAAAAATGAAAATTTAAAGTGCAGCCTTTGTTTGACCTTTGCTTTCTTATTTCAGGTGGTCATTGTGAAGGGTTTTAATAAAATATGATCACATTAACTGAAGCCTTTTCAAAGGTCAGATTGTCTATTTGCCTGACTGTGTTTGTTATCTTTGAAGACAGTGCTGTTTTCATTTGGGGACCATCCACAAGCATAGTAAACAGTATCCTTTGTTCCTTTGTTTCAGACTTTCAAATTCCATAGCGTTGCTTGAAATATAAAGCATCAGTTAGAAAACTGTACTATACTCTTTCCTACAGTCCTTGCTGTTAGAGGCATGAGCCTGGGCACTGAGGAAATGGGGGCTTCTTATTGAATTAGAGACAAGTGCTCCAAAAAGTGTAGAGACAAAACAAAACCTGGCTCTTTGTATCTCTTAATTGTTTTTCTGGGAATAATACTCCATATATGTGCGACCTTTCCTTATGCATGTTCATATGTAAGTAGGTCAAAATGCATATTATAAAGAATGGTTGAAACAAAATCCACATGAACTCCACAGAAAAGAATTAACTCCACAGAAAAGAATTATGGACAGTGAATGGTGCTGGACAAGAACCAGCTTAACTGACATACTTGGTTGGTGAATGTTGACCAGAAATATTTATTCAGTGTCCCCAAGATGACAATGCTGTGGTAAGTTAAATGTTGTTGGGGAAAGATGTAGGAAAGAAAATGTTTGGGAAGGATTTTTGAAGAATTTCATGAGAAGAGGAACTTCCCATAATTCTACTATTTAACCAAAGTGATATAAACAAAATTATATAGCTACAGTCATATTGTCCTAATTTAAGAATAACATTAGTGCTTCAGTTTATATATTTATACTGTATCTGTATCTGAAAATATTTATCAGTTCTATTGATTAACACAGAGAACCAAGTAATAAAGATGTGCAAAGATGGCCTCTTCCCCCAGAGTACTTAAGTCTCAACATCAGCCATCACATTGGCAATAAATACCTGTTATTTGGGGTTTGTGAGACTCTTTTCCACATAGATGACTTTTATTATGGGGATGGAAATCTTGGCATACATTTTACTTTTAAAACTATAGCAACTCTATCATTTTAAACTTATCTTTCTTGATTTTAAGGAGCCTGGTGTAGAAATGAAAAGGAACTGTAATTTTATACTCTATCAAATGTTCCCTATGACGATAAAAGGGGCCCAAGGATTTAGAATCTCTTTCCAGCTGGTTTTGGAGCTCTACTGTGCACACAATGTTCAGGATCACCGCAAAGAAAGAAAATACAAAGAAAAATTTTTATCAAGCACACATTTTAAATATCTGTATTCATCATTATTTATGACTAATAAGAAAATTTTCCTTTAAATTAACTGATTCTACATCATTTTAATGAGGGCATTAATTATAATATAAAGAAATAGTTGTGATTAAAGATTATTGGTATTTTATTAATGAATCTAAACATGAAAATCTTAGTATGTCATTATGTCATATACAGACTTAATTATTTCTGTTTTCAGAAAGCAGTCAGGGCTCTAGAGAAGTGATTTGAGTGAGCATTTTTTCAAATTAATAGCACATAATGATTTGATGCAAATTTCATTTTGAACCTATTATACTTCAAGCCACGCATTTGTATTATAGGCTGTATACACACTCATAACAGTATTTGATGTGAGTAAATCTATAGTCACCTGTTTTCTGAGGAACAGTGCTGTTAATCAGTTTGGGGAAAAAAATCATGGTTGTTTAATTTTTCTATGAACCACTCACACATTTCTTCTAAGTGGCTTCAAGATGTGAAAGGTTTCAACTCTACCATGTAAAGCAACAGCGTGATTTTGAGTTAAAATTTTCAAGAGCTGTAATGGGAGAAGTGACATTGGCACATATTCTACAGAAATTCAGCTAATAGTATCTTCAAGGACACAAAAATCAGCCTGTGAAAATGAAATCAAAATGACTGGAAACAGAAGGCAGACACTCAGTCAATGATTGATTTAGTTGGGAGGGCCCAGGAACAAGCTGACATTGATTTATCTTTTAATCTAACAGAATAACAACAAATCTTAAAGCAATCAGTTTTAATGGTCTTAATAACTCCAATCAAATTATTCACCTTCCACATTAATATAGGAGGTTGGCTTCATATTTATTCATCAGATTTGTCAAATAAATATCTCTGTTTGCCAAACTGAGCCTTAGCACTTCAATTCTAATAGATTCAGTTAACATTTCATTTTTAATTGCCCTCTCCACATAATTAGGTTGACCAGAAGTCCCTGTTTTCCAGAAAACAGTCTAGGGTATGCCTCTCAAAGACATTATTTCTGACAGGACAGCTCTGCTTTCTGAAGATTCTTGGTTAGAAAAGTAAGAGCAATGGTGGCCATAAACACAGCTCTTCTTTTATTATTTTTTGATCCAAAAGCACCTATTAAAAGCTCAAAATCTTTAAGATCATTTTGAACAAATATTTGAAAAGAAACACAACCTAGGAACTCTACTTAAGATTTCCTCACCTCGCTGACCTAAAGAAAGATGTTCCTCAGCAACATCAGCTGTCTGTGCTTCCAAAAGCAGGAGCCTAGTGAGATAAAACTTGACTGGACAGCCAATCTATACACTTTCAATGACTAACCTGGATTTTTCCCCCTTTTAACAATAGAAGAAACTAAGGTGCACTTGTGAATGTTTTTTATTTCTTTAAAGAAATCTGCTTCTCCTTTGTTTATTTAACCTGAAATTTCCTGGCTCAACCTTCAAATATGTAAAATAATGATGCAATAACGCACATGTGATTCACTCAGATCCAGATTTTTCCATTAATTTTAGGTTTTATCAATATAGTGATTATATTAACGATTAAATGTTTAGCACAAAGGAAGTTTCTGCACTCTGTTGGAGTCACGCTGAAGTTTTCTCCATGAAAGCAATATTTCCACAAAGAGATTTGATTCTAGGGCCCCCTGGGGCTCTCTGTGAGGGAATGATAGGTGAGGAAAGGAGGCACTAGCAGGAGCATAAGCTCAATGGATACCAGGCAAAGCTGATACCAGGAAAGAGAAATCAATGGTCACAGTAATGCTGCTTCTGCAGAGCTTCCCATCTAATGGATTTCTCATTTAGTTAGACTGTAAATTTGATCCTAAGCAGCATTTACTTTCCTTATTTAGATCAGTATTAAAATGGACTGCCTAGAAAGGCCATCTAGGATGAAGAGGTAGAAATGCTGTCAGAAGAGTGAGCAGGTCACAGAGGATATAAATAGATTGTTTTGATCCATTGAAAAGGTCACCAGTTAGCAGCTCTGTTTCTTTTTCTCTCTTCTATCTTTCTCTTCATCTTGTTCTTAAAAACTGTTATGCATTAGAAAAATAGAAAGTAAATTAAACAGCCAATCAGCCCTTAACTTCAGCAGTAAAACACAGACTTGGAGTTCAATTTTCAGTTGTTTTAAGATACAAGTTTATGTACTCAGATAATTGTTATCTCTGTTATTTACTTGGATGCTCTTAAATAACTCCAAACTTAATGAAATGATGAATTCAAGAGCCTTCGTTTAGACTGTGTGAATTTGAGAAATTGCAAAGACAAATTTGTCCTCTTTCTAAATTATAACCAGATCAATCCATAAACTTGAAGTGTTCAATTCCTCTGTTAAATTTTTTATAAAGGATCTAACAATTTACTAATTGCTGATAGTCATCAGCTTTACCAGGTCTGCAAAGGCAATTTTGATGTGCTAATAGGCCCTAATGGGGAAATCGGTCCTCAGTTAAACAAACAAATCATTAGGTGGTGATGGAAAAGTAAATGTGAGGACAGGTCACAAAATTGCTAATGTCTTGGTAGTCTAAATATTCTTCAGATGAATGCTAGATTCACAATCAGAATACTGTGTCAGGAAATATGGCCAACCACAATAAAGGAAAAGATGATTCATGAAAATCGAATTGTTTACAATTAACTAGTAAGAGACACACTGGATTGTTATACAGCAACAGAGACATGCACAATCTGCTTCCCTTAATTATAAGCTCTGGATGCCATGGCCAATGCTTTAAATATGTTTAATATGTAGCAAGTACTTACTAAATAGCAATTTTGAACATTATATTGAATGCTGGTTTGTACTCTCAACAAAAACTGTGTCCTATCTGAGAGGCATACCTCATCTTAGGAGAAAGTAATGAGCCAGAATCTTTGCTGTGAGTATAAATTCTGAAGATCAAGGTTTGAGGTAAAGAAAGAAGATGAGATAATGAATGTGTGTGCAGGGTATAGGTAGTAGGAATAATGAAATATACAATGCTCCAGGCGTAAAAGCAAGAATGGTGCATTATTAAAGCCACAGCAAATTTGACACATACTGTTGCAGGATATTTGTACAATTATGTGAAGACGTCCTGCATTGATTTAAATATGTAAGGATGGGTTGCATTTGTTTAATTATGTAGAGATGTGTTGCTATTTTACCTTGCCTGCCTAAGGCACCTGTTTAGTCTAATAAAAAGCTGAACAGCCAATAGTGAGAGAGGAGGTATAGGCAGCACTTCCAGCTAGGGTGATTAATTATAAGGAGGAATTTAGTCTCAGGGAAGGAAGAAAAAGGGAAGTCAGTGAGACACCAGTGGCCAGACAGACATGAAGAAAGCAAGAAAGTAGGATACATACACAAAAACCCTGAGGCAAAACATTGAGAAATGGAAGCAAGATAATTAAGTTATAGTAGACAGTTAAAGGAAATGGTGGGACATACCTAAGTTAAGGCTGAGCATTCATAAGTAATAACAAATCTCTAAGTCTTTATTTGGGAGCTGGTTGAGAGCTCTAAGAAAATGCCAAATATAGCATACTGAAGGCAAAGTCATGTATGGACTCATACTGACTTTTTTCTTCTTCAGGTTAGAGTGTAGAATATGGCATAAAATAAGAAAGGTGGTATGGATTACGCTGTGTTGCTTTCTATTATTAAAAATGTGACGTATCTGAGCCAATTTAA
Organism: Arvicola amphibius; assembly: GCF_903992535.2. Taxonomy (NCBI): domain Eukaryota; kingdom Metazoa; phylum Chordata; class Mammalia; order Rodentia; family Cricetidae; genus Arvicola; species Arvicola amphibius. The sequence goes on from NC_052054.1 coordinate 25,236,904, forward strand.
ATGATCAACATATATATTTTCTAGGAAAATAGCATCTCTAGTGTTCCCTCACACATACATGCCCCTCTCTGCAAACACATTCTTTTCTTGGGTCCCTCTTTAAACCACACTGACATTATTGAAAAGTCCACACATGTCCTCAATGTGAGAATCAGGAAAGGGATGTTCATTACCTATTATTCAAACCAGATCCTACCACTGTAACACATATCAAGGAAGGCAGCATCTACTCAGCAGAGTCATGAGCATGGCTGTGCATGCATCGTATCACTAAGCCATCTCAATTCCACCTCCCACCAAATTCTCCACTTGTCTTTCTCTACCCATCATTGTTGAATACATTGGTCCATCGTTTATTTCTGCAGGCATCCACTTATGATTAATATTGCACATTGTCTTTCAAACCTTCCTGCCAGAGTGACTCTTATGAAGTACCAAACTGATTCTGTGGACAAAATCAAGAAAGAAACATGGCTGTGCATAGCAAGAGGGTGAAGTTTACCTTACATGGCCCAAAATGCCTCCATATGATATATTGCAGATTCTTTATGAACCAATATCCTTTGTCAGGGATCTACCCATAACTTAATAGAATTTTAAAATATAAAGAAAAGTGAAAAGATATAATGCATAGTCTTGAGTTGTTTCAACTTTAATGAATTTTGACATATTGATATATATGGTTTAGAACATCCAATTTTCTTAAATTATTTTTGGCTTTATGACACTTTTGTTTACATTTGTTTGTGTAACATCTGTGTTTGTATATGCATATTCACCTCTGTATAGATGTACTATGGAGAGCAAAGTTCTTATGACTCTCCATTTTATTTTTCAAGGTATGGTCTTTCATGGAATCCTGGCTCCTTATTTCCTCCTAGTCTAGCTAAGCAGCTTGCCTTTGTGAGTCCCTGTCTTTACCTCCAAGTGTGGGGGATTATAGGCAGCCACCACACTGCCCATCTCTCACATGAGTCCTGGGTATCATTTCAACTCTGGTCCCCATGCTTGCACATGTCATCCACTGAACCATCTTCAATTCCCTATACTACTTTTTAATTCCCTCACTTCTACCATTGAAATCCCTATTAACTAACTTCTAAACATGCCTTTTAAAGTTATCAAGCGGGCACATACCTCCACGTAGTTTTTTCTAAATTAGGTCATGCTATCCATAGTTTTCGGAATCTGTTATTTCCAAGTTATTCATGATGAAACATAAAGAAGGCTCATTCATTGTAAAGCATGAGAGTGTTGTAATGACTTCCAGATTTATGCCATAAATAAGTGCTACCTATCATATGCCAGGCACACGCTATAAAGCAAACAAACATTATCTATATACTTCCTCTATCAGCTGCTGCCAGATTTCCACCTTCAATCTCTGTGCTGTGATGTACAGTTTCTCCACAATTCCTTCTGTATGGCTGCTCGGCTGAGAACACTGATGTTGGACTATGTCGTAAAGCTTTTTTAGTTTCTTAGATCTGACCTAGCTGTTGTGGGAAGAGTCGGTTCACATTCTCATCAGAGGCATAGGAATTCTACATTTATTGATATCTGGTATAACATTTTACAATGAGAAGCTTTACATTGACAATATATACAATATGAAAAATATCATTGCTTCAAACCATGCCCCATTATATTTTGAGTTCATGACAAAGCATGTCTGTACTTAATGCGATAAAAGAAAACTATTATAATTTTATGCCTAAATTTTCTATAGTTATAAAACTCAAAAAGAGGCATACATTTATAAAGCCTTTGGAAGACAGAGGTAAATCAAGAATTCGTCATTATTAGCTTCATGGAGAATTCCAAGTAAGCTCAGGCTACAAGAGACTCTGTTTCTAAAAATAAGCAAATATTCTACTATTCACCAACAACAACAACTAAAAATTAAGATTCCGTGAAGAATAAATGGAATATACTCTAACAATAGTATTTATAACCTCAGGAGGGTAATTCCTCAAGTAGGGGGATCAGAACAACTGATGAAAACTAGCAACTGGGTCTTGAAGACAAGAGAACCTATACAATTTATACATCTTCTAAATAATGAGACAGTCTCAGAAAGAAAGTCAAAACTTGTTCAAAGGCAAGTGTTTCACTAAGGGAGAATCATCATGACCTTCAAGACCTAACAGACATGACAATCTAAGGCTAACACAAACAGTAAGTACTGACAGCATTGGGATATGCCTTGGCAATATTATTTTTAACTCCACTGCACAGTTCTAAAGCATAACCTGTAAAGATTAGAATGATCTGTTTCCATGTAGAAAGGTTGGACATGCTTAATTAAGTTCAGAGTATGTTACAACACATTACTCTTAATGAGTTGAAAACATCACAAATCACCTAGATTCAGGAGGTGGAAATTCTGTTTCACTTGCCTAAGGGAGAAAAAGTGTAAAAAGTGTTGCAAAAATGCACATAGAAATTGTTAACAATAAAAATATTTTCAGGTCATACTTGTCCTTGTATTCTTTTTCTCACAATTGCCTGATCACAAAGTTGCTCATTATTTTTATACTGATCATTGTTTGATTAATAATGAAGTTTTTGTGTGTTATTCCAAGTGCATTGAGAACCTAATAAATTCCAATCACCTTCGTTTTGTAATTTATGTTTGTATATTTTCTATTATCAAATCTTTTTCTTTTTTATTGAACATACATTTTTTTCACATAATATGTCATGATTAGTTTTTCCCTTCCTCTATTCCTCCCAGCTTTTCCTCCTTCCCCTTCCCATCTAGACCAACATTTTTGTCTTTCACTTGAAAGCAAACAGGTTTCTATTGTATAATAATATAATTAATATAACGTACTATAAAATTAAATAAAAACTGGCACATCAGAATTGGGCAAAATGGACAGAAGAAAAAGAGATCAAGAGAAGGCACAAGAAATAGAGACCCACTCTTTCACATACTCAGAAGTCCCATAAAAACACTAACAGGGAGGCAGTAATAGATACTCAATGGAACTGTAGGGTTAAAGGGCAGAAGAAAGAACATATAAATTAAATAAAATAAAAATAAAATGATAAGATTTAAAGAATAAAAGAAGTCCTCTGACACAATGAACTTTTAAAGATGCCTTTGAGTTCATTTTCTGTTGGTCATCTACTGCTGGACATGCATGCAACTTACCCTTCAGAATATATTGCCACCTGATAAGATTCCTTTGGAGAAAACTCAATTTATGTTTGCAAGTGGTTACCAAATAGAGATTGTGGCTGATCTAGGGATGGGGGCAAGTTTCAGCTTCCCCTTTCAGCCCTAAGGCACGAATTGATGTAGAACCTTGCAGACCCTATACATGCTGCCCCGGTCTCTGACTTCATATATGCACTGATCATGTTGACTTTGAGGACCTTGGTCTCTTAAACCTTTTACCTTTTGGATCTAATACTCTTTCTGCCTCCTCTGCTGTGGGGTTCCCACATATCTAATGGGAGAGATTTGAAAGAAATATCAAGGATATGGCAGAGTGTTCCAAGGTCTCTCACTCCCTATGTCATATCTGGTTATGAGCCTCTACTTGGTTCCATTTACTGAGAGAAGGGTGGACTTGTAGTGATGAATGAGCAAGACAAAGATTATGACTATAGCAGAAAATCATTAGAAGTCATTTTATGGCTGCACTGTGTTTTATCTATTTGTGTATTATTTTTATTGAATTATCAAAGCAGTATTTGATTTCACTCTAAATCCTTGGACTATCCAGTCTCAGGTTGTTGGTCACCAAGCAGCAAAGGTGTAGGTTCCATCTCATGGAGTGGGACATAAGTCAAATCAATTCTCTTACCCAGGCAAAATACCTTTGTATATAAAAGTATTTGTGACTGACTGGTGTTTAGATTTCTCCTCTGATAGCATGCAGAATGCTGTCCCGTACTAAGAGACTAGCTCATAAGGGAGAAGGATCTATGTAGGCACTGGCTCAACTTCTCTATGTTCATTGAGATGTATAGGTATTTTCTTTAATAGTAGGACCTTGCTGTCATTTGTACAGAGAAACTTATAATCTTGTCAACAGCCTGGAAGGTTTGGAGGTTTTCATGGGACCCCTTTAGCCGACAACTCAATTAAATGTAACCCAATGGGGGTACTAGAAACTTTATTTGGTGCCAAGAGATGGATAGATGGAGCTCTGTCTCCCCTTTATATGCCATATTCATTAAAATCATGTGTGTGTGTGCTTTAAAAGTTTTATATTATTTAGATTTCCATACTACCCTCAAACAGGCCTTTATTTTCCTGTCTCTCCCAGTATTATCCCTCTTCTTTATACTTGATGTTTCTGTTCCAGTTTCACTCGACAATCCATCCTTAACTTACTATTCTAATTCCATTAGATGTATCTGCCCCCTTAAGTCCCTTACCCTATTCCTAACCCTGCTTCTATGGATTATACCTAGTTACCATTGACTTACCAGCTAATATCCACACATAAGTGAATACATATTATATTTGTCTTTCTGGTTCATGAATACATAACTCAGGATGATTTTTTTTCTAGTTCTGTCCTTTGAACAGAAAATTTCAGTATGTCATCTTTTTTTAATGGCTAAGCAATACTCCCTGTGTAAATATACCACATTTTCTTTATCCATTCTTCAGTAGAGGGACACCTAGATTGTATCACATTTCTGGCTATAGTGAATAAAGCATCAATGGATGTACTTGTGCAAGTGTCTCTATAGTAAAATGTAGAGTTCTTTAAGTATATGCCCAAGTTATTGCAGACGGATCTTGAGATAGAATGATTCCCATTTTCTCAAAGAGCCACCACAATGACCTTCACAGTGGTTGTACAAATTTTCAGTCCTACCACAATGGATCTGCTTTCTCACCACCATAAACTATAACTTGTTTTGTTGGTTGATTCTGAAGGGTATAAAATGAAATATCAAAGTAGTTTTGATTTGAATTTACCTGTTAACTAAGGGTTTTGAGCATTTCTTTTTTTTCTTCAAGTGGTTTCAATGATTTGGGTTCCTTACTTCCTCCCTCCCTCCTGCCCCCTGCTCTCTTTCTCAGATTCTGTTTATATTTGTATCTCATTTGCTAAATTTGATTTAATTTCTTGATATCTAGGTTTTTGAGTTCTTCATATATTTTAGATATTAGCCTTCTGTTGGATATGGAGTTGGTAAAATTGAAATCTTTTCCTCTAGATAGAGACTGCTTTTTGGTTTCCCAGCCGACCAGACCAAAATAATCACACAGAAACCATATTAATTACAACTTTCTTCAGCCAATAGCTTAGGCATATTCCTAGTTAGCTCTTACATCTTAAATACCTATTTCTCTTAATCATCATGAGGCTCTGGCTTACCTAAGGTTCTGGTGTTTTTTTCCTTTGGCAGTTACATGGCATCTGCCTGACTCTGCCTTCTTTCCTCCTGTATTCAGTTTAATTTTCCTTCTATCTCTATTCTGCTTTGTCATAAGACAAAGGAGCTTCTTTATTAGCCAATGGTAATAAAACATATTAATAGCATACAGAGGGGAATCCCATATCCTCTCCCCTTTTCTGTCTAAATAAAAAGGAAGGTTTTTTAACTTTAACATAGTAAAATTACAAATACTAAATTCCCCATTCTGTAACCTACTGCTTTATCCAAGTGAATGTGTCCTTTGATATACAGAAGCTTTTCAGTTTCGTGATGTCCCATTTATTAATTGTTGTTGCTAACAGTGTTCTGATCAGAAAGTCTTCTCCTGTACCAATGAATACAAGGCTATCTTCTACAATATTCAGGATCTTTGAGTTTAATGTTTTTGATCTATATAGAGTTGATTTTGTGCACAGTATTATGTATGGATCTATTTGGATTCCTCTACATGCAGCTGTCCTGTGTGTCTAGCACCCAATATTGAGGATGTTGCCTTTTTGCCAGAGTATATTTCTGGCTTCTTTAGCAAAATCAGGTGTCCCTAGGTATGTAGAATTATGATGGGCCTTCAATAGTCCACAGAAAAGTACTTGAACCTCAGTTTTTAATTTAGTAAAAAGTCTAATAATTTTTAGATTTTGTTTAATAAGTGGTAATTTTGTTGAATAATAATTGGACTTCATGGTAATATTACTTGGCTTCTCTCTTAGCTAGGGTTTCTATTACTGCAATTAAATACCATGATCAAAAATCAAGTTAGGTATGAAAGGATTTATTTAGCTTATAGTTCCATATTGCTTTTCATCACTGTAAAAAAGTCAGAACAGGATATCAACTAGCAAAAGATCTTAGAATCAAGTGATGATGTTAAGGCCATGGAGGTGCGATGCTTACTAACTTGCTTTCCCTGGCTTGTTCAGCCTTCTTCCTCATAAAACCTGGGACCAGCAGCCCAGGGATAACATCATCGCCCTCCACCATTGATTACTAAATGAGAAAATGCCTTACAACTGAATCTCATGGAGGCATTTCCTCAACTGAGGATCCTCCTCTCTAACGACTCTAGCTTGACTCAAATTGACACCCCAAATCAGCCAGCACAGCTTCCTTTACCTCTTATTCTGTCTCTTTCTCTATTTCTCACATATATATATATATGGATATATATGTATAAATATTAATATATAATAAAATAATACATATCTATAAATATATACAGATAGATAAGAGTCTATATATGAGGGATCATTTATTTATACATGAGATATACATGTATTTTTATCTTTGTGTATACATTGGTACCTAATCTCCATGCATTTATGTATATCATATTACAGATTCATGCATTTATGTATTTGTATGTACATATTTCTGTATGTATATGTGAGCATCTTTATATGTATTTTATCTTTTGCATAAGTGATTTTTCTTGTAGTATGGATACACTATTCTTCTTTAAAATGATATTTAATGTTCTGAGTTATTTACTTTTCATATTAGCTTTAAGGTCTACTACCTATTAAAGAATAATATCTTCTATGAAAATGTTACTGCTTAAGGAATTACATTAAATATAAATACTGATTTAAGGAGAATAGAGATTTTAAATATGCCTACTTTTTCACTTAATAAGCATGGTTTATTTTCATTTCTCCTTGCAGATGATTTTACATTTTTTGCAAAACTATTCTCGAGACGCATGAGATTTTTGAGTAATGGCATGTTTTAGTACTGTTATTTTATTTTATTCCTATTATTGTTGTTGGTACTGATGCCAAGCATTTTCTGTATTGATTTGACCAAGACCTGCTATTAGTTCTGAGAGTTTTGGTGCATTGCTAAGATTGTTATGTAGACAATCATTTGTGTGTGAATGATAGCAATTTTGGAGAATGTTTTCCTGTATTAAGGTCAGATCGTGTTGTGGCCCATTCAAGTGTTACCTGTCATGTTGCATGAGCTGCTCTTCTCATAGCCATTGCTGCTATAAGTAATGTGACCTTATTTTCCAATTTCTTTGTATGCTACACTTGTTATTTCTGTTCTGTAGTGACTCACTAGACTCATATTTTGGTTCTCACACTATATTCTTTCTGAGATTCTAAAATGCCATGCTTGATTTTTTTTTAACCAAAGACATTCATTTGGGGGTAGGGAGATGACTCAATCATCAAAGGTCATTTACTGCTTTTTTGGAGAACCCAGGTATGATTTCACCAGGTAGTTTAGAACTGTCTGCTCTATTTCTAATTCCAGATTATCCAATGCCCTTCTTTGACTTCCATGGACTCCCACATGTATGCAATGAATTTACACATACTTAAGCATAAACATAATAATTTTAATTTGGTTAAGTAAATTGCCACCTTTCTCTCTCTTTCTATTGTTTTGCTAAATGATATCTAAATACTTCATATTAACTTTTTTTAATAGCTTAAGATAACAATATCCTTTCATCACTTTTAATCTATAGAAGTAGAGGAGTTACATTCACAATGGTAAACACATACTCCCTGCTAAGATTACATAATATATATTGTATATATTTGTAGATTGATTTTATTCTTTTGTGTGGCTTAGTAGTTTTGCATCAAATATATATTCCTTGTTTGTTCTTGTTGCTTTATTAATTGATGAACATTTATGCTTCTTAACATCCCTGCCTCTTGTGAAAACGGGAACAAAAATGTTTTTGTAATGAATGAATGATGTAATTTTCAATGGATATTTATCCAGTGTTTGGTGTTTCCAAGATGGTTAGTAATTCTATTTTCAGTTTTAAGGATTCTCCATTCTATTTTCAATACTTGTGACTTTAATTCTTGTTCTTACCAATGGTACATGTGGTCCTCTTTCTACACAATCTTTAGTATTTTGGAAACTAGTCATGTGTTATCTCATTAAAGTTTTGATCTTTCTGTTTTACTGATTATTGATTTACTCATACACATGTTGACCCTTTGAATTTTTTGGTGTGAAATTTTGATTAGGTCTATAGCCTTATTGTGTTCACATTATTATTGCTCTTATAAATATTACTGATGTTATTATTATTATCATTATTATTTTGCTTTGGAGTGGTTTTAGTTCCTTATATATCATAGACATCAATACTTTGTCAAGCAAAAGGTTTGAAAATGCTTTCCCATTCCATTGCTGACAAACCAACTTTTTGCCTCATTTTTTTGCTGTGAACAATTCTTGATGTATTGTCACTCATCTATTCTTACTTTCATTTCCTGTGCATTTGCACCTTGAAGAACCCCACTCAGTCTGCAGTCCATGTATGTTAGAAATATGGGTCCCGAGATGCTAATTCACCAACCCCAAATCACAGAAACAATTAGAAACAAAACAAAGAAGAGTGATGTCCACATGGCTTAAACTAACCAATACTCTTTCTCCAGTGGCTTTTATAATGTAACAAAACTATGTTTGTCCATTTATTAATCAAAATAAAATTATAAAGGAAAAATGACTAAATATATTAGCTCAGCAACACTGCCTGAATATTTAAGAGGTTTAAAATTGTATTAAGTCAAGAGTCTACTTATCACGATTGTTTGCTTATTTATTTATTTACTTATGTGTGTGTGTGTGTGTGAGAGAGAGAGAGAGAGAGAGAGAGAGTGTGAGAGAGAGAGAGAGAAGGATACAGTGTGCATGTGGTTCATAGGACAACTTTTGAAAGTCAGTTCTCTCCTTCCACAGTCTGGGTTCTAGAAATTGAGCTAAGTTCTTGATATTTGGAAGCAAGAACCTCTACTTTCTGAACAATTAACTGGTGTGTGACAATTCCTAAGTTAGCTTTAATAAAAACTAAGGATTAACAGCTAATGATTTAGACTTTATTATTTATAGAACACCTTACTTGACCTGTCAGGATATCTTTTCAAGCTATCCAAATAAGCAACTGAAATGTATTTTACTGGAGAGATTTTGTTTATTTATTTAAAATTGTAAAAGGACTCAGCTCTATGAGATCTCCTCAGACCTTACTTAAATTTGTTATGACTTAACATAATATTCACAATATTGGTGGCAGCATTTGCTCAATGGATGCCACTTGCACTTAGTATGCACAGAACTATAGGCATGACATCATGAGGCAACCCAAATTACAAAGTTTCTATCCCCCAGGCACTTACAGCTTAAAAGAAACAGGGGGATTAATTTCTCAGCAGTTAGATTGCAGCACACACTGTAATTGTTAACAACAAAAAAAAAGCAACTGAGTAATAGAGCATCGTCGATAGAAATTAACAATGGATTCATAATGAATTACACATATCTTTCTCTTGGGTTCCAAATTCCTGTAGTATTTGTCTGGGAGATGTGAAATGTCATTGCCAGGTATGTCAACCTGAGAAGTACTAAATGACCTGTAATCAAAGCATGAGCAGAAGGAAGGAGGAAAGGAAGGAAGGAAGGAAGGAAGGAAGGAAGGAAGGAAACATATGAAAGAAGAGACTAGAGCTGCTACGGGAATACCCTCTCCTATACACACTCACAATAAATTAAATAAGAATTAATGGAATAAAGATGAAACAATTTGCTCAACTTATTGATTTTCTCAGAAGACCTGATAGCAGGGATACTGTTGGTAGGTAACAGAGACTTTTTATAAACTGTCTGTAATTTTTATCACATTATAAGATTTTCATAAAGATAGGATGAGAACGTTATTCAAAATAGTGTGATGCCAAATTATTTAATGCCAAAAACATTTAATATCACATTATGGCTTGTTATATAAATCAGATTATTAATACTGCTTTTCTCCTGAGAAATGACCTATTGAAGAACAAGTAGGAGTAATGTTACTGTATGAATAACCACAATCTAGTCTATAAACTTGAAATCAGTTTACACAACTTCAATACTGTCACAACTAATGAATTCCTTAGGAGTCACTTCTGTAGTGCTGCCATTTCATCTCAGAATTACTGCTGAGCTGGAGGAGGGAATCCAGAAGAAGGAAGCGATTACAGCCCACAGTGAAATCCCAGTAACCAAGGATCTGGCTCACAAGCCTACATCCAGATTTCCAATTAACATGCAGAAGTACTGGACTATGAGAAAGATTATCTATTTGCCTCTATAAGAGATTGATGGCTGAAATCAAGTCCACCTGGTCCTGTTGACCTTTGAAAGCCTATTACTTGATGAAGATACTACGAACTGGTCTTCAGATATCACAGATTCTTCTTTATAGGACAACTGAAGAAGAGAAATATTATCTTCAAGCTCCTTGGTCAGGATGGACTCAGAAGACAGACATACATATGACAAATCTAGAAAATGTGAGATTAAACAACCTGTACACTCTCTATAAACTTCCTGATCACATGGAAACCTTTGTATATGAGGAGAAGAATAATGTCAAATTATTTTCAATTGTGTGATTGTAATAAATATAACAAAATTATTGCTGAGAAACAGACCTTTCAAATAAATATTTTGCAGCTAGAAAATGTCTAATTTCAAATAAAATGTGGCCCATAAAATCTTACTGTGGTTATGATTTTGTTGTTTTTTATAAACAGAAGTTTCTTCATTTCTTTGCATTTGTAATTAAATTATAACTATATTAACTTTTCTGTAACTGGATAGAATCCTACTAATTTGATGCAGGCTTTGTGTTTAATAAAACTTTAGGACTGTTGAAGAAAGAAGTGCTGTATTACTGGAATAAGAATAAGTTTTTTAGATTTAAATAAAAACTTGATCAGTAGTGATTTTGTATCTTTAATGACTTAAGAAAGTTAGCAAGTAAATATTATTAAGCTATGTTTCCCCATCTACTGAATAGAGATGATGATAACACCTCCATAATCTGTACTGTTGACATTAAAAGAATAATACATAAGCTGGTATAGTAAGTGTTCCACAATGCTACTCGTGAATATTACAAGACATTTAGGTGAAATAGTATATCTCAAATTCACCAAAAATATTGAATTTTCAACCATTGAAGCTATAAAAATATCTTCAAAGGATTATCAGTTACTGATCCTTTAGTTGCTTATAAATAAAGGAGATTTCTCTCTCACAGAACAAACTGTTCTATCTATAACTAAGACAGAATCTAGAAACCAATGACCTTGTATGTTTAATTGGTGTCATTTCCAGAGCCAATAGCAGATGCAGATTAATGCTAAAAAAAATGCAAAGAAGGCATGAGTGAACAACAAATTTTAACATTGCCTAAGTTATTTGGTCACATGGGACAAAATGGATTTGATGTGTGATGATGTCCTTCTCTATATGTGTTTCTTTTATTTATGGATGAAAAATCTGTTTCAGCCAGTTGCCTAAAAAAGTAAAGCCAGGCAGGAAATTGGAACAGATATACAGAAAGAGTAGGCAGAGTCAAGGAGACACCATGTGGTTGCTGAATGTGAAAAATGCCAGGACATTATCAGTAAGTCACAGCCTTGTGGTAATATATAGATTAATAGGAATGGGTTAATTTAAGATGTAAGAGCTAGCTAGGAATATGCCTGAGCTATTGGCTTAACAGTCTTGTAATTAATATAGTTTCTATGTGATTATTCTGTCTGGGCTGAAAGGGTAAACAAAAGCACAGTCTCCATCTACAGGGATTAATTTTTAAAGTTAATACCTGTCTGTTTAGGATCCTGAGACAAAAAAAAAAAACAAACATACAAAGGTTTACCCCATCTAAACACTAATCTAAACACTAATGTCAGACATTCGCTCTGTGCAACATATTCTTAGAATCAAAACAGTCTACATAAAGCTAACTGCTTCTTGATGACATATTCTTAAAGATTTGAAGAATACACATCTAACTGAAATATATCTCTAGACATCTAGAAAATTTAACTAACATGATTACAAACTTGACTATTATAGATGGTTATCTATTAACCTATTTTTATATATTACATTTTTTAATGAACTACACAAATACAATACCTTAATCAAGAGCAGAAATACACTTATTACAAAATTGACCATAAATTTGTATCAATAAAAAAAGATCCATACCAATGTAAATTATTCATAATTAAATTGTATTCTGCTTTAAATATAAACAAACATAAACAATATTTTTGAATATGGGGATAGCTATTTCTCTCCATACTGCTTCCTGCTGTTTTGGGAAGCTGTTAATCAGGTCTTCTATGGTGTATTCTGTATGCTACATTTATCTCAGTCAGAAGTTGTGTGAAGTAATTTTTGGAGGGTGTTCATTGTGACCTTTCAGAGGGTTGTGGTCTATCAAACTATATTAGCCTAAAATGAATCCACAGGTTTTCATCCGCTGTGAAAAAGAAAAGAAGAACTTATTTTCCTACACCACATATCGTTAAATCTATATTTTGAAATCAATACCATTAATCAATACCATTAATCAATACCAAACAATGAAATGTCTACCTCTGTACTTAGCTCCTTCACAGTCAAAAAATACAAAGAAAACACAATAGTATACATAATCCAGACTCTATGTATATTCGGTCTTTAAGTGGCTTATTCTTTTTTTTTTACTTCTTTTAATCTATGACTATTTGTACTCTGTCTTTTTAAAGACTTTGTTTAATTTTTAAAAACCATTTACTTCTTTTCTAACTCTCTATACTCTTTTTCTCTCCCAAGCCTACATACATTTATCCAACACTGTGACCCATTTAGAGATCTTTTATGTCTGAATCTTACCTATTTTACTTTACTGGCCAAGAGCATTTCTTAAAATGCTAAGCACTTCTTAAAAACTTAAGCAGTGCCATTACTAGGGTATTACAGTACTTCCAGCTTGCTTCACACAGTCCAACAAGGTGGAGCTGCTTGCCACCACTGAGAGCTATGTATAATGCCCCATCTCTAGGCACACAGCCATTCCATGTTGTTATTAAGCAAGCCACAGCAGTCTGCTCACAGACCCTGCTCAAATGCTCTGTAGCCAGACCTCCAGAAAGAGTCAGAGTTTGTGTTGCCAGCATGGCCCAAAAGCCAGCATTTTAAAACAGTACAGGCACTGAGTCAGGAAAATCTCTCTTAAAGGAGCCATGGCATGCCACCAGCAAACACCAAGAAGCTGTGTTAAACTCTGTATTTTTCTGTCTAGAATTAAGCACTCTCAGGTTTTTAAGTGAATTTTAGTTGGGCATGGGAGTGCCAATTTGTTGGAGAGAGGGAGCTGCTCAGCCCTGAAATAATCACAGAGAAACTATATTATTTAAAACACTGCTTAGCTTATTAGCTCTAACTTCCTATGAGCTAGCGCTTACATTTTAATGTAACCCATCTCTATTAATCTGTGTATCACCACGTGGCCATGGCTAACCAGCAAAGTTTTTATTCCATGAAACTAAAAAATTTAAAAGAAATTGACAACTTTTTAGATAGATATCATATACCAAAATTAAATCAAGACTAGGGGAGCAATTTCAATAGACCTATAAATTTCAAGAAATAGAAGTTGTCATCAAAAATCTCCCAACCAAAAAAGCCCAAGGCCAGATGGTTTTAATGCATAATTCTATCAGAACTTCCAAGAAGATGTAATACCTATACTTCTCAAAGTGTTCCACATAATAGAAACAGAAGAAACATTGCCATACTCTTTTTATGAGGCTACAGTTACCCTGATACCAAGACCACACAAAGACTCAATCAAGAAAGAGAATTATAGACTAATCTCACTCATGAATACGGATGCAAAAACAATAAAATACTGGCAAGAATAATCCAAAAACATATCAAAGAAATAGTACACCATGATCAAGTCAACTTCATTCTAGAGATACAGGGTTGGTTCAACATACAAAAATCTATCAATATAATCTATCATATAAATAAACTGAAAGAAAAAAGACCATATGATCATTTCATTAAATGTTGAAAAGCATTTGACAAAATCCAACACCCCTTCAGAGTAAAGATCTTGGAGACATCAGGGATACAAGAACATATCTCTTCTATGTTTTCTAAAAAAAAAAAAAAAAAAAAAAAAAAAGTCCCAGTACTGAGTATTTTTATGTATTTCCTAGTTAAAGGGTAATCTTAAATTCAGCAAAAATGTAAGCTCAAAGAAATCCAACAAATGCTGAACATCTATGAAAGCAAAGAAACAAAAAGTACCTCACTACAAAAAATGAATGAAAAGATTTCACTTTCCCTATATTTCATTTTATTCCACATAAAATCCATGGGAGAATACCACAAATCAAGATTATTATATTTTTTCGGATGAAAATAGGCATTTACTGTCATAAAGACTCAACACGAGAAATTTACACTAAGTTAGTGATGCCACCGTGAAAAGGCAGACAGAGTTATATCACAAGCAATATCAGATCCACATGGCTTTACGTCTCTTTTTCTGGCTAGTCCCTTCCTATCAACAAGAGTCTCTGCCACATCACCCCCAATGGAGATTTATATCTTCCCACCTCCTCTCCCCCATTCTCATACCTCCTTAGACCTTTGTCACAATTCCCTTCTTCACATATAATGAATTTTTGTTCCCTCTGATATTCAGATGTAGCAGATGAAAGGCAGGCTTTACAGGGAAAGACTATTGAAGTGTTAGTTTCTCAGGAAAGTGTTAAATACATGCAATATTTTGCTACTTTTAATGAAATGATAAAGACTTACTAGAAGAACAAAGTTAATGAATAAAGAAGCAATTTGATAAATGCCATGAACTTTTCACTTTTGATCAAGCAAAAACAGCCCCTACTCACTCCCCATCTGGCTGCCAAAATTATATCTTGCAAAATCCAAATTATCCCTTTGAATAACCAGTCACTGTGCATTTCCATGCAGTTTATTTCTGGTTTCTCCTCCATGTGCCACAAGCTCCCCTCTAGAAGCTGTTGAAAAATTCATAAACACTCCTACAAATAGTGACCACCTTGAAAACTCCAGCGTCCTTGGCAAATATGTGTTTTACCTAAATGTTCTCAAAAACAACAACAGTAACAAGGCAGGGATGTTCTAGTCTCCATGGAAACAACTGTGGAATTTAGAAGGGCCAACCAAACCTTCAGTTGTCATTTGGGAAATATATAATTCATTACCTCATTTGGGTCTATCACAACGTTTTGATGCTACAGACAGATTAAAGAATGTCAGAAATGAAGTATATTTCCCGGGTTCACATAAATCAGTTAAAACATAGGGTTCAGTCAAAGCAAATTTGCCATTTGTAACATTAGTATTATGTTTTAGTTCTAGGAAAATGAAAGTTTATTTTCAGATAAACCTTTTGCATTTTGCGAATATTTTTGTATTTTACCCATGCTGTCTTAAGAAAACACAGGGCTTAGTAATATTAAATAATAAACTTTATCAACATGTGTGTTTTTTTCTAATAAAAATATTATGCATGAGCTGTTTTGTTGAAGAGGCATTTTCTCTGGTTTGTAAAAGTAACAAAAATTTGGACAATAATTTTCTAAAATCACTATACACTTCCCCTGCAGTTCAAGTTCATTTAAACAATCTACCTATTTAAAATTACTTAATATGACTATTAATTTAAGTATACCATTGTAAAATGTATAAAAACTCATAAGACAAAGATTACTTAAAACTCTGGTAGCTCTCCCTACCAGATACAAATTATGACCTGACCTTTTCATGGGATATCTTTATAGATAACAAAAAGTGACAGAAACACTTGTACAAATGAATACAATCAATGAAGTATGAAAATGTAAGGAAAAACTGGCTTCTGTTATAGAATGCTTAAAAATGATATTACTAGCAAATTGTAAGCAGCAAACACAATGATTTCTACCATTAATAATGAATTAACATCAGTTACCTGAAACTCCTAATAAAATATCCAGGGACACTGTTTCCTTAGTTTTGACAAATTAGAGGAAAGGGAGAAAACAGAAAAGACAGTGAGCTTCATTTATTGTGAGAAGATAGGGAGCAGCTGGACATCTTTGGAAGCAGCATCCGTCCCCAGCAAGTCCCAGGCAGCCTCATCATGGAGCCTGAAATAGCACTGTCAAGAGCGCTCCTTAAACAGATTGCTCAACTCAAATACAATCTTTAAGTAAACAATTTATCATACATTAGTCTGTTTTCCCTAGGTAGAAATCAACCACACAAGGGGCAGAGTATATCAATTAGAGGCAAGAGTGATATGGTTTTGAAACATATGAATGTGACGTTGCTTAAGCATCAACTCCTGTCAGCTCATATCTGGGCTCGTCAATGTACTGATGCTCATAGAGAAACCACAGCATCCAAGTCAAGGAATTAATATCACTGCAATGTCCACACAACAGAAAATAGTTTTCTTTTCCAAAGAATTCACTTTTATGGTGGGAAAATAAAACTTGTAGACTTGAAGAACAAATTTTTTAACAGTATGCACTGAATAACTCCTGCCAGCATGCATGAGAGAAGTGTGCAAGGCTTGGCAGCAGAGAACTCAGCCTGGGCTTTAAAGTCTAGCAATTAAAAACTTTGAAGAAATTTTATTTGCACCCAACAAAGTATATATCATTGGAAAACCTTGCGAGAAGCATACACTTACCCAATGTAAATTCAGTTTACTTAATGATAATAAGTGATGACAATCTTATGATCTGCAAATACATTTATTTAAGAAAATTCAGGGTATTGTTAACATAGTTAAGATAATTTTTCTGCAAGTTAAATGAAAATGAAAACAATGGGAATAGGCAAAATGTTCAATTAATCAAAAAACCTCTTTTATTTATACTTCTGGAACACTCTACCATAGGACAAAGAGCAAGGATGATATAGTGGGGGCAGTAAGATGCTGCAGCAGCTGAAGGTTTTGTGGTCAAGCTTGATGACCCGAGATCAATGCCCAGGACCTACATGGTGGAAGGAGAGAACCTCTCATGCAATTTGTCCTATAACCTCCATGTATGTACCATATCTTCATGCACATGTGAGTGAGCATGTGCATGTGCACATGTGAGTGAGCATGTGCATGTGCATGTGCACATGCTCACACACACAG
This sequence comes from Arvicola amphibius, assembly GCF_903992535.2. NCBI lineage: Eukaryota > Metazoa > Chordata > Mammalia > Rodentia > Cricetidae > Arvicola > Arvicola amphibius. The sequence goes on from NC_052054.1 coordinate 25,254,299, forward strand.
AGTAATTAATAACTAAATAAAATATAACAAAAATTGTAAACTTTAAGTTTATAATATAGTGAATTAAATTAAACTGTTTTATGTGATTTGACAGACCACATATTCCAAATTATATAGAAACAGATTTCAAAATATATGTAATGGTTTAGGATAGATATTTTAGATACAAAAAAAAAGCTGACAGGCAAAAGGATTATTCCATATTCCAGTGTGGAGTTAGACGGGGAATCTGAAGATCTCTTGTGAAGAAAAATGTGATTTTTGATAGACTAGGTGAGTCTCCTGTTTCACAAGTTTTCACAACATAATCCTATTGTGCTTACTAATTCAATGCTACTTCCAAACTGAGATATGATAATAGGTACCCACTGATAACTGTTATTGATGATGCATGCAATCTTTGAATATTTGGACCTGGGGAACGTTTGAAACCAAAAAATAAAAGAAAAGTGTTAAGAAAAAGACTAATTTTACTTCAAAGCAGTAAAAACTGACTGACAGCAAAGATAACAAAACATTGTGGAACTAGCTTCATCTTTGTTTTGTTACAGTATTATAGGGAAAAGTTACCATTGTCAATTTTAATCAAATTCTGTTCATAACATAGTGTAGTTTCAGAGATGTAATATATCTTACAAAATTGAAACAAGATCTAATTTGATCATTTAAAGCAGATAACAAATAATTTAAAAAGTAAGGAAGAATTAATTATGATCAACAGGACCTGTTATGAGTATGGATATGATAAATGGAGGATAAAGCAAACAACTGAGGATGAAAACAACTGCAAGCTAACAGACATTTGTAACAGATTTCATTCTCTTATGTACCCCAAACTATAACTTTCTCATTCACAACCTAATGCAATCAAACCTCTAGCATTAATTTAAGGTCCTCCCTAGCGCTAGATGATTGGGCTCTTTATTGTTATTATGGACCCCAAGGCAAGAGAGGGTACAGAAGAGTTTTGGGTGGAAGTGGATGATGTCAGGCAGAATCCAGAATTTTGGTGCATGAATTATCTCCCAAAGTTGGTACTTGAACAATTGTTACCCAGTAGACATATTACCATGACTCGTGTAACATAGAAAAAGATTATTGGCAATTAAACTTATAATTCTGAAAACACTATGTGCGTTTATCAAAATTTTACTGTGAAGGCCAGAGGGATGGCTTGGTAGGTGAAGGTACTTGTGTCCAAGCCAAAGACTCTGACTGGATTTCCAGGATTGACATGGTAGAAAAAGCAAACCAACTCCTGAGGGTTATTCTTTCTCCTCCACACCTGTGTCATGGGGCACACCCACATACACACATACTCACTCACATATGCACACAATAAATAAATAAACAATAAACAAATGTAATAAAAAGTAAAACCATTAGATAATTGCCATATGAGAGAAACTACATGACTCGAGGGAATCTTTGTTATGTAAGATAAATGTTTTGGTATGTGTATTCATTAGAGTTTACTATTTTATATAAAGTCACCACAAAAGACAAACAATAGGAGAAATACAGAATGTATTTAAGCTCTTTGTTATCCATGTGCTTTTCTTACTGTGCCACCCATTTAAAAACTGGTTGACAGTTTAGGTAGAGAAAAAGTAGACTAATAAACAGAGAAAGAGAAACATGGAGAAGGATTTTTATCTCATTGGTCTCATTTTTTTTTTTTTTTTTTGCTGTTGTCAAATTATTTGACTTGATTTTATCTAAGAAGTAAAGACAGAGTACATAAGAACACACCACAGGGAATCATTACTGCAACAATGTAGCTCGAACAAAAGAACAAAGCTGCACCTCACCAGAAGCAAAGAGCAGGCTAGAGAGAGAATTGGGAAAGGGAAAGACCATAAACACAGTGAATTACTCTGGCTGAGTGTTGAATGGTAACAGAATAGAACTTGCACTTCAGAGCCCTGAAGGAAATTGTTACAAGATTATGACTGACATGTGGTTAAAAGGTTAAGAAATTTATTTCCAAAATAAAACATACTGATGATTCCAGAGAAATGATAGCAAATTAAAAAAGAAACCTGCATATAGAATACACCAATGCTGAGGAATATTTTAGTGATGAAGATTTCTGTATTACAGGGAGATGATGGAAAAGCAAATTATGATACAATTAGGAGTAAATTAATTTTCATTTTAAGAATTGCATTGATATATTAGGTTTGAAGTTAAAATAGGAAAAATTGTATGTTGATGAAATAATGGAGTTTAAATTGAGATTACTTGGAATTTTAGATCATATTATTTGCACAATTCCATAATCTGTGAGATATTTAAACTCCATGTTCTCAGACTCATAATCTATTAATTTAAGGTAATTTTCACCTTTTTCCAACTACATATGGTCATGATAAAGTATCTTTTGGTCTCAGAAAATCATAGTAAAATTTCTTGTGGGGTCTATTTAGAAACATGTCTGTCTGGTTTCAAATTTTGGTAATATTGTATAAAATACATTGGGCAAGTAAGTAGGTGTAAATATAGTGAGAGATAAGTGAAAAAATAAAATTTATGAAATTCTAAGATATATTATTAATATTAATAATCTGATACATTTTTTAAAAAACATCCAAATTTATATGTATCAAACCATTCATGAGAAATAGTGACTCTATGATGAGGAAAACCTAAGTGTTGAAAAAAGTGGGTATTAATAAACAAAATCTAGATGATTCTCAGAGGGTAGGTATTTGGAACTAGTATAACACCTTTAAAAATAAAAGTAAGGGATGGTAGAAAATCATTCAAATGCATTTATGCTTTTTTGAAAATATTCTAGCTAGCATCTTGTAAAGAAACAAAGAACACCTTAACAGTGGTTCCCAACCTTCCTAATACTGTGACCCTTTAATACAGTTCATCATGTTGTGGTAACCCCAACCATAAAAATATTTTCATTACTATTTTATAGCTATAATTTTACTACTGTTATGAAACATAATATAAATATCTGTGTTTTCTGGTGGTCTTAGGTGAGCCTTGTGGAAGGGTCATTATATTTGTGCAATTAATCATTATATCTGTTCTCTTTCTTTAGGGAGCACTGACTAATACAGTAATAATATATTTTCACTTATGCAATTATATTTTGTGTATGTGTGTGTGAGAGAGAGAGAAAAAGAGAGAGAGAGAGAGAGAGAGAGAGAGAGAGAGAGAGAGAGAGGATGTTGTGTCTGCATATATGGATATGTCCCTGGGAATACCCATGGAGACCAGAAGAGGACATCAGATTTCCTGATCTGATGCTACAGGACATTGTCTGCCATCCAACATCTGTGCTTGGAATACACTCAGGACCTATGCATGAGAAATGAATGCTTGTAACCACTGAGCAATCTCTCCAGGGCTACATTTTTTAAAGTAGAAAAAGACAAGATCTCTTGAGTAAATTGGGATCATGGGGACATTGGGAGAGGGTTGAGGGAGAGGGGAGAATCTTGTGGAGAGGAGGGAAAAATGTAGAGCTCAATAAAAGTCAACAAAAAAGAGAAATTTTTATTTACTAAGTTCACATCCATGTCCACATGTGTCAATGCACATATGTGGCTGTCATAACCAGCTTGTAGGAATCATTCCTCTCTTTCTACCTTGAGGGTCCCTTCAATCAAACACAAGTTATCAAGCTTGGCAGCAAACACCATTACCTGCTGAGCATTAAATGTGATTATAATCATTTTTTTGATGAAGGTGTTTTAATGACCTTAAATGGCTATTAATAATCTTAGGTTTCTTCTTGACAATGAGATCAAAAGACAAATGCTGGAAAAATGTATTTAATATTTCTGACAGCCAGAGAAGATTGCACATATAAAACCAGCCTTGAAAAATTAGCCATGGAAACATCCCATGTCACAGCCATAAGGAATTAAAATAAGAATGGCAATGTCAATTTCTGACAAGGTGCACAGAAAAGAAGATTATTTCTACAGTTGTAAAAGAATAGAGCTCTATAGGCAGAGGCTGCTCACTCACCCAGCTGCCCAGACCCAAAATAGTCACACAGAAACTATATTATTTGCAATACTGTTTGGCCAGTAGCTTAAGCGTGTATCTAGCTAGCTCTTACATCTTAAATTAACCCATTTCTATTATGTTTTACCATGAGGCTCATAGTTCACCGGCAAGGTTTCTGCCCATCTGTCTCCTACTGCAGCTACATGGCATCTCCTTGACTCTGCTTGCTCTCTTGTCCTCTATCTGCTTAGAATTTCTGTCTTGCCCTATTCTGTGCTGCAATAGGAAAAAAATAGCTTCTTTATTAATCAATGGTATTCACAGCATACAGAGATAATCCCACATCAGAGATGTATATAAAAAGAGTTTGGCAGTTTGGGGATTAGAATGTGTGTGTGTGTGTGTGTGTGTGTGTGTGTGTGTGTTTGGTAAGATTTTACCACAAAAACACTAAGTGTATTTCTCAGTATATATCCAAAAAATAATCTCTTGTAAGGAACGAGCAAATAAACAGATAATTTGTGTTCACATATGAATTATTGTATAATATTCAATATCCTTGAAGACACACCAATAAAATTGAGGTTTTCAAGAGTTGGGGTGTGGAATAAAGGAGAACCAAGGTCTAAATGGTAGAGAAGACTGTTTAAAGTGATTCAACTACTCGATACCTTGATTTGTAAAGACTTACAGAGAAGAAAATATCAGTGTACATTTTATTGTATGTAAATTACAAGTTAGCAAAATATATTTGTCCCAGTTTTATGACTAAAGTGAAAATCTTGTTCTCCGCACAGAGCTCTAACATGGAGGAGGGCAGAGTGTGCACGAACTTCTTCCTTAGCATCTCCAAATGTAAGACACAAGGCAGACGTGATGTTAATTGTTCTCAAAGAGACATGCATAGCATGATTATAGTTCAGTCCCTTCTTCCTAGTGTTTAATGTGTCACTATGTCACAAGAATCACATTGCTGCATCTGAAGCCAAGGTGTAGTTTCTGATTGTATCTCCTTTGGGAATCAGTGGTGTGTCTATAGTGGAAAGGAACATGACTGCAAAGAAATCAGTTCCTTCTGTATTCCAAACTCAGCAAGTCATTTCTGAAACGTAGGATTAGTTACTCTTAAAAACTTACAATGGATTAGACTCAGACTTAGAAGTAAAAGTTCATAGTTAGGACAGTCCATGTCTCTTGACAATCTATTCCTGGCATTTTCTTTGGCTCCCTCCATTCCCTTAGACAAAAGTTTAGGATGTTCTGGAGCGTCTTCCTTGTTGTTTCTTCAGAGCAGTATGGCAGCATTTGCATTGCATGACACATGAAGTAAGAACACTGAATCTTGGGTGTTTTGGTACTGGCTTTAAATACCTTCTGTATTTAAAGGCATTTTGACAACATATTGACAGGCATCATCTTCTTTAGAAATATTGAGAAGCTTTTTAGATTAATCTTGCTCTTTTAGGCCCCAACTGTCAAAGCATTGTAGTATCTGTCAGTCCAGGCCTACTATCCTTCTCTCTTTCTTTCTCTCTCTCTCTCTCTCTCTCTCTCTCTCTCTCTCTCTCTCTCTCTCTCTCTCTAACAATAACCAAGTTGAGAACTCTCAGATTGGCATCCACAATGCATCTTTGAACAAACTTGTACTTACTCTCTTAAGTTCTCTGTTATCTATAATAAGAATGCACCTTATTCAATAGTAGGCAAACTCTGCCATTGGTCAGGAGGCCTTGTTTGTCATTCCCATCATGGATTCCAACCACATAATCTTCCTACTCTTCACCCAGAGCTTCTGCAGCTACTTCTATTGCCATGTGTTTCTCACAGAACTTTAAAATTCTGCATTCATTATCTACTTCAATGAATTTCTAACAGCTGTCGCCTTGGAAGATGATATTCAGTTTCATCTTGACACAGCTGACCACCTAGGAGGCACCACAAGAAAGAATAGTAAGTTCTACAAAATAATTTTTGGTTATTTATAAAATTCCACAAGTACACAGAATTGCTGAATATAAACACTTTAATTATGTCTCTTCTCTCCCCTTTGCCTAGGGAGATAATCATACCAATAATTTTCGGGAAAATTCCCTCACATAGTAAACACATATTTTTATTTACTTTATGTCTCGACATGAGACGCACAAATGCATATCATTAAAAGGTGTCTCTTGCATCATTTCCTGCTGTTGCAAGGATGCTTTGCATGGAATATCAATGCTGGATGTTAAGTTCCAACAAATAACTGGAGTCAAATATGGGAAGTAAAGGGGACAAGAGCGATGCAAGAGTTTGTCATGGCTTTCTTGTCACATGAACCAAACTATTTCCTAGGTAGATAGATGTTATTGAATTTCTAGCTTGTAGAGCCTCTATAAATTATATCCAACCTAGATGTCTAGTTCTTTTGGGTCCTTCCATTGTTTCTCTCTCTTTTTTCTTTCCTTCTTTCCTAATGTTACACTGAAGGATGGAGTCTAAAGGTGGGAATATGGTCTTGTCTTTCTGCTTATGCTTTTGATTTTATGGACTACTCAAGGACTTGGTGAAGGGATTATTACTGGGCAAAGTGGTTCCTGCTTAAAGTGCATTCTTTTCTTCCCTAGATGCTCTACCCTGGTGCATTTTATAAAAGCTACTTTGATGATGGGCTGGGTCTGCTCACTCAGACACAACTATTTTTCTTTCTTTTCCTCTAATTTTTTTTTGGGGGGGGATGCTGACCATAGCCTAGGTGTGCTTGTACATACTCCAGTACAATAAGTAGCCTTACTCTTTTTTTGTAAATCTCCCTTCTCCATCATGTGGCTTCCTGCTACTTTGTGCTGGATCAACATTCTGGTTTACCACCTCCACTACTCCTCCATTTCACACCTTTTGCTGCTTCTGATATTTCTAATAAAATTATTTTATTAAAAAAACCTGAAAAGCCCTCAAGAAGAGAGCCCAATTTTTTCAGTGTCTTACACTGGCTCCTTCATGACTCACCCAAATTTCTAGTAACACACCTTTCCTGCATTTTAATTCTTTAATTGGCAGAGAAAATGAAGTTCCTCCTTCTGTTCCCTCCTTTCTCCCTCTCCTCTCTGTTCTTCCTTGAGATAGATACCCCATTTATACCCCAGAATATTAGCCTGAACTCCTGACTGATCCTTCTGCCTCAGTCTCCTGAGTGATGAATATCTGCCAGATTTTTCACTCATATAGTAAGACCATTGTTTTCTTTTTAAGTTTCATGTAATTCTTGAAATTTAATTTGATTTTTTAAGCGTGTATGTTTATTTAAATTTGTTTCTTGTTTGCTTCTGGAAGGAACCATCTTTACTGTTCTCAAACAAGTTCACCATTCCTATTCAGAAAGAAACTTACATTGTACATTTCTTAAAGGTTAAAATCCTCTTAATAGACATCCAAGTGATGGGAAGAGTTTGACTATGGGAGGGAGGGCTGGTACCATTGTCTTGGAATCAATCAGAGTATGAACACAGCGGTTCAGAAGCCAAGTCACACAGTAAAATATTGTAGTGATGAGTAATTACACTGTGTAATTACTCCTCATCCTGAAAACATGCACACACATATATACATACATACATACACATATACACACACAAATACAAATTCAGAAATATTCTTTCTCCTATTATTTACTACTATTATATTATTTTAAGTATGTGGTGACATATATTATGATGCACAATGATCACCTCAAATATTTAAGGACCTTAGCTATCTCAGAAGTTACATTAGGAAAGAGTTAGATGCAGTTATCACTAAAATAGGCTTTAAATCACATTAGTTTATCATTTAATTGGATGATAAATGTAAAAAGTAGTATTTGCACTTGGTAGAGGCTTAGGAACAATTTGTTCAAGTTCCCAAAATTCCTTCCTATATGCTAAAAATATAGTTCAATAAATATCATCTTGTATAGTCACAAGCAAATTGATTAAAAAAACAAAATAGATAAAAAGCAAAATTGGGTATTGATTACCTATGAAAGTGATGTTGTGGAACGTAGAAATGACCCTCCTGATAACAAAATGACATAATTTCCTAACATTTTCCCAGCTGTACTTTCACTACAGAGAATGGTGTAAAGCCCCTCTATTATCTACTTTGTTTATGAAACATTAACATTTAAAGCCATGACAGAACAAACAGAAGCTGCACTACTTATCTGAGATAAATGGTAGGGGAAAGAGACTGAGCTAGAAGTGGACCACTTTTTCCCCAAGCCCAATAATAGAGGAACTCTCTTTTCCTTCCCTAGGAGAAGCCAGGGGTGTTAAAGAAAATCAGACCCCTGCATAATGAAGGAAATAGCAAGTGAGGCTCACAAGCAGTGGCCCTCTACTAGGAATGGTCTTAGGCGCTCTGGGAGTACATGTTAGACCATAGTGGGATGAGGTTACTGGCACAGCTGTAGATCCTTTCTACGTCTTCCCTCAGCATATTATTTAACAAATATTTGTGGACACAGAAACAGCAGGAAGCAACTCTAACCCCATAGCAGCTGAACTAACTACAATCACCAAGTACAACCACCCCTCCTGGGATTTGCCAGATTCAAGAGAGCAGCTGCTGTGCTATTCTAATACTGGGGAAAGAACATGAGTTCAAGGGAAAAGCAAAGTTTTCTTCCTCTTCCTCTTCTTCTTCTGTTTAATTCCCTAGGGAGAACTCAAAGCTAGCATCTTCCAAAACTTGAAAAGGAAAGAGACTTGGATCTGTCAAACAGAATTAAAAATAATGGATTTATGATGTCCTTATAAACACCTTACTAATATTTGAAATATTTATCATTTTCCATGCAAACATTTCATCTGAGTACCGTCTTTTTTTGGAACAGGCTATTTTTGTTCTTCTTACTTAGTAACGATAGTAAGTAAATTTTTATTTTCTTATAATTTCAAAATCTATAAATTCCTGGCTTGTAGATTGTGATCATGTGTCCCTGGGGAGAAATATTTCCTATGTTTATATCTTTATTATGCTGTACTTTCAGCTTTCATAAGAAGCCCTGTAAACATCATTAAGTCTATTTGTTGAAACACTATTTTTAAAAGGGCTGAGTTTATTTGAATAGGCTCTCGAGCCTGTTTGATCATCTTTTTGTGTCTGTGTCAGCCCAGTGACATGTACAAGTGAACGTTGTAGAGGAATTGACATATAGTGTAACGTTTAAGCAGAATGACAGAGACATATACATTTAGAGATAGATAGGGGATGCTCAAGTTGGTTACAGAGAAAGAATAGCAACTTTAATAAGACATATTTTTCTGGTAGATAATAATAAAATATATTATAGATAAGAGTTCTAAGTTCCTATTTTATCACAATTGATCGTCAGCCTATACATTTTAAATATCCTTTAAGTTTGTGATTCTTATACAAATTTTTGTGAACCAAAATACAAAATAATATAATATTCTGTTGCTAGGCATGCTTTGGGAGTGGAAAATAAAGTCCAACTTTATCTAACACTTTATCTCACAATGCTATAATTATTTATCTGATTGATTTTTTTTAGAGCAACAACAGCAGCAAAGTCAAGAGGCAGTCTTTGTCATAGAAATAACATAATCCAGACTATTGAAAGATCACACTGGAGAATGGAACTCCAGGAAACCTGTTCAAGTGAACGAAGTGTGGAGTCCTGCTCTTTCCAGCATTCAAACAGCATTTGATGGGAAGGATCTCTCAGTTATTGACTGTATCTGACTCATGAGTTTCCTGAATTATATTTTAAAAGTTGATCATTTTCTGGCTGCTTAAAATAAAACAGGATGAGAATGTGTCTGTGCTATGGGAACTATTTCATCCAATAGTCTTTTAGATACCAGCCCACTTGGGCGTGGTTTCATACTATAAATACAGAAGTAAAGCTTGTGCACTCTCCCTCTCTCTGCCGATGCCTGCTCCTGCAGAGGACTGTGATCTGTGAGTTTACCCCTAAATAAAGAACCCTTTATTATACTCAAGTCTGAGATAGTGTGGGACTACTTTATAGTGTCCATCTACATCAGGCACCCCAAACATTTGGGCTAAATTTTGTAGGCAGTCTGCTCGTTAGTTTCTCGGCTGCTCAGACCGGAAACAATCACACAGAAACTAAATTAATTAAAACACTGCTTGTCCAATAGTTTAGGTGTCTTTCTGGCTAACTCTCACATCTTAAACTAACCCATTTGTATTATTTTGTATTTTACCACGAGGCTCATGTTTTACCAGTAAGGTTCCCAGGTGTCTGTCTTCTTCAGTGGCTACATGCAGCTACCTGGCGTCTCTGACACCACCTTCTTTTCTCCTGTATCTGCTTGAAATTCCTGAATTACTCTATTCTGCCATGTGGTACTTTATTCACTAACCAATTGTAATAAAACATATTCACAGCATACACATGCCTGTGTGAAAATTATCAGTGCTTCCACTAAATGGCTTGATTTTCCTTTCAGAGAGCTCGCTACTAAATATTTCTTCACACAAAAAATGGGAATGGCCTGTTCTAAAACATTTAAGTGCTATGTGAATTGAGAGATATAATCTCTGTAGCATACAGAAGACATTGAATAGTTAACAGCTATCTTCTACCCTGGACTTAAATGATCTCCATTCAGCCAAGGAATCGTACTACCAGGTGTACGAATGCAATTATAAACGAGTGGAATCATGCTAGGAAAGAGTTGACTGCAAATACACAAAATGAGTGGTGTCCATCGGGAGCATAAAGAACACACATGGAAATTTTGCAAGACCCGACTTATGTTCCTCCCTTAGGATTGGAGAAAAGTGGGAAAAACAAATACATCTGGAGAAGAAACCATTTGACTTTAGTGTTCGAATTAAACAGTCCCTAAAGTTGTGACTCTGTGTCTGGATTCTATCTCACATAAAAAGAAAAGAATTTTGTAAACAAAACAAAGCAGAACGCTATTAAATTGTAGAAACAGAGCCTTTAAACAAATAGGGTAGTATTAACCCTTAGAACAAGTCCTTTCTGATGACTGGCCATAAGGATTAAGAAAACTATTTTACGTCTTAAAAGAAATCAAGAAAATAATAGAAGAGGATGTACCCTAAACAGATTGTACAAATCATTAAATAGTGACCAAAAGATAAAATTTTGTCTGTTTAATATCAAAAGAACTGCTACATGAAAGTGAAGCGCAGACTAGAGAAATATCAAATATATTTATCAAAATACAAACTGAGAGAGGAGAACCTTTTGGTTCCCCTTTAAGTTTGTTCTCAGAATCAAATTCAGCTATTTGTTCAAATTCATCTAATAAAACGATTACTAGAAAAAAAAACTGCTCAAATTTCAGCCTGTACTTCAAATTAAGAAAGAACAGATTTATCGGAGGAACCTTGGAAGAAAGCTCATAAACTATTATTTGAGTTATACTCTAGATCTTGAATTTTTATTAGTCAATTACCATTCGTTTCATAGTTTATTAGAACTTTCTCATTTTTTAACAACATTAAATAATAGGTAACAGAGAAAGAATTTGGCAAATTAAAGAACTTAAGAAAAATTGAAGCAAATATTTCCAAATGTTTTTACTCGGAGGTTACAGCTTTCCCATTTTAAATGTGCAAGTATGTTTAACATGAACTGCACACATCACTTTTTCTTCATGTAGGAACTGAAGTGTCTACACTTTTAAAAGTTAACAGAGTAGGCAGTTCACACACATGAGGACTCTTTTGACCTGAACAGTTTTCTGGGTTTTAATGAGTATTTGCCATGTACCTACGACTATAGTGTCACACAGATGGCCTTAACAGTCAGTAAGTCTCCTATGGTCTATGTAGTTGTCTATGTAGTCTATGTAGTTGTCCTCTGCATTCCCCCACAGCCTGATTAAGAAATGGTAGTGTTTCAGTTTATCTGGAACTTGATTTTCTCAGAGTGGCGTGTGACTTGATAGATGTCTCATTCACTCTGAAGTAACACATTGAAGGCTCCTTTGCGTGCTTCAATGCTTTATAGTGTATTCCCTTTTATCATTGAATAATATTCCATATATAATATGCTACCACGGGGTTTTATTTTTTTAATCCATTCACCTATTGAAAGGACGTTATTGCTGCTTCTGGATTTGGGCAATTATAAGCAAAGCTACTAGAGCTGTTCAAGTCCATATTTTTTTGGGGGGTGCACATTTTCAGTTCATTGAAGGAAAACCAGTGCATTGAGCCCTGGGTGTATTTGATAACAGTGGGTATAACTTTGCAAGAAATCATATGTTTCCTCAAGCAACTGCTCTGTTCACATGCTGACCAGCAATGACCGACAGCCGTGCTTTCCCTCTTTGTCAACACTGGACATGCTCTAACAACAGGTGTCTGTGGGCATTTCACTGTGGTTCGAATGGAAGATTCTTTAATAAGCTCGGGTGTGGACTGCATGTGAACTCTTATTTGCCAGCTGTATTTCCTCTTGGAAATGATGCATTTCAGGCATTTTGTCCATTTTAAATCGCACTTATCATTTCTTACTACTGATCTTGAGGTGTTCTTTTGCACATCTTGGAGGCAAATCAATTTCCAGTGTGAGGGTCCTCTTTCATAACTCCCATAGAGATATCTGTATGTCACATATTTTTTGTTTGTTTGCTTGCTTTTCAAGTCAGGGTTTCTCTGTGTCATAGTTCTGGCTGTCTGAAATTCACTTTGTAGGCCAGGATGGATGGCCTTGAACTCAAAGAGATCTGCCTCTCTCTGCCTCCCAAGTGCAGGGAAAAAAGTTTTAATTTCTAAAGATGTTCTAGCTTTTCAATATTCTCACTCAAAGACTTTGTTTCTTATACTTGAAGTCATTAACACACCCCAGATTTTCACTTTCATCAGATCTTGAATTTCTGTGGCTTTGCATTTTACATTAAGGACTGTGATCTATTTGATTTAATATTTTATGATAATTTACTAGCCCCAGTATTACATTTATATATGTATCTGTGTGTCATTTTTTTACTTTTTTTCACTCTGTCCTACAATGTCAATTTTTCTAGACTGTTTCTCCATTGAACTGTATTTTGTCTTTGTCAATTTTATGTTGAACCTACTTATGTAGCTGTGTTTTTAGGCTGTATACTTTTAAGATTTATTTGACTACTTTTACACTAACAGTGAATAAACTTTTCTGAAAAGTCATATATTATAAGGCTATTCCACCCTTTTGACACTTAATTTTATTATTTAGTTTATACATTTTGTAAATTTTTTTACTTAAATATGTCTGTTTACTTTTGATGCTAATATTGTTAGCATTGTGTTTTTGTGGGAAGGTACGTGGGGTGTGAGGTAGGGAAGGAGGTGAAATTGTGGTTAGTATGTAAAAATAAGTAAAAAATATATACAAATGAAAACTGTGTTTTCAATTTAAAATTTATATTATTCATCTTTTCCACAGAAACTGAGTTAGTTTTGTGTATATATTTTGCATCCTGCAGATTCCCTGTAATTCACAAGTTCCAGGGGATCGCTCTTGATATTAAAGTAAAAGTCAAGGCAGCTTTAATCCTTCCTTTTCAGTGTGCATTTGTTTATTATGTACTTTATGTCATGGGACAGTACTTCTATTGTGATGTGTTATCAAAGGAGGAATGCACTAATTTCCTGTAACTTTTCCTTTCAATTTTACTGACTTGTTTGATATTTATTATTTTTTTGAATTTTTACTTGAAGTAAATTTTGCCCTTCTTTCTTTCAGTTTTCAAAGAAAGGGGCTTAGAGTCTTAGTTTTAAATGTGCCTTATTTGCTAATGAATGCATTCAGTGCATATGTTTCATCCTAAGGACTGCTATTCCTGTTTTAAACAAAGTGAATGAATTGAATTTCCCTTTTTATTTTAGTCTGTGATGGATATTCTTGGTTGTCAACTTCTCTATGGTCTGGAATTACTAAAACCCCAGCCACTGGGTATACCTGTGAAGGATTTTTTTCTTGGTTGTATTATTTGAGATGTGAGGATCAATCTTAAATTGGGGTCACACCTTCTGATGGTGGTTTATGTAAAAGACATGGAAGAAGTAAGCATTCTTTCTTTGCCTGCTGGCCCTCATTTGTAATTGGAGATTGCCCTTTCATTCCTAGCCACCCATACGCGAATAATCACACAGAAACTATATTAATTACAATGCTTGTTAGCTGATGGCTCAGGCATATTTCTAGCTAGCTCTTACATCTTAAAGGAACCTGTATCTATTAATCTGCATATTTGACATCTTTTTCCTTTGGCAGATACATGGCATCTCCATGATTCCATCTTTTTCCATGCATTCAGTTTAGTTTTCACCTAGCTATGTTTTGCCCTGTCATAGACCAAACAACTTCCTTATTAACTAATGGTATTAAACGATATTCATAGCATACAGAGGGGACCCATGGTGTTAGAGCCTGCTTTTTTAAGATTTTGATATATATTAAGGACCAGCTGATACATCCAGCCTCAATGACTGAATAATTACTGGAAATCTGGACTTTCCACTTGGATACAGCCATCATTAGACTAGCTGGACCACAGTCTGGAAGTCATTCTAATAAATCCTCTTTATATATCTTCATTCTGTAAGTTCTATTCCTCTAAATTACCCTGACTAATATATAGTTCAACAAAAATTATTTTGTTTCTTCTTGTTTGTTCTTGGAACTATATGTTATTTAGAGTTTTGGTGCTTGTATTTCTTCTTTTTTCTTGCTTAAGAAAAGTTAGCATTTGTCTAAAAGAGTGTGAAACTCAAAGTAAATTTACTGTAAAAATTTTATTTTGATGTACATAAAGAATAAAGTTGTTCATCCCACATGTGCTGTACTATCTCCTTCAAGTATATTCTCCCTTGAGTTTCAAGATCATGACTTTTTGTATAGCTTTTTATACACACCTCACAAAGTCTGAAAAAAATCTATAAATTGGACAATTTTGATAGAAATGAAAACAGTAAAATATTTGAAAATTTAATGCAACTTAGAGAATACACATAGATCAAATATAGCTTATAAAGTGATAGTAGAATTGTAAACAGTAAACCACAGCTGTGTTTGTTTCCTGATGAAATCTCTCTAAATTAGAGCATCTGTTAGTAAAATTAATCATATTTCTCCTGTTCTTCCTCACCCTCTTACTCCTGCTAGTTCTCCTCTTCCTCTTCATCCTCCTTCATCAGCATAAAAGCTCATGCTCTAATATCTGCTTTTATATGATTACCAATCTACCACTCGGGACACTTGAATTGAGCTTTCAAAACCCTAATCCAAACCAAATCTTACTTTACATTGTACAAAGACTGTGTAGAGTATTTTATTATTGTAATATGAAATCCATACAGTATCTGAAAAAGAAGGCCAAAGCAGTTAAGTGAGCACCTGGTCTCTGAGCATCTTCTTTTGACAGAACTCTTTATGGTTCCAACCTCTTCCATCCACCTTATCAGGTCTTCACTTAACTCTGAAAGAGATAGTTGTTGGTTGTATTAAAGATGACACTGAAGAAATCACCTGCAAGATTATTGTGAACAGTTTAGGGAAAATGAAGTGATGAAGTGATTGAAAACGTGAGTGACAGAGCAGTGGGAAAAGAAAGGCTTTGCCTTTGTCACCTTTGGTGATCATGATTCCATGGATAAGGCTGTCATTCAGAATTACCATACTGCAAATGGCCACACTGTGAAAGCAAAGCCCCATCAAAGCAAGAGATAGCTAGTGTGTCCTCCAGCAAAAGAGGTCTAAATGGTTCTGGAAACTTTGATGGTGGTCTGCTGTGGGAGCACATTCTGCTCCTTCAGCTAATAGCATTTAAAATACCAGCCCACATGGGAATGGTCTCTTAAATTATAAATGCAGCTGTAAAGCCTGTGTGTCTCTCTCTCTCTCTCTCTCTCTCTCTCTCTCTCTCTCTCTCTCTCTCGCTCGCTCGCTCTTGGCTGCTAGGCTCTGTTTCTGTTCCCTGTTTGTGCTGAGGACTGTAAACTAGGACAGTGATCTGTAAAAATCCCCCTAAATTAATAACCCTTAATTACTCATAATTTTGAACTAGTGTGGGATTATTTTGTGACTTTTGCCATTATCTGGTTCCCAACCATTAGGTTTTAGAATCCAATCCTCAGCTCTGAGTTCCCATGTGCAGGTCCTCCACTGGGCTCAGGTGCACCCGGCTTGGCAGGAAACCTCCCTCAGCCCACCTAGGCCACAACCTGTGTGCAGAGCTAGCAGTTAATTTGGATATAGAATTCTTGCTTGGTGGTTTTCTTGCTACAGATCAGATCTTTATATGATCTCATTACAGGCCTTGGAGCAGCTTCAAGTCCCTGTGTACCCCACCACTTGCCTCCCACCAGCACTTCCCTTTGAGAGGCAGGTTTCCCCAGTCTGAGCCAGTTGTTTTGTGGCTTCTAACAGTTTGTCTGCATTAGATGTTCCAGTGCTCTAGGGACATCTACAGAGCACACAGTCTGTGATTTATATTAAATAACTGTTTTTAATCTGAGCATATCTTTCAGTTTTTTACTCTAAAATCAAATTCAGACCAGCCACATAACTCCAAATGTGCCACTAGTCCCCTCTGGGTATGTTTTATAGATGGCCGTACATGCAGGTAACAGTGATTGCACCTACTCCAGCTCAAAATTAACTATAGGTAAGATTCATAATTTGAAATATGAATTATAAATTCATAATTTAAAGAGACAATATGTTGGACAACCTAACCATTCAGGGTCTCAATAACCTCTTTACCTACACCATGTACAAGGTTTTACATTACTATTTTTGATTCTGGGAATTAGTCTTGTCAACAATATATTTTCCTTAAAAATATGGTTTGATAATAGAGTTAAAAATGAGATGCTATTTGATGTAGGTGGGTCTTCTTTCTATGTGTTGCTTTCATTGGTTAATTAATAAAGAAAACTCCTTGGCCTGATAGGTCAGAACATAGGTAGGTGGGGAAAACAGAACAGAATGCTGGGAGGAAGAAAGCAGAGCCAATCAGACACCATGGAGTCAGCTGCCAGGTCAGACATGCTGAATCTTTCTCGGTAAGCCACCACCTTGTGGGGCTACACACATTATTAGAAATGGGTTAATCAAGATATGAGAGTTAGCCAGTAAGAGGTTAGAGCTAATGGGCCAAGCAGTGTTTAAATGAATACAGTTTCCCTGTAATTATTTTGGGTAACACTAGCCGGTTGCTGGGAGCCGGGCTATGAGAAGTGGCCTGCAGCTCCTTCTACAGATTTTAGAAATGGTACAGTCTTTACAGACTGAAACGAAACTTCTAAAAGAAGAGGTCAAAACTCAAAACTAACAAAACTCAGTCAACTGAGGTACTTTTAGAAATTGTACAGACTGATATTTATTTATTAAAATGAAAACTATGTTTGTCTTTAAAATGATAATAATAGTGGGTAATAGAGTGAATACTTGTGAGCTATTATTTATGGATAATTTACATTGGTACAGTTTTTGTATATTGATACAAATTAAAATTATATTTGTTATTTCTGTTTATAATATTTGTACACCTATGCAAAGTTATTCTACCAGATTGTATATATACATGTTTTTACCTCTGTTTAAGATATTTTGTATATTGATACAACTTTTAGGATATATTTCCATATTGCATTATATATTACTCCTACCTCTGATCAAGAATCTTATACATTGTTTATATTTTGAGGTCATTGTTCTTATTTGTTGCAAATTCATTTAAAGATTATTTAATATTCTGAAGTGATATTTTAGTCATAAGTTATAAAGGTATTAAATATTATAAATATAGTTGTTCACATTTGTTATATATACAGTCAGATCAATTGGGTTCTTTATATACATAGAGATTGTATTCTGTCTAGATAGGTAATCTTCAACTACTTCAAGGATATGTAGATCATGGTATTTAAAGAACTTAGGGTTTGGAGCTAGAGAGATGGCTTAGAGGTTAAGAGTACTGACTGCTCTTCTGGAGGTCCTGAGTTCAATTCCCAGCCACCACATGGGGGCTCACAACCATCTCTAATGAGATCTGGTACCCTCTTCTGGCCTGCAGGCATACATGGAGGCAGTACTGTATACATAATAAATAAATAAATAAATAAATAAATAAATAAATAAATAAATAAACAAACTAACTAACTAACTAACTTAGGGTTCTGTTAACATGAGACATGATTGCTATTGACAGTACCAGTCTACTCCTGAGAGAATGTTGAGCATAAAAGACACTCCACTCAGAGTTTGTTTTCTTCTTGGCACAATTGGCCTTTGGGCAAGGAACTGCCCATACCTCAACCATTGACAAAGTATATGATATCCAGAAATGGGTAAGCCGGACACAAGGAGAAAGACTGTCAAATCTTGCAAAGACAGAGTAAGACAATTCTAAAAAAATTTCCTGCCTCTGAAAATGGTTTATCAGTTACACTAGGCCTTAGCCAAAGTTGATTGCTTCAACGTTGCAAATGAGACTTTAGGTGATTGCTCAGGTAGCTAATTGTCTCTGTCATATATTGCTGGGTTTGGAAGCTGTTTGATAATACTTCCTGCCTACTTAAGTAATATTATCTCCTTCCTCAGGCCTTACCAATTAGGATTATTCTTCAAATTTTTGAGCCAATGAACGGAGGACACTTCGGAGGCAGAATCTCTAGACCTTATGGTGTTGTAGACCAGTGTTCAACAATGAAAACAAGGTGGGGGTGGTGGTCCCAGCAGTAGCAGCAAAAGCAGCAACTATGGCAGTAACAGGAGATTCAGATGACTGCCAGGAAACAAAGCTCAGCAGGAGAGAGGAGCAAGAGAGACAGGGAAACTACAGGTTGCAACAGATGTGTGAATTCTGCCAAGAACAGTGCTGGCAGGGCCTTGCTGCTACCTGCTACAAAGAGAACATGTTTTAGACAGTACTCATGTGTATGGGCAAAACACCTCCTGGACTATGTTTGTGGCTAATCGTATTACAGTTTGTTTAGTTTCTGTTCTTTAGAAAATGAAAAGATATTTTAACAAAGGGTTTGTATATAGACCTTTTCTCACTCATGCTGCTGATTTCTAGATATCAGTCTTATCATCACACTTAATGCATGTGTCCTTTTTTGTAAATAAATAAATAAAGGGGAATTACCATTGCATGTATTAAATAACAGGGAAATTATGAGAAATGATAAGAACAAAACTAATACAATTATACACTATAGCACAGTTAAATTGTCACACAAGTACAAGAATACAAAGATCATTTGAACACAGCAGAGAGAATCTTGCACTTTTAAATATTTTACAGTCTTACTTTTCCTTTCTGCCTTAGCGTGTACAGTCCAGAGGCCAAGGACATTGAATGTCCTTGGACATGGAGTTACAGACAGTTGTAAGTCAGCTGATATGGAAGCTGGAAAAAGAACTCCAGTCCTCTGCAAAGGCAGTAGGTGCTGTTAACGGCAGATCAATCTTTTTACCTTAAATTTAAAAATACATTTTATTAATTCTTTGATAATTTCATTCAGTGTGTCTTAATTATGCTCACAGTTATAGAAATTCAATGATTGTATTAAAAGTCAGTCACACATCATTATATACCTTGATGATATTTTATATTGAAGAGCTATAGTGGTCATAGATTAACAATATCATCTAACTAAACTAGAAATACCAATTATAACCAGGCAGTGGTGGCGCACGCCTTTAATTCCAGCACTCGGGAGGCAGAGGCAGGCAGATCTCTGTGAGTTCGAGACCAGCCTGGTCTACAAGAGCTACCTCCAGGACAGGCTCTAAAGCTGCAGAGAAATCCTGTCTCAAAAAACCAAAAAAAAAAAAAAAAGAAATACCAATTATATTAGTTTTTCTCAACAATTGTATTTACTTATATAAGCTCATATGTGTGTGTGTGTGTGTGTGTGTGTGTGTGACTATCATAGTATGCATATTTTAATAGATATGTGAACATATGATGTATATGGTTAAGGATGATATGTGCAAACACAATATGTAATCATTATATGTAAATTATATTTGTACATATACATAACTTTCCAGAATTTATTATGATTTTCAAAAGGAAACAGACAAGGGTGCATGAATGAGACTGTTATATTTTCACAACATTGCCATTGCAAACAATGACTTTCTGCTCTATTTAGTGAAACTTTCTGCTCTATTTAGTCAAGACATACAATACAAAGAGCAGTCATTTATAACATGTGTTAGTACAGTTCATTTTGTGTTATATGGAAATATGTACAAGAACAGCATTTAAAAATGTGTTAAATATGCCCAAGGAACTAAAGAAAGTGATACTGTCTAGAGGTGTAAGACATCCAGCAGTAGCTGAGAATGATTCTTTCATTACATTCATATTTATATTAGTCTTTATGATCAGCCATAAATTTAATTTTCAATGTAAAAAATCCAACATTGAAACATGAAAATACCACTGTAAATTCTGAAGAAACATACAGCTAGTATTTCCTTATAACCAATAACTCATTCCAATGATTGATGCCATTCTAATTTTCAGCAGTATTAATCCATTTCATTATAAAACCAATCTTAAAAGTGATAATTAGAAACAAGTACTTATACATTTTACTTTGAGGGGAAACAAAGAACATAAAGTTAAGTCATTAATCAAAGTCAAACAGCTGGTAATGGTCAAATAAAAGAAATTATTTTAAGCAAAAAAATAAAGATGCTAAGTTGATCATATCGCAAGCCCCTGGCAAATGTGAGACTGTCAGAAAATGTTTGTTTGTTTGTTCTGCCTTTATTGCATGATTTGATTGATCCAGGGATCAATGTCAATCTAGAGAGGGAAATCTATCAGCACATCACAGGTCTATCCAATTTAATACTTGTATTAACTACTTGATCAAGAGCACAAAAGGTAAGGCAATTAATTATACTAAAAGATGAAAAAACTTATTCAATGGCAAAGAGATATTACATTACTAAGAAAAGCATGATTTATAAAGTCGATTCAAATTTTTGATAAAACATAGGTTGAGCTTGCATCCACATGATAAATTTCAAGGTCACTAAATCAGAATTCAATCTTCTTTATATGCTTTTGGCAGAAAACCTGTGCAAAACAACAAAGGGGAATTTCAATAAATAATCTACAATGACTACTTTAGGTATTGGTAATCATGTGACTTTGGCAAAAGAAACATTTTTTCCTTTATAATATTTTATGTGACTCATACTGCAACATATAATGACATTGATTCACTTTCTTTTCTGTTGAAATATACAGGAAATATAAATTGAATTTATATTATCAATGATTCAGCACTAGAATTTTATTTCAAATTCAACAAAAGTACATTTAAGATCATTGAAACAATTGTATATGATATAAAAAATTAAGAAATAACTTTACAGAAAAACAGGCATCAATTCTGTTAGTACAATTGTGAAAAACTTTCTCTATTGTACTAAATTGTCCTCAAAAAAGACAAAAAGTAATTAAATTCTTTTTCATTGAAATATTTTAATTATTAATAATGCCTAGCTTCTTGTATCTGACAGAAAGCAAAATTAATGACTTTATTATACCTTTTTAAAAGACATTTGGAAATAATAAAAATTTGCAGGTTAATAATCCTGTGTAAGGAAGGTCAAATGCCAGAAACTTTCTATAATACTTGCTAGAAACATTTACATATTATATCAAAACACAGTCAATAAAGGCAGCCCATAAATTTGCAAGGTGCCTGGGTTCAACAGACCTAAAATTGATGAAGCCATTGGGATCAATGTACCTTTCTCATGAATACAGTCTGTTAACTAATCAGGGTTTGAATGACCCTGCCTGCTGGAGCAGAAACACCTCTCTGCTCTGGATGTGATATTTGGATCAAGTCTTTGTTCATTAATATGCCAAACACATTAGAATAGCCTATCGATCCCACACTCAGAGCAACATATTCACAAATGCCAGCAACACATAATCATTAAAATCCTTTATTGTGACATAGTTGGTTTTCTCTAAGTATTTGGATAATGGGAAAAAGAAAGATTTTCACATGTAAATTATTTAAACACCAGACAAGAAAAGTTTGCTGCCAAACTTCATGTATAATCTAAAAACATCTAAGCCACTAGCTTGCTTTCTTCCTCCTCCTCCTCCTCCTCCTCCTCCTCCTCCTCCTCCTCCTCCTCCTCCTCCTCCTCCTTCTTCTTCTTCTTCTTCTTCTTCTTCTTCTTCTTCTTCTTCTTCTTCTTCTCTTTCTCCTTCTCCTCCTTCTCCTTCTTTTGGCTTTTGAATTTGATAATGTTGGTTATACAATATTATTTGAATATTTGATGTGATGCATTTTACTGTACTTTCCCAACTCTTCCTCCTAACCCCTCCCAAATCCACCCCTTCCTTCAAGCCCCTCCCACCTTTTTGTCGTTTTTGTTCTTTAAACAGCACATCAAATTCAATCTGTGCTTCATATACACACAAAGTAGGATCAGCCCTGGAGAATAGCTGACCTACCAAAGGCTATGTCCATGAATAGACCAACTCTCCTTCTTTTGGAAGCCATTACCTTTAATTAACTTCAGTTAGGGGTAGGAGCTCATGGTCACTCCCATCTGATGCTAGAATGATGACTGTCTTGGTCTTGTGTATGTCTGGAATAGGCAACCATTACAGCTCTGACTTCAAATAAAGGGTAGGTATGTTCAGAAAATGCTGTTTTTGTCAGGTTCTCCCTGGCATATGTTTCTAACTCCTATAGCCACTAGCTCCTATGCCAAGATGATGCCCAAGTCATGGTGGTGGCCACATAGACATTCCATTTGCAGCTAAACATTTTATTGACACTTATTCTATATGCTTTTTTTCAATTTTGAGTTTCTGAATTAACCACTCATTACTGTACAAAGGAACCTTGCACTATTCTATAGGTAGAGAGATACACATTTAAGAAACAGTTTCATACTTTGTCCATTTAGAAAATAATAGTTGTAAGTTCAGTTCTGGAGCCTATGATTTTCCTGGGTCAGATTTATAGTACCATGCATAAGTTTTGACATCTGGATCTTCTGAGAGTAAATCCAATCAGAAAGCATTTGGTTAATCCCATAATATTTGTGATACTATGGAACCTATAGGTATAACTTAGCATGCTATAACTTAAGTCATATCTGGGTTTCTTTCTCAACAACCTACAGAGTACCCTCTGCAAATGTCAATTCTACCCACAAGGAGCTTCCAAGTCGAATGGACTTGATGTATCTGTGTTCTGTGACCAGTTGGTATAGTGTATTCAGCAACTGAATCTTAATATCAAGTTATAAATTTATGTCTGGCACCCAAGAGCTTTGACAACAACGTATTATTTTGGGGGTCTCTAGGACATGCTTGTTAAACAAATCAAAAGAAAGTATTCTATACCTGGCACTGGACTTTTGATGTGGCAACTTATTGACTCTGGGCAAAAAAAATAAACTAAATGCTTTATGTGAATGAAGAAGGTCTTAAAAAACATCAGATTTATAAAAATCCTTATTAAATTCCAAATAGACATACAATCACACATATACATATAAATATTTTCAAGTTTATATATGATAATATGCAATATAAAATTATTCTAACATGTTTTATTTCCCAAATAAATAAACCAACAATAAACTATCTTATCTCTAATTCTTCCTGAGCCACATTTAATTTTTCCAAACTAATTTTTATCATAGATCTATTTTAAAACATACCATAAACAAAATGAAAACATGTAATAAGAATATATGCTGCCATTTCTCAATATTACATTTTCTAAATAATATATTTATCTCCATACATTCTGTTTTTCTGAATACACGTTAAATTAGCCTCAGATATATGTATTTTTCAAAATATTTAATTAGCAGTATTATACACATTTTCCTATAGACAAAATATTTAATTTAGCAGTGCTATATACTTTCCTATTGAAGAAAAATTTCTTGACTGTTTTTATTCATATTCGCAGAATATTAAGTTTGTGAATCATAGAATTTTAATTATTTATTATTCAAATTCACTATGTGTGCTTTATTAGACATAGTAATATATTTCCTGTGATTTCCTTAAAATAAATTCCTCCTGCTGAATTTACAATCAAAGGGCACACCAATCCCAATATGTATGTGTGAATGGATGTGGGGGTGTGCTTGTGCATGTGCATATCTCACATTAGATTATATTGAAAATATAAAGCTTAATATTAATAGTTTAAAAGCCAAATGTTGTTTATTCCTTAAAGAAAAATTCTGCATACCAATCAGATTTGATATCTCTTCTTGATATACCCTACATGAGCTAGTTGCTTGTAAGAATGTTTGCATTCCCTTTATGTTGTATATAATTCTAAGGAAAACAATCAGACTGTTTAAAATGTCTTGGCCACTATTACCTAATTAGTTTTCCCAATAAACTTATTTGTAAAGCAATAGTATAAAGACTGTCTAATGTTGAAGCTATGTTAATGAAATAGTAATGCTGATATCCTCAGGCCATGTCCTATTGATCTTTCATGCTAATGATGGGAGCAGAGACTGGCCTCTTACAAATAAAGACTTCAGACCTCATTTTCAGATAGGCTTTCACAAAAGAGAATAATGAATAGTACAGCTGGAGCAAATAGTTGAATGAAATTGGTTATCAGATCATGATGGATCAATAGCTAATAAATACTCCAAGTGACTGGAGCCCAATCAATAGTGGAGACCCTGGGAAAGCATAACCAGTGTCTTATTGCATCAACTTGAACCATAAATAAAAACAAAGGAAATGAAGTAAATAAACACAATTGGTGACAATTTTGGCTCCAACATTTTTTTTTCAATATGTCAAGCCAAATAATTCTAAACAAAAATATCATGGTGGTTTTAAATCGTCAGTGTGTTTTATAGATATAGATGATATAGATACACAGATATAGTTATAAAGAATAATCAGTAAATAATTTTGCCACATGATTTTGCATATTTGTCAAGAAAGCACATTTTTCCCTTAAAAAATGTAAGTCTGTTTTTTGGTATTTATTAGTCATTGTTTGGTGACATGTTTCAGAACACTGACAGAATGAATAGTTTGTTCTACTGTGTCCTTTGCTAAACATCTCTACAGATTTCTTGCAGTACTGCAAATACATTCCTTAAAAACTGACTTAAGACAAAACAAACGTTGCTGAGACAGAATGTTCTTTGCAGATTTGGTGTGCTAGTCATAGGAGCAGGTGTCTGATTCCAAGAGCCTTGCATGTGAGTGATGGAGTGCAGTACTGAGGCGGGAAATAAACAGGGGTTGCAGGGAGAATTCCTATGTCCTTAAGAGTCAAAGGACAGAGCGTCCTAAGTGTGGACAAAGCTCTCTGGGAAATTTGAAGACATCGATTGCTGTCCTTTTCTGGCTACAGGAGAACAGGAAAGAGTCACTTACAAAGTTTTGAATAACTCTCGAAGTTTCAGTGTGGGGAACTGAAAGCCAGAGACAGATCCTTTCTCCACAGCCTCTCTGAGAACCATATGACTGCCAGTAAATCTATCAGTGGAAGAGGAAAGAGCCAGGGATGGACATTGATGTAATGGTTCAGATGAGGCAAAAAAAAGGACTATTTCTCACATAAACTTAGCTTATGCCAATAACACATTAAAATGCATTTCAGATAGGAATAAATCTCTATGAAAACATTTTAAGGGTGTTGAAAATGTATTAATGGGATAATGTATGCTAATTATCTTGATCAAGCTTATTGGTACCCACTGTGGATCTCCATAGAAAGAAAGGTGTATTAGAAACTCTTACTTTAATCAACAGTGATAGCTATAACCTCAGATAGGATTTTTAATTCCTCTGGAGAGTTATCAGAAATAGCAGTTTGATCTGTGGCTAGATCATTCATTTGCTTCATATGGAATTAATTCAAGTGTATCAAGAAGGAGCTGTCAGTTATGGACTCTTAAGTAACAGAGCATTAGAGAATAGGTTTGAGGAAATCTCTGTACCAACTGAACTATAGGCATCTCACAAAAATTTAGTTTAAAACCATTAGTATATAAAGACCTAGTTTAACATTTATCATTGACCTAGGGCAAGATGAAATTTCTATTACACTTTGCACGGACTAGTCCTATGGTTAGTTAACTTACGCTGCCAAATTGCACATGAAGCAATAAGACAGACCTCTTTAAAATGTAGGTATGATCAGCTAATTTCCTTTGTTTTATATTAGCTCAATTGAAATAATACGGAAAAAGTGTTTGTGTGTACAAGTGTTATAGCTTTATCTCCAGTGACTGGAATAATTATGATCACCATCCTCATGGCCATTTAAACCAACATTATTATCTTTACATTCACCAATCACCAGTCATTTCAGGTATGGTGGTACAAAAAAAAAAGTCCTGAAATCTATATTAGACCCTATGTAAGTCTATGTAATCTATGTACGTTAGCAGGTCGATTATTAGCTTTTCTTAAATATAAGTATATGGCATGGAAGTCTTGAAAAGGAGACTGAAGACTAGAAGACAACAAAATGGCAAAAACAGTTGTCAAAGTTTCTTGTTTGTTCCCTATATATGTTCTTCTCCAAGTCACAGGAGAAATCCACCATTGTTTTATGGAGGAAAGAGAATACATGGCATCATCAAACACATAACACTCCCTGGTGCCTGGGTGTTAGGAGTGATTCAGAAGAAAAGGATGATTCAGACAGAACAAGGAAAAGCAAGAGAAGGAAATAAACGTTACCTGTCAATTTGCTATTAAATAAGATGAATTTTCATCAGAGTGCAACTGTTGAAAAAGAAGAAGGAAGATATGCAACCCACAGTGACAATTTATTTCCTTGTTAGATGGTTACTTTCCTTGGGTGTTTTATGGGAGACATAACACTCTGTTCTCAGAAGCTCAAGTGCTCATTCCAATCAAAATCTTACATGGTTTTGGAAGTAAAATCGGAGTCAAGCCTAGACAACATAGGACTGATAGAAAGAACCAATTTCTTTCTGAATATTGCGTGATTATTCTTAGCAACACATTTCAAAGAAGTAAGCCAAACTTCAGCTTCACAACCTAACTAACTCTGTTGTGTTTAAACATTTAAAAGTGTTTTATATAGCGAGAGCTTATTGATATATTTTTAACAAAAGTAAACATTTATTATCTCTACTCTTTACAGATTAATAGTTATGCACATAAGGACAGACTGTTGAAATGCACTACCAAGTATGATGAGAAGGTTGAATGACGTCTTGTCCCTGATCTTGCAGGAACGTGCTCAATTCTGATTTGACCAGCTAAATAATGTCTGCATAAACAACACATTGAAAGCAGTTACATCAAATGTAAATGCTATAAGCCTACAAATAAACAAAGGGCTTCCACTCTAGCATATTTTAGGAATACCGACCACAGAATATGCTTTCTAAAGAAATACATAGGACATGTTATAATAACAGAGTTTGAAAATTAAGCCACCTTCACTTCCTCCAGGAAATCAAACTGAAGCTTCCCTAACTCATTTGGTAAGGCAAAGACTGTTACCCTTGTGGCAAAATAAGAAGAACAAAAATGAGATTGCATCTATAGAGATAGAGAAACTGTCCACCCAATTACTAGAAAATCAAATCTAGCAGAATATAAAAATAAATGCATTCACTGGTAAGATTTATTCAGGCAATGTAAAGCTAATTCATCATCGGCAATATGTAATTTACTCCATAGGGAAACAAGCAGGATTAAGACAGTGATGAAAATGATTAAAGCATGTTATTATATTCTGTTGTGGTTTGAATGTGAAATGTCCTCGATAGGCTCATGTGTTTGATCATTTGATCTCCAGATAGTGGTGCTGTTTGCGATACTTGTAGAAGCTTTTAGAGGCAGAAGCTCAATGAAGTGAGTGAGTCACCAAGGGAGAGCCTGTACACCTATTGTACAGCCTGGCAGGATTCCCTATCACACTCTGCTTCAAATGAGGGTACAGTGTAAGTAGATGCCTTCTACTTATCTTACATTCTTTCCCATCCAAAAAAGTAAGCCAACATAGGACCATCTCTCTTTAAGTTGCCTTAAATAGACATTTAGTTAAAGATCTAAGAGAAGTAGCTAAAATACATACATATATGAAAATGTTACAACGAAACACTTTCTTAGTAAAAGTAAGCAAAATATTCAAGGAAATCAACAAAGTAGGTTTTCCAGTAACTTGAAGGATGCACAGTATGGCAACAGTGAAGGAATAAATACATAACTGAATGGGGAAGAGCAGAGATGTCAGGAAAATATGTTCTGTTAATTTATAACAAACCTCCAAAGTCATTCAAATTACATTATTTTTCCTGCCCACATACAGCAAAGGAAAGAGAAAAGTCACAAAATTTTAAATCAGGAAAGAAGAAATATATAAAGCAAATGTTCTAAAATTGAACTCAAAAGTGAAAAGTCAATAAATAGAGGAGCCAAACTGTGAAACTGTGAAAATCATGGCAGAAAATCAAGCTTGATGGTTGACCTAATTATGATTATCTCTTTTGCTATGCAGAGGTTTGTTAGCTTCCTTTAATCTCATTAGTCTCTTTTATTTTGTTACTTTTGTTCTGAGATACTTCCTGAAATATTTCTACCCATATCAATATCTTGAAATGCTTCCCCTGTTTTTTATTCTAGTAGTTTTATATATTTAGGTCTTTCATTTATTTATAATTATTCTATGAATATGGTAAAATCTTAAACTTCATCAAAGAAAGCCTATGTAACAGAAACAAAAGTCTTTGGGGACATTACAATACTGGGCTTCAGGACACCCTACCTACATGTACCAGCCTTGGTAGCAAGCACAGTTAGAATAACTGATGAAGAAACTGATTGAAGAGAATAACAACTTAGACTGCAAGCCATGTAATTATGACCAAGTGGTTTTCAACAAAGGCACAAAGAACATACATTGGAGAAACAACAGGTCTTCCATAAGTGTCATTAAGAAAACAGATAGAATAGATAGATAGATAGATAGATAGATAGATAGATAGATAGATAGATGATAGATAGATAGATAGATAGATAGATAGATAGATAGATAGATAGATGATAGATAGATAGATGATAGATGATAGATGATAGATGATAGATAGATAGATTGATAGATAGATGATAGATAGACAGATAGATAGATAGATAGATAGATAGATAGATGATAGATAGATAGATAGATAGACAGATAAATAAAGAATGTAGAAAATTCTTTTCTGTAAAAATTACTAAATTTTATTAGCATGCATGCATACATACATGAATATATGTATACATATATAAATACTCATATCTTATGATTCAGTTCCATCAAATTTTTAATAATAAAAGTACAAGAAGGCAACTAAGGCTCAGAGAGTCATACACACATTAATTTTATCTTTATGTAAGCACAGTCAAAGATCTTGGTTTAAGTGAAGTGAGGAGACAATAAAGAAACTCAATAGAAGAAATGGGCCCAATCTGAAAAATTCATTTGACTAATGAGAAAGGTAGTTACACTGTTTTGAGCAGTAGGATGACATGTTGAGATAAATAAAAGTGTCCTGTGGGAAGAAAGGTAAAGGATTGAGTGTAAATGGTGATGTAGAGAAAGAAGGTGTTTAGAAAAGAGGCTCACAGGATCTGGTACAGTCCCCACAGTAGTGAGGACCTGGGTTAGGGCACAGGAAGAGGGAGTAATAGAGAAAACTGATGTGCCTGGGTGCCTGCCTGTGATGGTGTCCTTGACCAGTTCTTTGCAGCTGTTATTGTCTTAATACAATAATCGCTGAGAGTACCTGGGCTTGCAGGCATGCTATATAGCTTTTGAAAAGATACACATCTAATAGCTCTTGATGACTGCCTGGGCATATGGTCAGCTTTTATTAGGTTCAGAGTGTTATTATAAATAATAATAAAAGGACATTAAGTTGGTAAGGAGATGGGTTGAGGGACCTGGGTAGAGTTGGAGGTAGGAAGCTGAAGAACAGAGATGATCAAGAGACATGGTCCACATGTTTGAATTTTCAAAGAATAAACAAAAATATTATTTTAAAAAGACACAAATCCAGGCCACTGAGATGACTAGACAGGTAAAAATGTATGCTGCCAAGCCTCATAACATGAGTTTGATCCCTTTGACCTGCCTGATAAGAAGATAATCAACTCATACATGTTATCCTTTCACTTCCATGAATGCATTATGCTATATACCACATGGACACATGCATACAAGTAAATAAATGTAAAAAATAAATACACAAATAAAAAGCATGTTCCCAGGAAATTGACAAGAAGAGATTAGACTAAAGTTTATCTATAAAGATTTCTTTTCCCAGCTCCCCCTAAGTCCAGATGGCTCTTTGTCTTGGAGAGGGGTGGAGTGGGGTTATGGGTGGAAGGGAGGGGAGGGAAGGGGGAGGAGGAGGGAAAGAGATGGAAATCTTTAATAAAAAAATGAGGAAAGAAAAAAATAAATAAATAAATAAAGATTTATTTTCCAAAGCTAAAAAAGACATACAAACAAGACAGAAAGGCTGTCAGATCTTTTTTGATGAATGAACTCTAAATAAAGAAAAAGTCAGATAACTATTCAAAGGGATAAAAAAGAAAAAGATTGGTCAAATGACTGTAAGGTTTTAAAGTATGGGTTTGAGAAGGGTTTTTTGTTGTTGTAGTGTGGAGGCTAGCAGGCCTGCTTTTCATCCTGCTCAGATCCCACATGGCTATGTTTACATCCGAAATAACAACACACAAACTGTATTCATTTAAACATTGCCTGGCCCATTAGTTTCAGCCTCTTACTCACATCTTGACTAACCCATATCTAATAATGTATGTAACACCACGAGTGGTGTCTTACCGGGAAAGATTCAGCACGTCTGACCTGGTGGCTGGCTTCATGGCGACTGCCTAAAGCATCTACCTCACTTTCCTTCTTCCTAGCATTCTGTTCTGTCTACTCCGCCTACCTAATTTTCTGCCCTATTAAAGGGGCCAAGGCAGTTCCTTTATTAACCAATGAAAGTAACACATAGACACTCCTCCATCATTTCCCCTTTTTCTGTTTAAACAAAAAAGAAAGGCTTTCATTTTAACATAATAAAAGTACATATAACAAAACAGTTATCAAGCAAGAATTACAGTGTTGTTTATTTGTTTTTTAATTAGGAGACATTAGGAGGAAGGGTTATTATGGAGAGATAGAAAAATAGTAGTTGACTTTGAGATACTGAAATGTAAATTAATATACATTAGTCAGATGAAAATTTCTGTTGTGTAATTAATTGTACACAGTTGGAACTATGAGGCTAAAGTTTGACGAAAACTGTTGTACCTGATAGGAGTTATGTGAATATCTCCATGGAAGAGAGAGGCAATTACTCATTCCCCTTACCTTTGTGTGCCCAGCATCTGCTGCATTGTATTAGATCATCAGTAGTTATTTTTAAAGTATTGCTAATCTTTTAAAATAATTTGAACTTTGTAAATATTTTTCCATATGGATATATGCTTTGTGAATGCAACCTAAATGGAAACATTTAGCTGAAATTCCTCATGTCTTCAAGAATAAGAACTAACAAGGTCCCTACATAGATAGATGATAGATAGATAGATAGATGATAGATAGATAGATAGATAAATAGATAGATAGATAGATAGATAGATAGATAGATAAACAAGGACAGATATATGGCAAAGAGCTGCTACCTTCTAATCCCACTGTACCCAAATATAGGAAGATAAAAAGCCTATTCCAAACAAAACACATTTATTTTAAAAATTACATGTGACTTGCATTTTCCTTTTCTAGTCTCAAAATCATTTACTAATTCATTGTACTTCTTGTGTAAAACAATAAAAAAACTTGCTTCCTAACTTTTTTTTGACACCACAGAATTTTTAATGTACAATATTAACACTGAGTGGCTTCTTTAAACTATGCCACAGAGCAAGTGTTAATTATATTACATAATGTTTCTTACTGTTTTTGTCTTAATAATATTGAATGGTGTAAAACCTTCCTTTATGTTTGAGTTTTCTTTTTTGAATATTGTATTCCATTACACCGAAAGAAAACATCTGCTTCTGTTGGTGCTAAATATATATCATGGCAGCATTTTGACATAAGAGGAATCTAGGTCACTATGGGAAGATTAATAACACCCAAGGGACAAATAGGTAAATTCCCATCATGTCACATTCCTAACGAGTTTTCAGGAACTTCAGGAAGTCAATCTTCCTTCCTCTACTTTGTGTCCACATCCCCACAAGAGATCCAATTAGCTAAAGAGTCACCTGGAAATTTTCCAGTATTTCCCTAAATGATTCTATGTTGTGGTTATGTGCTATGAAGTTAGGCTGAGGGTCTCATGTTCTGGGAATGGCTAAGACAACACTGAAAACACATGTGTGTCCCTTTAATTGAGCCTTTCTCTTTGTAAGAAAATATTATCTTTATGCAAACAAAATTTGCCATCCTCCCCCCCACACACTAGGCCCCTCCAAAAAGAAAACGTGCCAGCATTGTCATATCCTGAAAGTTTCCCAAGGAAGAAAATTATCACAGACTCCTGCTTCAGAATATAACCTACAGTTTTGTGTTTGGAAACTTGCTTGTGGTTTTGATCTAGACTACAAATTTTTCTTTCCTATTTAAATTGACCTTCTCAGGCTGACATTCTACAATGATCTATTACATTACGTAGAAATATTTCTGCTGACCTTAACGTGATGAAAAATAAACATGGTGATGTTTTTCTTCTGGCTTAAATATTATGTATCTGTCAAATATGTTACATTATTGGCAGATCTCTCCCTTGCATGCCATTAGGCCACATCAAATTAAATTTCATCTTTTTAGACTTGCATATGAAAAGATTAAATCACATCTTTAATGAACCCAAAAGTGAGCTGGCCAAAGAAGTCTTATTTTGATTTGCTTTGTGGTTTTGTTTGCCGTAGTGGAAGGTTTTTAAGTATGTGTTTATTTGGTTAGTTGGCAGGTTTCAGTTCACGTTTTCTTGAGATGAGCTCAAGCTGGACTTGAACTCACAATCCTCCCTTTCTGGTTTCCATAATGCTAGAACAATAGGCACAAACCGACATATCTGGCTTTGTATTGTTTTGTCCTTTGGAATTTTTTGTTTTTGCATTTAAGGTCAGTAAGTTTAAAGCACACAAAATGCCAAGTTTTTGTTTGCTTTGATTTTTAACTAAGCTGATTTCATTAGGGATTTTTCTGCTTTTTATTTATTTGTTGCTTTTGTGCTTATCATACATTATAATTTTGATTGTTAAAATTCTTCATGAATGCAGATCTTTGCTCCAAATGATTTTCAATTAGCCATCTCAAATGTAGTCTAATATCAGGTACTCTCAGAGTACAATGGTCGATTATTGGCTACTGCTACATATGGATAGTTTAATCTCGATTCTGTCAACAGGCATGTGAGAAACAGTAAATCATGTTACATGTGGATACAAAATAAAGTCATAATAACGAGGCAGTTCTTACCTCCACAGGACCACTCCACAGAATTCCACAAGTGGGAGAGGAAACAAAGAGAGGATGGAGATCTCGCATGACACATGTTAGAAAAACACAGATAGAATAACAGCAATTATTCACAGATCT
Source organism: Arvicola amphibius (assembly GCF_903992535.2). Taxonomy (NCBI): domain Eukaryota; kingdom Metazoa; phylum Chordata; class Mammalia; order Rodentia; family Cricetidae; genus Arvicola; species Arvicola amphibius. The sequence continues at coordinate 25,287,905 of NC_052054.1, forward strand.
GACTTAGAGCTATGTCGCAAAATAAAACACAAATAGTGAAACTGAAATGCAAAAAAAAAAAAAAAAAAAAAAAAAAAGATAGAAATGGGCCAAGGGACAGTAGGGGGGATTAAAAAAAATAAAGGAAGGGAAATAGAGAATGCAACCAATGGAGTCACCTACAAAGCTCTTATCATAATATACTTTTATTAAGTGTTTTAAAGCTCATTATAGCCAGTTCAATATTCAGTTTTTCTCTATGTAAGCAGTCAGTTTGTGCTCAAATCTAGGACATCTTTTATGAAAATCTTCTCAAACTCCTCTTCTGCCACTGTTTCCAATCCACCTCAGTTTATCCTCCCACAACCCATCACTGTCTGCTTCTAAGTGATTTTCTCTATTCTGGTCTCTTCCATTTTTAGACTAACTGTACCCTGCTTCCAAAGCTACCTATGAAGACCATTCTGTTGATCACTGTATTTTCAAAACCAAAAGATTCGGGCACATTATCTTCTACTCTTTCATCATAATCCTTCTTCTTCTTACATTCATCGTTTTTAAACAAGAGGAATTTATTTCAACCTTACTGCATTATATTGCTGTCTGCTGTCTTTGTCCACAACCTTGTCCATGTAGGACTGGGAATCTTGTTGAACTCATCTAAAAACATCAAATTTTTCCTATCCCAAATCTCTTTGTTATTCTACTACTGTACTTTTTTTTTTAGCACAATTAGTCAAATATAACTACATTATTGAACAGTGTAGAATTAGAAGAGCTTATAATAATGCAACACTTTATATCAATCATTAAGTGCCACACCTTCTTTTCTAGTCCTTTTTTTAATTGATTTTTATTGAGATCTACATTTTTTCTCTGCTCCCCTCCCTGCCTCTTCCCTCCCCTTCCCCCTTTCCAGTCTCTTAACTAGTAGAAACAGTCTTTTGTTTTCTTAGTGAGTTCGGTATTTTAAAGGCTTTCTCTACTCCAGTTCAATTATAACAATCTGTATATTTTTGAGCAGCCGCATTCACCATTATCTCCAGGGTTAACCAGATTTCCATCCCAAGAAATTTGAATGGAATGTACAGGGTCAACTCTTTCAAGGTGGTGGTGCCCTTTCCTTACCTGGGTTCTCTTTTAAGCTCTGAATCCAGTAAAATGGAGAAGAAAGGTCACACCTCTCTCTTTAATTAACATAAGAATGCAAGCATACTGGTTCTTCCTGCTTCTCTGCAAGTAGACTTGGTGACCTTTTGCTTCTCTAGGAGGACTTGGCAGGTGAGACTGCCTCTACTCACTTGATTTCTCATGTTCTTTTCTGTGACCCTGTACTGAGTCACTTTAGTTGATTCCTGAGAACCTCTTCAAAAACTTTCCACAAAGAAATTTGTGTGGCCCATCACACCAACTGATGGTTGCCAAAGTGGACTCTCTCTTACCTTTCTTTTCTATTCCATGTGTTTCCCACTGGTTCATTCAATAGCTGAAGAGGCCCATCACATTTGTTCATCTTACTCTGTTTGCAAATCAGAGAAGGTCTGAAATCTCAATCTTACCATTGGGCATGAGCATAGAAACTTTATAGATCACATCCTGTTCTTTACTGGCTACAGTATAAAAAATTGAGCCTCTCTCTCTTTTCAGACTACTAGCTCTGACTCAAACTCAACAGGCCAAGACCCTGGGGACCCTTCACATGAGTGAAAATAGTCCTTAGTTTCCTGGTTTTACTTAGATTGAGGGACAAGGTAATCAAGGAATGGAAAAGAAGAAAATAGTAGTTTAAAGAACATAATAATTCTTACAAGAACATCTTCCTGCATTATAAAATATAGTACACCTTGCCTTCTATGTCTCTGCATTTAAATATTTTTGTTTAATGCCCACAGAAATAAAAATTTTCACTCAAAACTTCCTAGTATGTAACAAATATTTGTCCTGTTTACAGTTCAAGTTAAACAACTGATCACTCATCCTTTTCCATTTGAGTGGTAATAATTTACATTAGTGGAGTGGAATATCGCACAGAGAAATGGATAGATGCAATATTTCTAAAAGACCAGGGAAGTAGATGACACATATCAGGGGGAAAGTGTGTATTAAATAGACATAGATGCTTTCTTGGAACTGTTTCTAATAGAAAAACCCCTGCCAAATCTTCTGCTGTTCATTGCGCAAATATACCCAGATGCCAAATACAACAGCCCCAGTAGTATACACATGGGCCCTGACTACTGCATCTCAACTGTCCAAATACAAATAAAAGCTTCTCACTTATCCAAAGAGACATTTACATTTTCACTTGATACCACAAGCATACACAAGGCTGTGTCTGATAGTTACATCTCATCTCCTTTCTTCTCTAAGACCTACCCATATTTATTTGCTCCCGGGCAACTATCTTGGAAGCTTCCTAAGAAATGGGGGGAAAAATGTATTTTAATTTTATGGCAAGGTCAAAACTATCGCGAAAACTCACAAGTAGATCCAATACAGAGATCAACAAATCTGGCAGCTATCCTTCAAGGGAGGCCCTTTACATTCATAGTTCCTGCATTTATAATTCAGGGAACAGTGTGGAGAGGGAGCAGAAAGAAGGTGAGATACTAGGAAGCCCAATGTGAAACAGCGTCTCCTAGGACTGAGTGCAAGACAAGACCAGAATAATGCAAAAATAATTGCATGCTAAATGGAAAGGAAAAATTTCTTGGATATCCCTCTTTTGGACAAAGAATGATAGGCAACTAGTACTTGCTGGAAGGAAATTAGTCTCCTTGGAAATCGCCCTGCCTTACTGGTTATCCAATGCAGAGACCTCTGAACCATATACACACAACAATAAAAAAACAGACACAGTTGGCTGTATTTACACGGACTGAGCCCTCTCCCCAGTCTCCTTTTAAATCTTTATAATCCTCACTGAATAGTCACAGACATAAAAAACAAAAGTAGTTGGTCACTCCTCCCATACACACACACACACACACACACACCACACGCACAAGCATACACCTCGCCACCAAACCTCCTAACCCTACCACCTCAAGATCCGAGATTCATGTCATCTGGTTCTGGATAAAATGATAATGTAAATGTTGTGTTCCTAAGAACTTTATTCAGCAGTACCTTGTAAGGATAATCAAAACTTCTAATTTGTATCCATCTGACTTGCCAATTCAGTCTTCAACAAGCCTTTTATTTCCTACAATGCCGTTATCTACTTGGTGATAGAATACATGTCTGTTTTAATGACTGTAAAAGATCTTTTTATGAACTTTCTTACTTCTTGGGTACATAAAATACTTTAGTAAGAAAACTATGATTTGTTTTGTTTGCATTTTTTGTTTTTTGCTTTTCACCAAAGAGAATAACAAAATGTATTATGAATAATATCCTTAGCAGAAAATGGAGAAAATAAAAATCCATAATCTAGAATAAGAATCAATTTCAATGCGGAGAGGTCTTTGTCCTTTTGAAGCAAAAGGTTCCTAAATAGCTTCCATTTTTGCCAAGTTTCCAACTGGCCCATTCAGCATGGATGCTCACTGGAATTCCATGTAAGTCCCTGTTCTTGGCAGGTAAGGAACCCAAAAGCATTTATCAAGAATATTCTTGAGGAGAGGAGTCCTGTGCCCATAAATCTTTCTAGATACATTGCCCTGTTCATCATGGGGCTTTGCATACAATCAGATAAAATAAGAACCCAGAGAAATGCAGAAAAAGATTGCCTGCCACAAAAAGGGAATCTTTCAAAGGATTAGAGAAAAGAGGTTCCTCTGCAGACAGAACCATCTGCTGATCACCTCACATGGGACACCAATATTTCAAATGCGAGGCCCATTTACATAATTTTCACTCAAATCTTGTCATTAATCTTCCAGACTTATCCTTCCAAATCCCTGATCATCTGGCCCAAAACTTGCTATAGCTCTAAATTTAAATGAAGACACACCCTGCTCATCACTTCTTCCAATCATCAAGTGAAAAACAGCTTTACACTCAGAATTTTGCCTTCTGGGGGTGGATTTCTTTTCTGTGCTGTCATTTGAGGACAACTAAATGGTTGTCCTGTATGTTACATTCCAGGGTAGTACTGGGTCATTATCCAGATATATCCACAGGTAAGATTCACGTGCCCAAGGGTTAATTTGTAGACAGACTGATCATCTGATTGTCACTTCCCATATTTTCCATTGAGCTTTTACTTATGAAAACCCCTTCAAAGGCAGTGAAAACTATATATTTTTGTAGATTAAATAACAGGTCACAATGGAAGGGCTCCATTTGCACAGCTCTCTGGTGCCTAACAATGAATTTAGAATATCAAATAGGTAAAAGCTGTTGCTTCAAAATAATGCAGTATTTACTAAAGAAAATTGTTTTCTTTTTGTTTTTCAAATGCACAACAATTCTTTATTTTGGTCTTGCCACCAGGCTCCTCTAAGCACCCTAATCAGTCAGTCTTACAATCCCAGCTCTCCCAATCTGTAAGAAACTCTGGGTTGTAAAATTTCTTCTTCAAGCAGCCTGAATAGACTGAAGAATCAATTTTTTGATCAGTGGCCCAATTAAAAGCTAATACCCTGTGTATCCAGAAAACAGGTTGAGAATATATATATATATATATATATATATATATATATATATATATATTTAAAATTCAAATCATTTTTCTATTACTACATATAGCTTCATGCAACCTGTTTTGACTTTGAAAATAACATCTCAGTATGATCCATACTAGTGTATTCTTGGAAAAATTTGTTCACCAAGGGTTCCGAATTTCTAGTCAGGTCCTCCTATCTTCCAAGATGTGTGCATCTTATCAAAGCATCATAAATAGCTGCTATTTCTCCTTTCCTAGATCCTGTTCACATATGTCATCACTGAAAAAGCCTGGTGAGATACTCCGGAGGGTCGAAATGATGAGCTTCTCTTTGAATGAAATTATGGCTCGGGTGGTAGAGAAATGACACATATCTCAAGTTAGGAATTGAAAGTATGGTATTTGCCCAGTCAAGTGAATAATTCCATCTAGTGTTCTCAACTTACTGAAATAGAAAGTTGTCTAAATCAATAAACTATATATCAAGCAGCGCAGTACCACAGTGGTGCTACTTGTTTCTTTAGCACATATAATATTAAAGCATTAGGTGTCAAATAATCCCATTCTTTAAGCTAGAATCCATCTTCTAGAAAAGCAAGCCAGATGTCTTGAATTGAGAGAGATAGGTACTCCTGGTACTCTTTAAGTCACTCCTCAACTTTATCAGCTTAAATATGTTATGTTTCCCTGACCTAACTGAAGGATAGTTCAAGATATTCAGTATTATTATAATTAGCAATGATTGGTCTCCACTATTTAAAAATGGACAAGCAATCAAATATGAATCTCTTCCCACTGAACAGTTAGTTTGATGTATTGTCATAGATCCCTTCTGAGAAGGTTATAAAGAAATGTTACATTTTTTACATTTGTGATCTTTCAAACTCTTTTCTTTATGGACTGAGCTATGCATTTATTAAAATGGTGAATATATAAACTTATTTATGTCTATCAAGTGAATGGATGGTAAAATCATGAAATTTTCAGATCAGCTCAGCCTGAGACTTGCAGTTTATTTCTTTTTATGGAAATCACTAAGGTTCTTAGTGGGAATTTCTCACATATTTTAGTATCATAGATCCTACAGTATTTGGACACCAGCAAGTGATGGAGGAGAGTCATCTGTCTATGCGTTACTTTCATTGGTTAATAAAGAAACTGCCTGGCTCTTTAATAGGACAGAAAATTAGGTAGGTGGAGTAGATAGAACAGAATTGTGGGAGAAGAAAGCAGAGTCAGGCAGACACCTCAGGCAGTCGCCATAGCTCTCCTCTCTGAGATGGACGTAGGCTAAGATCCTTTCTGGTAAGCCACCACCTTGTGGTGCTACACAGATTATTAAATATGGGTTAAAGCAAGATATGAGAATTAGCCAATAAGAGGCTGAAATTAATGGCCACACAATGTTTAAAGAATACAGTTTCCATGTAATTATTTCGGGTAAAGCTAGCCAGGTGGGCGGGAACAGTCCGCCGCTCCCATCGCAGCAAGCAAAGACTTACATTGACCAGCATTCTTTTCCTGCTGCCCATTATTATAGTCATGAATTCTGTCAGATATTGGATCACTGTTATTTATTTAGCTTCTGACTATGAAATTAAACTTACTTCAGTGGCAACCTTTCACCCTTATCCTATGCTCCACAAAACAACTTAACTTGGTGCTAATTGTACTAGCAGTCATATACTTGGGAGACATCATGAAAAACATACTAAAAAGGTAAATAAATTGAATGTAATAAGAGTCATGTAACATTCCGTGCACTGTTTGTCATTTAACTCTACATTCTTCCTGTAATGTTTTGTTACCTATTAACCACACAGGACAAGAATCCATGAGAAATGTCCATTGACCAATAAAAGAAATAGAACCACTATCTATTGCTTCTGCTAACAACTGAAAATCTTTGTAGGTTCTTTGTGTAAATAAGTCATCAGTAACTGTATTCTTTTTGTCTAAAACTTATTTTAAAGTCATATTTACAAGATATTGCCAACTCCTTTTATTCCACATTCTAGCTTTTACAACACCATAAATGTATGCAACCAATTTTTATAATGCTATACTTCTTTAAATTCTGCCAACTTATTTAGGGACTATCCATATTGCTAAGCATGTACAAACTCATGCATACATATGTATGTTGTGGTTCATGAGTGTTTTAGGTTTGAATTCTACATCAGTGCCTTCACAATAATTGTTCTTTGTCTTATATTTTGAATTAAGGTCTCTCACTGAATCTGGAAAATTTGGATTCCAATAGACTAATCTACAGTGAGCACAAGAGACCCTCTTGTCTCTGCCTCCAAAGCCCTAGAATAAGAAGTGTGTGCTCTGTGTCCAGGTTTTTATGTGGGTGTTGTTGATCCAAAATTAGCAAGCATTTTACTAAATAGACCACTTCCCCCCACCTTTGTTTGTAACTGTGTTTATTTGAGTCAAACTTGAGAAAACTATGTGATAGCCCTTTTTACAACCAAGCTCTTAATATAACATATAACATTCTCCACAAAAATCTCTATTATAATTAGAAACAGCAAACCCAAGTCATAATTATATCATCCTGATCTTCTAAGTATCTAGTCCCCATATCCATTCAGTCTATTTGAACCTTATTTTTGGTTTGTTTTTGATGGCATTTAAAGTGATATAGAGAGATAAACAGTAGTAAACAATCATGTTGACCTCACAAATTTTGGATGTCATTCTCCTGAACTCATTGGATCCTTGTTGTTTCAACTCAGTTTAGGTGAGAAAATCAAATTGAGGTTCTATCACTTGAAAATTGTAGCCTTTTGGTCAGAGTTTATACCTGAAAACAAGGGTGTCCAGTCAAGACTTATTTAATGAAAAAGATGTTACCCGACATTACTGGGACCTGGCAAAATGGATCAAGTAGGTAAAGTATTACACTCCACAATCCTGAAGACACAAGTTTAGCTTCCAAAACCCATACCAAAGTGAAAGGAAAGAAACTGGATCCATAAAGTATAAGAAGACCCAAATAATCCACAGAAACTATATTAATTACAACACTACTCAGCAAAAGGCTAGGCATATTCCTACTAGCTCTTATATGTTTAAATTAACCATTTCTATTATTCCATGTATTGCCATGAGGCTGTGGCTTGCCCAGTAACGTTCTAGTGTCTTTTTTCCTTCAGGATCTACATGGTGTGTCTCCCTGGACACTAGCTTTCTTCTCTCCTGCATTATGTTTCGATTTCCCACTTATGTATATTCTGCCTTACTATAGGCCAAAGCAGCTTCTTTATTAACTAATGGTAATAAAACATATTCACAGGCTATAGAGGGGAATACCACATCAATAAATTTTCCTCTAACCTCCACATATGTGACATGACAAAGTTATTAAGATGTTAGAAACTGATTTGTCATCTCAGGTAAATCCAGGCCAACATTTAAAAAGTGTCCTCTCTTACTATCTACACTAATGGTTTTCAACCTTAAAGGTTACAACCTTTAATATAGTTTTTCATCAAATGGTGACTCCCAACCATAAAATTATTTTGTTTTAATTTTTTATAATCATAAAATTATTCTTAACTGTAATTCTACTACTGTTATGAATCTTAATGCAAATATCTGTGTTTTGCTTTCCAGATTGTCTCACGCAACTTCTGTGAAAGGGTCATTTAATCCCCCCAAAGGGGTAACGACTCACAGGCTGACAACCACCAATCTGTACCCAAAGCAATGACAAGAATATGCCTAACAAAGAAGCCTTGGAATTTTTTCTCTTGAGTTTGGTAATTATTTTATACATCACTCTTAAACCATATTACTCAGCTATGTAGAGCAAACACTGATCTAGATGATTTTTACAAATGCATGTTTTTTTTTTTAATATCCCACACATAATCAGCTGATTTATACATGGCAAGTCACCTTTCTAATGTGGCTGAGTGGTTTTGAAAAGTATAGTGAGCAAAGAGTAGGAGTTCCCAGGAAAGGATTCCAGCCTTGAGTTTGTTACAAAGAAACATTACAAAATGGTCCATCTAGATCACATACTTTGAAGTTTGGGCTCAATGTTGCAATTTTTGCCAAAATTTCAAACCTGCTAACCTTCTTTTGCCAGTTGATATATTGTCAGTTACCACAATTATATGTGTGGCATGTGTGTGTGTGTCTGTGTGTGTAGATGTGTGTGTCTATATGTGTGTATATGTTTAGCTATAGCTGGCTTCTCATGTTGTTCACCCATAGATTCCAAATTAGGTATGCATTTGTCAACTCAAATTATTTTTGTTTACACATTGAAATCTAGCTGCAATGGAATACAGAAAGCCTGCTGTTAGTTTTTATGCTTTAGGAGAGATTAGAAAAAAGAAGAGGTACTGGAAATCATATTTAATGTATCAGTTTGCCGAATCTGTATAATATATTTGTATTTACTTACATATTAGACACTGCAAGGAATTAGTCAGGCTTTCAAACAATAGAACCAAAACAAACTCACTGCCTGCCACCAAATCTGGCCATTTCTTATGTAATCTTATGTAACAAATAAATAAATGATCCATTGTGCTTGTTCTGGATATAAAACATCTATTAAGGACCTAAAACACTTTATTTTCTGTATTTCTGCTTTTTGTAGTTAAGTCAATCTTTAAGGAATAGGGAATGATGTTCTCCATTTTCATATAAAAGAATGTAACTTAAGCCGGGAGGTGGTGGCACACGCCTTTAATCCCAGCACTTGGGAGACAGAGGCAGGCGGATCTCTGAGTTCGAGGCCAGCCTGGTCTACAAGAGCTAGTTCCAGGACAGACTCTAGAAACTACAGGGAAACCCTGTCTCGAAAAACAAAAAACAAACAAACAAAAAAACACTTTTGGGGCTGGAGAAATGGCTCAGCAGTTAAGAGCACTGACTGTTCTTCCAGAGGACCCTGGTTCAATTCCCAGCACCCACATGGCAGTGCACAACTGTCTGAAAATCCAGTTACAGGGGATCTGACACCTTCGCACCAATGCACATAAAATAAAGATAAATAAATCATAAAAAGAATATAACTTAAGTAGTACAGAGTCTTGTCTAGAATGTGTGTCTTGTGAGTTCTTATCAGTGCACATTGCTTTGTCCATGCACAAATCAACACTGTGACTATAATAGGTGTTCACATATCTACATTCTGGCTGGCCATGTAGAAAGAAATCTGAGCAAGGGGAAGAAATGTGATAGTCCAAAAACAGGAACTTAAAAACACACACTATCCTCGAACTTCACTGTTTCACTGAAAAAATGCAATGCAACAGGGAATTCCTTTCCTTGGGGTGTTTAATTTTGTCATCAATTTATATTTAGAAATAGAAAACATTCCAAACTCAAGCAGCTGCCTGTGCTCTTCCTCGCTGAATTCAAATGGCCCACTTTTATTGAACATTTTACTAACTTAGATAAATCAGAGAGATTATCCCAAAGCATTCAGCTCATTGTAAAAACACACCACCAGAGACCCTTAAAAGGATTGTAAAGACTCTCAATCAAACCAGTTCTCACAGAAATTTGTAAAAGGACATAGGACAGAGTTAAAAAGCTGGAAGCAGGATCTATTTCCACAGCTGCCATTTAAATCCAGAACTCTGTTACTTAAGAAACAGTCCTCAGAACTGTCTATTTTCCAGACCTGTCCTTTCAGTTTTGCCTAAAAATGTTGCCTGAGCGCTCTCTCTCCTCTCTCTCTCTCGCTCTCCTCTCTCTCTCTCTCTCTCATCTCTCTACAGTCCGCTCTCACCAGGCTCATCTCAAACATCTCCTCTCATCATCTCTATCTCCGGTTCTTCTCTCTCTCTCTCTGTGCATGTGGTGTGGTGTGTGTACGACAGAGGACCTGCATGTGAGTAATACACGACTTGTGTTGCACATTCCTCTGTGTGTTTGTGGGGCTTTTACATGCCACAGCACTGGGGTAGCATGGTCAGAGGGCAATACAGAATGCCTTCATGCTCACTTCTACCTTGTTCAAGACGGGTCCTCTATATTGTTGCCACTATCCTAAATAGGACAGTGTGGGTTTGACTGCAAACTCCAGGTTTCTCATTTCTCTGTCTGTGCCTCCCATCTTGCATTAGATACACACTTGCCTTACAGATACACACTGCCTGCTTCTGGCTGTCCACAAGTCTAGGGATTCCAAACTGAGGGTCCCCCTAGCGCGACGGCAAGTGCTTTACAACGAATATGTCTCTGCAGCCCCAGGTTTGTCTTTGAAAAATTATTACTGCACCATATTCGTTAGATCAAGTGAAGAAGAACAGAAGAGCTTTACAAACAGTTGCCGACCTAAAGCTGGTCCTGAAAAATGCAAAAGATATTTCAAAAACCCCTCCTCTCTCTGTCCACACTACCTATGAATAACAACTATTGAACAATCTTCTTAATAGCCACAATTCTTACAATCTTCACAAAAATAAATGTTATTTTAAAAATAAATGTTACTAAGTTATAAAATAGAAAATAATAAATGCATTTAGTAAACCAAAAAGTGATTATCAAAATTAACATAGGTAAAAAATTGTAATTGTAAATAATATCCCAATGTATTTTTCTTGTCAATATGCAACTGGCAAATGGAAATTAAAATTTTATGAATCTTGAGCAAAAGATAATTTATTAATTCAAGATCACATTTCTCCAAGTATTTGTCAATTAACTTGATGATGCCAAGTGAGTCTTGGCTGTACAAATGCTCAAATAAGAGCATTTTTGTCTTTTCTTACTTATGATGCTTTTATCTTTCAAACACTTATGCAGGTACACAGTGTGTGTCCATACACATGCTCCCAGTGCTAGTGTTAAAACACTACATTGAACGCACACTAAGCAATCCAGGGATTATTGTCCCAAGAATAATTTTAAGTAGCATGTTTAGCAAAAATAGCTAGCCAACACATATTTAATCTGTCTCCAAAATGTCAAAGACTGAAAAACAATCGCATACTTCTTAGAACATCACAAAGCAGTGTAGAACCCCCAAAACGATTGACTTTAATGTTATGTTACTTTCTAGCTTGTTACATTTCCTTGCAAAATGTAGACACACTGACACATTCTATAATCAAAAATACTTCCTTGGGTTCAGAATCATGCAGTTATCTTATATTGCATAAGGGAAGGACATTAGTATATGCATTTAGTCCCCACCTATCCACCACATGACAAGCATGGATTGAGGAAAATATGGAACTAAAATTAGCATCAGTTGAATCATTCCTCAAATTGATTTAGAATAATGATAATTCAAATTATTGTCTGAAATAACAGCTGTGTTCCAGTATTTGGCATTTATAATTACAGTCCACTACTACAAAATTTTACCCTTATTCTTTAGAATATTATATTTCAGAGTGGAAACAAAACTGAGTATGGTAGTCCATGCCAATGAATTAATACTACAGAGGTAGAGACAGGAGGATAAGTTCAAGGCTATCATCTATAAGATACTGAGTTCAAGGTCAGCCTTGGTTACATAAAAGCCTACTTCAAAACAGTGCACACAAAAATTTGCTATGAAGTATTGAATGAATAAAAGGCTGTATAATTATTGTATGGAGCATAAGTATTTACTTAAAATTTAAATTATTATGACAATAGTGTATATACCTAGTCTCCAGAAGATATATTCAGATTCTAAACTTTACAGTTCCTGATAACCATTTTGACACTATTATGTCTCTCTCAGCCACTTTGTATAAACAAAAATTTGGTACTGAATACATCTTTTATATCAGACTTGTAATTTACAATATAAATATTCACACTTTAAAGTTACTGAATTTATTACGACATTATAAAAGATGCATGCATAATTACAGTGTTAAACTCATCCACTGAATTACATGTTTAAATTTTTTTGTTTTGGATATTATAATTACACCATTTCTCCTCTCTCTCTCAAAACCTTTCTACAAACCCCTCCTCACTCCCTTCAAATTTTTGGAATGTTTTTAAATTAATTGCTGGCGTGTGTGTGTGTGTGTGTGTGTGTGTGTGTGTGTGTGTTATCCTTTTTTGTCTGTATAATGTTACTTGTACGTATGGTTTCCTGACCAACCATTTGGTATCAGATAACCAATTGGTTTGTTCTTCCTGGGGAAGAGCTTATATCCTGCTTTCAGCATTCCTTAGTTGTCTATAGTTCTTTGTGTATGTTGAAGATTCATGGTCTTTATGCTTCCTGCTGGCATGCCTTTTGTTCTCCTTTTTCAGTTTTAATGTTAAGACAGTCATATTGGTGAGACATATGTGTGCAGCTCCTGACATTACTAGCAGACATTCTCAGAGTAAACTCCCTGATCACCTGGCTCTTACATCACTTCCTCCCCTCTTCCATAATATTTCCTGGACCTTAGATATGGGAATGCTTTGTAGTTGTATCTATTGGGACTGAGCACCGTAATTCTACATTTGTATTTGTTGTGGTTTACTATAATTATCTTCTTTTGTTGCATGCAGAAGCTTCCTTGAATATTTACTAAATATATAATACAAACGCATATTCTCTAATATACTTCCTACCACTCTACCGTATTACTTTATGTTAATAGACTACAATAATCCAGTGACCTGTTAGTGTACAATTGAAGTGCTTTAATTTGTTTGGTCTTTGTGAATATGCGACCGTGAATATTTTTGGAAGATTACCCTGGTTGGTAATGGAGAGATGGTTCATCTTTTATGAGCTCACACTCCTCTGACACAGGACAGATGTTCCATTCACAACACCCATGTCATGTGGTCCACAACTGCCTGTAACTACAACTCCAAGTGACCTATGCCTCTGGCCCCCACACTCATATGCACATAGTCCACATAAATGTAAAAACATATAAATAATTAAAATTAATACAAATAAATCTTGACAAGAGTCACCTGGTGTGAGCATGCAAGACATTCTCTAGGGTGGTGATTCTCAATCAGTGGGTCAAGCCACCAAAGACAATCAGAAAACACAGATATTTCCACTATGATTCATAGCAGTAGAAAAAGTTACAGTTATGATGTAGCAATAAAAATACATAAGGAACTGTGATAAAGGGTAACAGCATTAGGGAAGCGGTTCTTGAGAACCCCTGCTCTAGGGGAAATACCAGCTCATAAAATGCTAGGTCATGGTACAGTACATGTTTGGTTGTTCTAGAGAAGGCCAGCTCTGAAGGTCCTGCCTTTGTTTCACAATGCAGCACCATGCACATGTATATAAATTAATGTTCCATAGGTTTTGGCTAGATCCTTTGGGATGGAACAGGTTTTGATACTTGCTCCCCTGGGCTCATAAGGTTTATTATATTTGTGCTTATTTTTTTCTTAATATGATGACTAAGCCTTTTAAAAATAGGTTTATTTATCCAGGGTGCCTCATGCTTTCCTTGGCATGGGGAAATTTCCTTTGTTTTATTTAGCTATACATTTTGTTCATCCTGTCTTTTTTTTGCCAACAAAGCTATAGTTATTGTCTTATCATCTTTTGGTTTAACGTTACCTTTTATTATTATATTTCTACACTATAATGGTACTTTTAACCTCTATTGCCTATTTCTAAAATTCCATAATTAATTACTACTTTTTTATTAATCCAAACAGTTTATGTCATGGTGTTTAGACAAATTGTAGTCTTGCTTATGATTTTTCATTTCAGACAGCACGTATCATAGATTATGTCATAATAATTGGTACTAACATAAGAGAAGTCACTGAAAACAAGTCAGCAAGGTAGAAGTCAGAATTCAATAGAAGATGGAAATCACACATGTATTTGGAAAAGTTTAATATGAAAAAAAAATATTAACCATGACATCACTCTGGAATAATGAGAGGCAAAAGAACTCTGAAGAACAGAGGAGTTGCAGGTGCAAAAATTGCCCACCACTCTCAGGGGTGGACAGAGGTCCCTGAGTTGACCTCCCACACCTGGGGCTAAGCTTAAGAAGCTGCTAGGGAGGGCACAGCTGTGTATTGTGCATGGCACTAAAGAGCACAATGCTGGAGAGACTGTTGGAAACTGGTGAACAATATTGTATCTAATGGATCTAATCTCCTCCTCTAGTACCAGGAAAACCTATTATCGGGGGAGAGTCTTGCTGATGACACTTAGTGCTGCTCCCCATTGTAGACACAGCTCTACCCATGGCCACCTGTATTTGCCAGAGGACACTGACCTCAAGAGTCAACACTAGTGCATCCAAAGGTGAAACTACAGCTTCCTGGCACTTGAACACTTACCAGATAAAGCTGGACCCAAATTTATGCCTGACAGAAACGGGGAGACAATAACTGTAGATCAGCCTCAGCTGCTGAATTGCGGGTAATTTATTATGCAGGAATAAATTTTATCCAAGAATACATTCTCCGCCTATGCTGACACTCTCACTGAGACCTTTGCTAGTTTCAAATGTGAATAGTGAATAAGAACCCAGACACTGCCAGTGTAAATGGGCGCTAACAGAGGAGTAAAACTGAAGATAGAGGGTTTCAAATACATAGGAACTTTGTCCACAAAGCATTTGCTGAATTATGGATTTAATGAGGCCAGTCTTTATGTAGTAAGAAACAACACAAAGACTTAGTGGTAGGAAGGGGCTTAACAGTAAGGATTTTTGACTTGCAAGTCTATGGAAATTAAAATCTAGAAATTCTAGCAAAAGATATCTTGATATTGGCAAAGCAGTAATCCATCCATGGTCCAGCAACATCCTTGATTTAGTTTGATAGCACTTTGTAGTCTAGCTCCATTCTTAATTAGGTTTGAGGCAGTTGGTGTGCTACTCTTTGCTTGGCAAACGACGGTACAAATGCTTCTTTCTGCAATGGCATATTGTATGAAAAATTAAACATCTCCCTATTTTATATACTACGTCTGGAATTCCATACAAAATTCATACAACCAGAAAGAACACTACAGCCCAATGAAAGGAAAATAAATCAATAGTTGATCCAGATGTCATGCAAAAAATTTAACTGTGCTTAATATAGTCAAGAAAATATAAAAAATAAGTAAGCATGAAATAGATGGTTTAATAAGATTATTAAAATCTAGAAGTAAATAAGATGGAAATTATAAAACTGGAACTATATGACATTATAAATTGAATGACTAAATGTAAAATTAAATCTAAGAAAAAAGATTAATGAACTGAAAGACAGATAAAAAGAAAATTAAAACTGACATTCAGAGAATTAGTATGAGGAAAGTTAAAAATGGAATGAATAACAAAATATGAAGGTGTTAACTTCTATAATTCAGCTTTCTACAGAGAGAGGTAAAAATTCAGTTGCAAAATATGTGAAAGGTGAAAAATGTCCCACACTCATGATCCACATGGTTGCCTCTGAATGCAAAGATCATCTCAAGGAAATGAAAAGAGAGAAAAAATTGCTAGAAGAATCACAACTCGAAAACGCTGGGATAATTAATTAATTAATTTATTTATTTATTTTTATTAAGTTTAAAAGTTATTTAAGGCCACTCCACAAGTTCTGTGTCACCATTGCCCTAGCATACTTTTAGGGAGGATAGATTGTAGGTGAAGGAATGTTGTGTTGGGTGATGTCCACATTCTTGTTTGGTGGCCCTCCAGAGTACACTCACACGATAAAGAGAATAGAACCTAGGGATGAAGGCTCCGTGTAGGTACCAGATTGTTTTCTCCATATTCAGTGTCCTCAGCAATGGTACCCAGGGTCAGTTTGTGGAGAGGCAATCCTCTGGCCTAGCAACAGACTGTGTTGTTTGGGGCTCTGCCAAAGTCTCTCAAGGTTATTACTTAACCAAAAAGATAATGAAACCCAAAGTCCCCCAAAAGTGAAGCAAAACAAATGTAGAAACTCATTGCCATTTAAAAGCACTGAGAAACGTTATCATTTGATATTTATACTCAGATTAATTTTCCATTCGTCATGAGAATAACCCATGGTCATGGCAAATAAAATCACTCTTCTTTGGCAAACCAAAAACAACAAAAATACAATGATACTCAAAGGAAAAAATTAATGTAGAAAAAAATATAATAAAAATTTTATAACAAAGTCTTATTTGTTTTATGATTGATTTATAGTTAAATTTACAAGAATGGCATAAAAAAGGATGAAGGTAAATGGAATTAGTATTTATATTAGGTTAGTATATAAGACTGTATAACATTTACAGTAACAAATTAACTATAAAATAATTCACTTGATTGAAAGAATAGTACAAGGTTAATAGAACTGAGCTGACAAGAGAAAAATATTGAATGACAGTATTATAACTAGCATATTATCAATCCAATAGAAAACTAAAAACAGAGAAAAAAAGGAATATTAAGCTCTGAGCTGTCTGGAAAACATATTAATTCGGTAGCATACTCCACACAATGAAATCAAAAGTAGGCAGTATAAAACAACAAACAATAAAAACAGTGTTAATAATGTATAGAATGGGTGTGTGAGATGGCTCATCTGACAATGCAGTTGCCAGACAAACCACATAAATACCCTGAGTCCAATCCTTGGAGTCCACATAAAAGTGGAAGGAGACAACTCCACAAGCTTGCTCTCTGCCCTCCACATACAACTGTATGCCCTCAACACATATAATACACACAAAAGAACATAAAAATGTAAACGAAGCAATCATCCACATTTACAAGCTATTGGAAATCTGTTTGACAGAATGTATTATATAGTGAATTTACTAGATAGTTAGATTTACAAATAGTCTTTGACCCCAGTGGGTCCTGAAATTAAGCAAACTCTCCACAAAATCATTGCTTGTGCTCACAAAAAACACATATGCAGAATGTTATTTCAAGTATGACAGTTTAAGTAACATGATTTGTGTTAAATTTGCATATGGACCTGACTTTAGAAGGAGGGTCCAACGCTTTTATATATATATATATATATATATATATATATTATATATATATATATATATATATGTTTTTAGTGTATTATTATAGTCTTCTCTGTGTGATTTTAAATATCTACAATGAATAAGTTTTATGATTTGCACAGAAAATATTTTACTACATATATGTCTTAGAAAACTGTATCTTCAAAATCCCAGTTAAATAATTCCATGAACACTTAGAACCATACAAGACCCCTTTCTTCTCTTTCATAAAGCATCTAATTTACTAATATTTCACTCCTTTTGTTAAATAACCAAATAGTATTAAATGAAATTGATTGGCTCCTGACCAAGTATATTATACCTCCAGTTTTAGAGATGTAAAACATCTCAGATACAGAATATTTTAGCTAGAGCTGCTAGTTACAGAGTTTTGTTTAAAGTTTTGCACACATTTCTCTTTCTTAGTATAAACATGAGTTCTTCATAACAGACAAAAATAGTTCCATTATAAATGGAATGAGGGAACATTGAAGAAAGATCTGGTCTAAACCTAGCAAATATTCCAACCTGAAGTAGGATTTCCTTTCTATAATCCTTTACTGATAGGTTTATATATAAGTTTATTAGGCTGATCAATCTTCCTTAATAAACACTTACATGCCATAAAACATCTGGTCAGGAAAAACAGAACACACTATTTGGCTTAATGCTGGTTTAGGCCGGGTATATATTTTCTTATTATATTAGTAACAGACATACAATTCTACAAACACAATAAGCAAAAATGTTTCCTTTTAAAAGCAAAATACTCCCTTATGGAAATAAATAACTCTTGCCTGGGCTGTCATGTAGCTCCTGGGAATAGGGTAATTCACTTCAAATGACAAAGCAATCCTCAGAGGAGACAAAGAGCTTGAATAGGCAAACATTAAATTTCTACGAATATTTGCCTCAGTTTCCTTAGGTAAAACATGATGTAATGTAATCTTTATTTTAAAAATGGAGCTAAGAAGTAATATATTAACTAGGAGGTTGTTAATAAACTGGAGCTAATATAAATTTTCTCCCTAGGATTGAATTCATCTCTCATCTGTTTAACTCAAAGTAACTTCTCAAACACTGACTCACATGTTCCCGTGTGCAGGCCCCATCCTTCAGTGTTTTGCATTTTACAAACCTCACCCAGACTCCTCTGAGTTATACAATATTCTGAGGTCAACGAGGGTTCCCCCAGTTTATGGAGATCTCGGAATTAGAGCTAAAAATTGAGGAGTTTTGACTGTGCCATACCTATGAAATTGAACATTTTCTATTCTTCTGAATACTGTCCTTATTCACTATAGACTCAACTGTGTTGAACTGGATTTAGAAAATAATTTCCTGTCCCATTCCTCAGTAAAACATTTGTATATATGCCACCTGTACAATATTTAAAAGGATTAACATTTATTAGCTACTACTAGATGTTTTTATTCCATAGATATTGTCATACATGATTTCACCTTGAATCCTTGCTCAGGCTAAGAATGCGATAAATCAGAAACCTCAGTTACTCTCTAGAAAGCACAAAGTTAAGAGGGATTCATACAGCTCTCACCTGAGGTCTACCCTGCAGGTCTCACCCCTCCTCAGTCTTTTTTTTGCCTCTACTTGTAAGGATGTATAGTCATGTCAATTATGTTTGAACGTTTAGAGGTTAACAATGTCTTAATCTCCTTCTTTCTTGTTTTACATCTTTCTTGCATTAAAAACAATTTTTCCCTTGAAAAAAATGGTTAACAAAAATATGACTTTCAGATTGATTTAAGAAATTTTTCTTAGGTCCCCAACTGCTTGTAGCAAATTTTTTTTCAGCAAAATGGATTTTCCTAAGTCTTTCTCCAGATGTCCTCTTAGCTTTTTCCTTTTACTTCTGTGTTGTTAGCACTATTGGGATCTCTCTCTCCTCTCTGCTCTCCCTCCTCCCGCTCCTCTCTCCCTCTCCCTCTCCCTCCCTCCCTCCCTCCCTCCTCCCTCTCTCTCTCTCTCTCTCTCATCGTCCCTTTTTCTTTTCTCATCACAGTAGCACACTGATGGTTTATCCTACGCCAAAAAGAAAGGTGGTGGACTCACTAATGACTGAGTAGGTAGTTACCCAATCAAGAGGCTGAACTGGATAGGAAGAGGTGCAGATGCAGTAAAGAATGGCATGCCGATCATTTCCATGCTTAGCTGTATAGTCTGGCTAATCAGTTCCTGGTTAGATTGAGAATAACCCAGAAGACAATGAAGCTCACCTCTCTCTGGGTTTGTCTTTGATGGTGTTTCTTAGACAATGAGACTACAAGGACTTTGAGCTAATGAATTGTTTAATATCTTTACAGATTTATCATATGATGGCATTAGTGGGAATGGATAGAAGGAAGGTGGAGTCTAATTAATAAAATTACCGCACAGGGAAACACAATTATGGAGGCCATGCTTTGCCATTTCTTGTATTCCATTTTTCTCTTGCTTCCTCCCTACAAAGATGGATATTGGCCCCTACCACCTACCATGTTAGACTGAACCCCGTGAAACTGTGAGCAAATAAAACTCCTTTTTTATTTTTTTATTAAAAAATTTCTGCCTCCTCCCTGCCTCCTATTCCCCTCCCTCTCACCCTACCCCTCCCCCCTCCCTCTCAGACCCAAAGAGCAGTAAGGGTTCACCTGCCCTGTGGGAAGTCCAAGGTCCTCCCCCCTCCATCCAGGTCTAGGAAGGTGAGCATCCACACCGGCTAGGTCCCTCCAAAGCTAGTACATGCAGTAGCCAATCACCACCCAGTGCCATTGTCCTTGGCTTCTCAGCAGCCCTCATTGTCCGCCATGTTCTGGGAGTCTGGTTTTATCCATGCTTTTTCCGTCCCAGACCAGCTGGCCTTGGTGAACTCCCATTAGATCAGCTTCACCATCTCAGTGGGTGGTGCACTTCTCGTGGTCCTGACTTCCTTGCTCATGTTCTCCCTCCTTCTGCTCCTCCTTTGGACCTTGGGAGCTCAGTCCAGTGCTCCAACGTGAGGCTCTGTCTCTATCTCCATACCATCGCCAGATGAAGGTTCTATGGTGATATGCAAGATATTCATCAGTATGGCTATAGGATCAGGTCATACAGGCTCCCTTTCCTCAGCTGCCCAAGGACTTAGCTGGGGGCATCTCCCCTGGACACCTGGGAACCCCTCTAGAGTCAAGAATCTTGCCAACCCAAAAATGCTCCCTTAATTAAGATATATACTTCTGCTCCCATGGTCTACCCTTCCTTTATCCCAACCATCCCATTCTCCCCCCACTCTCCCATCCTCCCCCTTACATTTTTCTCTCCCCCATCTCCCCTTAGCCCCATCCCAGCCCACCCCCAAGTTCCCCAATTTTTTGTCGGCAATCTTGTCTCCTTCCAATATCGAGAAGCATAACTATATGTTTTTCTTTGGGTTCAACTTCTTTATTTAGCTCTCTAGGATCATGAATAATAGGTTCAATGTCCTTTCCCTTTTAAAGCTCTT